>NC_081350.1:50639214-50752968 GCF_029784015.1 Lycium ferocissimum | reverse complement strand
GTTTATCGTTTTTTTTTTAATAAAAAGGGTTTATTTCTTCAAAAACGATTTTATTATTCAAATTTGGTTAGGATGTGGAGGGCTTGAATTATTTAGGTAGCTATATGGTGGTGTTGATCTATGGATAAATTAGATTCAAGAACTTAACAATCGGATGCATTGGGGGGGGGGGGAAGTCGTTAGTAATTCGAAGAAGGATATTTAGTTAAATGCAGTTTATTTCTAGCATTTATATTTTGTCATGAAACAAGATGTCTTTGGCGTTGTTTATATTTCTGGTGTAAAACGATTTTTTTCTGTTTCTAATTTATAAAGATAAATGCTTGAAACTAAACATTGAAATCTCGAATATTAGAAACACAAATGACTTCAATCATGTGGATTTAGAAACCTCATGATAATGGTGGCATTAGGCAAATTAGAAAATTGAATTGTGGGCATCACTAAGACTTTTAAGATGCATGAATTCAGATTTTTTTTGCGGTTCAACTTCTTTCATATCATGTTATTATGATGTTGTGTTAGTATAATTTTGTAGTCTGTTAACACTATTCTAGATGATCAGAATTTAAAGTTAAGATTATTACAATTATCTCTCTCCACTCTTTTTAAAAAAAAAAAAAACTATCCGCGCATCGCGCGGGTACGTATACTAGTTTAATTAGTAGGAATTAACGTTCAAATATTTTTAAATATCATATTTTGTCCACATTAAACGATATATTCTTTCCAAATTATAATGAAGTTACACAGATAATAAAAAGATTACTTTCGTATAAGTTTAACTTTTAAAAGTCTTATATTTTAAGAAATAAAGTTAATGTAATTTTTTCTTTGTATTAAGTTATTTATCCTTAAATATGTAGAGTGTAATTTTTTGGTATTTTCCAACACCGGGTAGGATGTGGACAATGGTCTCATTATATTTTAATTTGAATGAAATGTTTAACATCATAAGTTTTAATAGTACTTTTTCATTTGGAAAATGTTTAATCCGAATTTAAAAAATAGTTTTTTGAGGTTAAAGCTAAATAAAGGAATGCTTTGAAAGTTTTAGGCCAAAGTCATTTGACAACGAAAACGTACGTATTCGCCATTCTGTTTAAATTTAAGGCATTTTCTAATTTGACACCTAAATAAATCGGTACTCATTTAAACCACTTGGACAATTTTTTGACAATCAGAAAAATATAAAGTGTGTAGTGCGCCTCGCGAATACGTGGCGAAATGACGAATTAAATGAGGGACACGTGGAATTCAGACTCAAAAAAATCATTCAACAATGGAATTCGCCGGAAACAATGGGCTAGCCCCAAACTCATATATAACAAATTTCTTCATCCCGCTCACTTTACACAATTCGAACTCAAAAATCCCCCATTCGTAGCCTCAAAGGAAATTAGAAATCCAACCATGGTACAATTAGAAACAACAGAAATCTCTTTTGACATTTTTTTCTTCTTGTGTTGTGGGTTATTTAGGGCTTGAGTTCTTTGACAATTTCAAAGAAATAACTTCAATATTGCCGGAAAAAATGGAGTTTTGCCAGAAAACTTTTTAACCCAATTTATTTTTCTGATGAAGTTCTCTTCTGCGGCCTTAATGGAAATCTTTGCCAGTCAACTCTTTTGGCTGGCTAACTTTGTTTAATTGGTGCTCCATTTGCCTTAATCTATTATGAATAAAAGGGTGAATCTAAGAGCTATCGAACACTTCCCGTTTACAACAACAAAATATAAATGCACAGCAGTTCATTAGTTAACTTTTTTCAGCGAAGGTAAGGGGTGTGACGTGGGATGGTGGACAGGGGATTTGGCCGCTGAAGAAATGCACAACAGTTCCGGCTATGAGTTGGGGAACACAAGGGAATTTTTCCTTTCTAAAAAAAATATATTCAGATTTTGGCTTTTTTTTTTAATTGTTGACATGTCATTTTTTGATTGGCCCTGTAAATATATAAATGCCCTTTCACGCGTCTTTTTGGTGTGTATTATACTTACCCTGCCATGTCATCAAAAAGTGTCAAATGATTCAAATGTGCAATTTGATTTAGGTGTCAAATTAGAATAAATGTTTAGGTTTAAGTGGTAGCATGAATAACTGTGGAAAAGTTTGTCTACATGCTTTAGCCACAAAGTTTTAATTATCTAGAACATAATAATTTCATCTGGATTATTCATCACCAGATTTCCAACTTCAAATTCAATTCTCTATTTCAAGTTAAAGTTGAAAATAATGAACCAAAGTGTAAAAGAGATCATATTACTGTGAAAAAAAAAAAAATTCAAATTGAAGTTTAAATAAACTTTTTATGACCAAACACGAACGGTAACATATATAAAATGAAATAGATGGACTAATAATTAACAAAAACCATAATTAAGAAAGAGAGGGAAAGTTTAGAGAACTAATAAAAACACGAAAGGATAAAAAATTTAGTATATTATTCTAAAGAAAAAGTTATGGCATGGCATGCCAACTAGAAAAAAAATGAGGCTTTTGAGGTGTTTAATATGGTTTGAGGAAAATAGTAATAGTTATGGTAACTGCGTGAAGAAAAAGTGATATTTGGGAGGCAGTCTCCCAAACTTGGTGATCATCAAGAATTTACTCTAGTCGGTGGCGGATATTGAGGGGTGTCAAATCGTCGGAAAAATTACACTATGTAGTTAGGTAAAAATTTTATTTTTATATATACATATTACAAATTGACAACTCTTTCTCCAAACTTTTATCATCCTTTAGTGAATTTACTCTAGTATATCATGGTTAGCAGATGCTCATTATGTTTTCTAGAACAATACTTAAGGTGATTTTATAAGGACACATCAACTATTTTTCTATTGAATAAAAAGTCTGTTGCTTGCTGTTTATTTTTAATGGTACTTACCAATAACATAATTCTTCTTATGCTCAGTGTTAGGTTCTAAAGTATCAAAGTGCCCCCATCGCTTCACTAAGTTAGTTCTGTTAGCTACTTAGCTGTAATGTTTATCGAGGTGTGAATGATATACGAGCTATATGTTTATGATTAACAGGAAATGCTTTACTTATTTTGTTTTCTTATTTACTACATGGATAATACTGCCTTGAGGAATGATCAGACTGATTAAGTTATTTGAGCCTAGTTGGTTGAAAAAATAATCGAACTTCTGATATGAACTAGGATTCTCTAGGGTCTTTCGGAAACAGGTACACTTTACCCTCTCCAGACCCCATATTGTGGGATTTCACTAGGTATGTTGTTATACCATGAACTAGGATTGTTGGCTTTTGGAGAGATTCTGAAATTTGACATGTTTCTTGAAGATGATCAAAAGTTATCGTAAACTTTTAATGCCTCGGCCGTATTTCTCTGGAACATTTTTCCAACTGAGACAGTTGCCCTTCGATTTAGAGGGGATATTTTGCTGTTCTTATGTAACACGTGAAAACTCGTTATTTGATACTAAAGTCTTTTGCCGTTCTATTTAGTGGAGACATATGGGGTGTGTTTGGTAACAAGGAGAATGTTTTCTTGAAAAATAAGTAGGTTCCTTACTTATTTTCTAGTGTTGGGTAAATATGAAAAAAAGATATTATCTCAAAAATATTTATATATAATTTAGAAAAACACTATGGGGTTGGAATGATGTGGAGTGGGGGTGAGGATGGGGTTGGGCGGATGGGAAGGAGACTGAACTTGTAATATCACTTATGAAAGTTGTTTTTTCTTCTTCCATTAGGTAACTCATTTTTCCCATTCTTAAGAAACTTATTTTCCTAGAGAAAATATTTTCTAAAACATTTACCATACCAAACACCTATAATGTCAAAGAGACTGAACTTGTAATATCACTTATGAAAGTTGTTTTTTCTTCTTCCATTAGGTAACTCATTTTTCCCATTCTTAAGAAACTTATTTTCCTACAGAAAATATTTTCTAAAACATTTACCATACCAAACACCTATAATGTCAAACTTCTCAAAAGTAATTAGTAGAAACTTTTAAAGACTGGTACGATCTTTGGCTTATCTTTTTTTTTTTTTTTTTCCAAAAGAACTCGTACTAATTTGTCTTAATTTAATAAAAGCTGTAGGTGGCATATTGATACTTCAACATTATATTCAATTCTCTTTTGTATGGAAATGCTTAATAGTGTTAATATTAACATTAACTTGGATTCCACTAAAATCTTGAAGGATTGCAACTAGAGTATCTAAAAGTTCATTTTCTGCGACTAGGAGTGGATAAAATCTTTTATCCAAGTAATAATGCCACATGGGGTCTTTTCATTTGGCAATATAATCCTAAACTTTATCTGAGAATTCAAGATTTCTTATGTCCACCACAACTTCTCTGTTTTCCACTAGCCCCACACAACACTTGGTGGCCTATACCTTTGTGGCCACTTTGTGTTTATTCTTGGAAAGCTGAGTGCTTATTCTTCTTCAGCACAAATCATTTTTTCAATGGCAACACAGGCATTGATCTCTTCATCATCTATTGCCTCCTCAGCAGAGGCTGCCAGACAAGTTCTAGGAGCAAGACATTTCCAATCTCCAACCAAGAAGGCTTCCTTTGTTGTAAGGGCTGCTGCCACTCCACCTGTTAAGGTAACACACCTTTCCTCTCTGTCTCCCTATATAATTAACAGGTACATTGACACACACTATATAGCAATCGTGGTGTTCGAGTCAACTTTGTATTTTGACCTTGCATATAACATCACCCAGCGTTATTTGCATCTATTGATGTTTTCATCCCACTTCATTTATGCCAGGATACACCGTTGGGCTACATTTCATTCAATTCTGTGTGTGTATAATAGTGGAGTCGAGGTTAGATTTGCATTTTAACTATTCCATTGGGTACTCACTACTCCCACCAGCACAAGTATCGTGTAACTTTACCCACCAAAGCTTAAGGTAGATGAAAAGAAAGCACATAACATTATTCGCCTCATTTGAAGCCTAGTATCTATGGTTTTCATCTCACTTCATTAAGCGTTAAGCTACACCCTTGTGTTACATTTGGTTTAAGTATTGACATGCTTTTGTGTTGAACAGCAAGGAGCAAATAGGCCTCTCTGGTTTGCCTCCAAGCAGAGCCTTTCATACTTGGATGGGAGGTAAGACTGATGGGACTCTCTAAACTTAAAATTTCTGCCTCCATTGCCTTGCTAACTTCTGCATTTATCTAATCTGGACTGGCCATCTTAAATCTAAATATTCTAACATCTTCATTTGTATGTAATCCACAGCCTTCCAGGTGATTATGGATTTGATCCCTTGGGACTCTCAGACCCTGAAGGTACTGGAGGTTTCATCGAACCGAAATGGCTAGCATATGGAGAGATCATCAATGGAAGATTTGCTATGTTGGGGGCAGCAGGAGCCATTGCACCCGAGATTCTTGGAAAGGCTGGTCTGATCCCAGCAGAAACAGCCCTTCCATGGTTCCAAACAGGAGTGATTCCTCCAGCTGGAACATACAGCTACTGGGCAGACGGTTACACCCTATTTGTACTGGAGATGGCACTCATGGGATTTGCTGAACACAGAAGATTCCAGGACTGGGCTAAGCCAGGTTCTATGGGTAAACAATACTTTTTGGGGCTAGAGAAAGGTTTGGGAGGCTCTGGAGATCCAGCATACCCTGGTGGACCTTTCTTTAACCCTCTCGGGTTCGGAAAAGATGAGAAGTCTATGAAGAACTTGAAGCTCAAAGAGGTTAAGAATGGAAGACTAGCTATGTTGGCTATCTTGGGTTACTTCATTCAAGGTTTGGTTACTGGAGTTGGACCTTACCAAAACCTCCTTGACCATTTGGCTGACCCTGTAAACAACAACATCTTGACCAGCCTCAAGTTCCACTAAACCAGGAGTATATCACTCGGTTTTACCTGCCCTGTTCTGATATGTAACTTTATGTGCAGATATTCTTTTGCATATCATTGTAATCTGTTAAAAAGGACATGTGACTCAAAAACCTGGTTTTTTTTCAGAGTTTTAGCTGGTTAGCTTCCTGCAGCATTCTTTAGAATCATGCGTAAACTCGAGTCTCTAAGACAAAAGCAACTTCCAAGCAAGAGCAAATACTGGATTAAACGGAGAAATAAAAGACGTTAAACTAAAATTTACAGCAGAGAACCACGACACAAAGGGACTTAACCTTCATTACAAATAGTCAGATATGTAAATATCATACTCGTGCAAGCCTCTTAATTATCAGTCTACTATCATGCCCTTCTTTCAGTTGGGTCCAAATCTGACAGGTATTTCCACCAAAGAGGGAAAAAAAAAACAGACGCTGAACGATACAGACAAAAAAATCATTTGGCATATAACTCAACAATCAAGGAAGAATAATCTGTCTGACCCAAACGAACAGATTAACAGAATGAAGACCTTATTCTTTTTCTCTTTTTGATGAACGAAAAATCCATAATGGCTAGCAGCGCGTGGTTCGGAACTCGGTGGATAATGGGTCTGCCCCTCTCCCTACTCTTCTCTACTTAAGTATCAGGCTTTTGTCAGTGATGGGTTAGGACCCACGATGTGCACCTAATCCATCATCATGCATTGCTCTCTTACCACTAGACCAAATTGCTGGAGCAATGAAGACCTTATTCTTTTACACTACTGATTATGAAAATTCAAAATTAATACAAAACCTCTTCAAGTTTAGCTTGCGGATGGACTCCATTCAGCAGTGCCACCATGAAGACTATAATCATAAGACCTAAAACTGGAAAGTAGAGGCCCAAAGTACAGTATCTTAGGTAGTTCTCTCGCGATCATAACATAAGTTGTTCATGTTAAGCAGCATTAGCCAAAGGTTCATTTTCATTTGATGCTTCAAGCCTGCAAGGTTATAACCAATAATACAGGAGTCAAACTACGCAAAAACGAGTTATAAGGCAGGTACTGATGGCATCTCATTTGCAGCCCTAATACCTACTTCAAAGAACAGAACTAAACACTTCCTTCTATTATCTTTTCCTGACATGTTAATAAAGGTTCCATAACTAGAGTTCTTTTGTTAATGCTTGTCTAAATGTCTCGCCAATAGTGACAAGCATAACAAAAAAAAAAAAACAGATTATTGGCTACTATAGATGCTTAGCTTTTGCTTTTACCATTTTGGCTAGCTTTACAAATTACTGTTCAACATGTGTGCAAACTATTTAAAACACTTAGGCAGCTTATGAAAAAAAGTTCTCCAAAATCTTGTGAACCTGCTTTAGCATATATTGAGGTCTTGGAATACCTGAGAACTCTAATTTTGCCCTGAAAATTATTGCTAAAGTTCCCACCTGCTAGGCAGTGGGGTAAAGCTCATATATTGCTTAGTTTCAAGAAATAGACATTGTTTTTGCACCGAGCTTTTATTGTCAGGATCTCTTTCTAGGGGAATTGGTTCAACCCCATGGACTGTCCAATGTGCAATGGGAAACAAAAGCATTATCTTACCAGAAAGTAAAAGAAACCTGTATTTTACCTAAGCTGAAGCGAAATATGCCGTTAGTGGCAGGAAATAGGAAAGGCACTCATTGATGTTAGAAAGAAACCACAACTTTGACAAGCTTAGATAATATTCCTGCTTGAACTTGCAGGTTGCACAATTATGTCATTAAATTCAACAGAGAAGTTGGCTTAACAACAAATTGAAAATTCAAGGAAGCCTATATACTTTTTCTGAGATAAATAATTTAACCCGGAAAACTAGAGAAATTGCAGGTCATAAATATGTCCATATTTTTACCTCTGAAGTCCTTCGCCAACTTCAATTCTTAGAAAGCTTCCTATCTTAACTGGCGAACCGACATCCTTGGATAGATTGCTTAACAACGTCTGCAAGTTTTTCACAGATGAGTCAGCTGGACGGTCTCTATAAAAATTATAAACACTGCATGAGAAGCCAGTACATGTAAGAAAGGATGCAGGGGTGGAATCCAGTACATGGTTTTAGAACCAACTAAACAAAATAACATCCTCAGAAATCCACAGCAAATAAGTAATTCGATGCTTAACAATGTCTGCAAGTTTTTCACAGATGAGTCAGCTGGACTGTCTCTATAAAAATTATAAACACTGCATGAGAAGCCAGTACATGTAAGAAAGGATGCAGGGCTGGAATCCAGTACATGGTTTTAGAACCAACTAAACAAAATAACATCCTCAGAAATCCACAGCAAATAAGTAATTCGATGTTTATAATAAACACATATTTTCTTTCAGGACGGATCAATTAGACAGACAATTGAAAAGTGAGACCAAGCTATCTTCCTTCCCTCAAGGTGATAAGTTGATTCAGACTTCAGCCTTGCACAAATCTCCAAACATATGTTGATAGAGAAATACATCTAGGTAGGACCCAACGCAACATAAAAGATTAAAAAACAAGCGATGAAAAAAATGAACAAAAGGATGTCTGTAAATCCAGCCTAGCCACTAACTCCATATGTGCAACAGTAATTGGTCCAATAAAACTGCAAGTGCAAGTCCCAAGCCAAATTATATAAACTGGTTTAAGTTTTTACTTCCACGGATGTGAGAGCCTTGTTGCAATTGTCGAAGGGAGCGCGTAAGCCCTAAAGCAACAAGCAGGTTGGACGCTTCAACAAAACCAACCAATCAAATGCCTTTTCTTTATTGTTAAAAAGGCTCATTTATGAGGCCATTGTGCTCTCTGTATATTGTAACAACCCAACCCCTCATTTGTGTATCTATACCACGTTCCATTATTTGAGACTACCCATAGATTCATATAACTTGTTGGGATGTTCGCGTTGGGGCACGAGGGGCTCAAGTGAGTTTTGGGCAAGAAAAGAGGACCAGCAATAACTATCCAAAACCAAGCTTCAAGCTCCCATTTGGGCATAGTCATATAGAAGAAGAGCAGGTTGATGTAAAAGTAAGAGGAATAAGAGATTGAGGCCTATAACTCTAAAGCTGTGGAGCAGTAGGAGAAAGTTATGGATGAACATCCTAGTATATGAACAGGAAATTTCTGAACTTCGTATAAGAAAACTAGATAAATCTGAGATTGACACTTAAAACTGTATATTTGCATCTGAATAAAAAATTTAAGATGGTTTTTCGACTTAATTGACACGCTAACGTATTTGAATTGACTGCAACACAAGTAACAAGTTCATCAATGCTTCATCTGATGCTTCAATTCATTCTTCTTCATTTTGTTGTTTTGTTTTGTTGTTCTTTTTCTGTAGCTGCTCACACAGTTTCCGCACCAGAAAGATTGCCTGAACTTGGATAAAAAACATAAAAAGGTTGATCACCCAACAAATGGACTAGTTCAAAGGGGGGAGAAAGGCAGGAACCGTGCTTTCAGGTGTCGGCGAAAAATTATCTGAACTGCGATAATATTTTTAATTCCTCTGCTCAATTATCATTCAATATAGTAATTTTTTTTCTCCTATTTTTTATATATCTTATCTGTGTTTCTTTTTTCTTTTCCTTTTTTTTTTTTTTTTTTTTTTTTTGGATGATGAAACATACTATTATCTGTCTTCATTCTGCATTTTTATTCACTAACGCGTGTATTTAGTTGCATTTTGCACTTAAAGCATCCTCAGGGCCTTGGCATTTTCCAGTGGCTTTCGCTTTGGAAAACATCGCCAAAAGATCATGGAGCTGTTTTGAGTGAAAAGCTGGTTCTAAAAGGTCCAATCTGACCTTATGTACCAACACTTACATTCTGTGACCATTTTGAATTAGGGACTGCCGCCCAACCCACATGAGCAAGATAAATGGTGCATATTTTGTTAACTTATGACAGTCCAACCCATATAAGGGCATATCTGAACCATTTTCATGCCAATACTAACACCCAAGCCATATTAAGGGCAATTAAAGTAATAGGGGCCCCAAATTTAGATGTGTTACATCTAACTCTAGTCCGGATTTTCATCTTGGTCCTGAACGCACACTGACAAGCACCAGCGGAATTTTTATTTTATAACAATATCCGGTATTCAAAAGAGATGTTTGGACTATGGCGAGAGCGTGACCTTTCGAGAAGTAGTAGAACCAGAAATCTAGCAAACTGGCATCCCAACTAAACGATTACTTTCTTACCTTCACAGTCATTGAGTCATTCACAATAAATTTCTGCTCCATTAAAACTACTTCCTCAAAATATTTGCGTAAAAGACCTTCAACCATTTTTTCTATGGCAACCTGAGGCTTCCCGGAACTCTCTGCCTGTAAAGGAAAACATAACAAGGACTTAGAATTTGAATTTACAAAACCTTACAAGATGATGAAACATAATGGATGCACGCTTCATTATTGATCAAAAAGATATGGGTTGCTGCTGACATTGATGAAACATATCGAAACGTTGGAATATCTCCTAGGTCCTAACAGATGATTTAGCGCAACTCCTAATTACCAAATTCCTAGAGCCATTACATAGCATCGTCTTTGTTATAAAAATAACAGAAAAAGCCTATTCTGAGCATCGCTAAAGTATAACAAAAATGAAGATTACAGGAAATATCATATCCTCAATTAACATTTGACTGTTTATATGTACACAAAGTCTACATGCGCTATATCTTATATGAAGTACTACAAGGTTCTTAAAAGTGTTTCACAGCATCAAACAGAAAGAAAGAAAAGCTATTAGACTACAAGATAACAATGCTCCAACCACATTACACCCCCAGCCACCACACCCCACCCACAACTGAAGGAAAAAGAAAAAAAAAAAAAAAAAAAAGGAACAATGATGAATAACAGGCATATTTTTCTGAGCACAAGCATCGTAGATCAGATTTTACTCGTCTGTCAGTCTTTGATTTCATCAATCTTATATCTTCACGTGAACCCAGCAAAAAACAAGTCATAACTTTGCATTGACAAGTACCTGAGATTTGAGAATCTCGCGTTCATTGGTTAGTACATCAGACGAAACATCTTCTTTTGTAAAGAACAATGGCTTAGCAGCAACTACATGCATTGCTAATTCTGATCCAACACGCTGAAGTGCATCTTTTGAGACATTCTGATCTTCTACTTCAAGTGATAAAATCCCAGCAATACGTCCAACACCTGCAAATTTTCACAAGCATTAGATCTACTGTTAATTCAATTATCAAAAGCTCCAGTTAGTTTCAGCTATTATTGAAAATGTTTTTTTTATAATTCCATTTACAAAAACGAATATGCAAAAAAATTAGGTGCAAAATATGCCTTGGATACAGCAAGGCATCTCATACAAATTCTACCTGGTTGAGGGGTTGTATGTAGATACGTTGATATCACACCAAGCGATGGAGCGGGCATTGCAAAACCCCTTCTTAGTTTGACATTCTCCCCCATCATTGCAGCTACTTCAGTTATTGCATTTTGTACACTTTTTTCTCCACTCAATTTAGGATGGTCAAGGTTCAGCTTCAACACCTGTAGAAAACAAAGAATTTAAAGGGTTCTGATCTTCGATAGAGAAGCTGAGTTGCAGAAACAAGAGGATTTAAACTAGCAATACGAAACTAAACATCTTAAATTGATCAAGATGCTCGTACATGAAACCATGAATCAACAAAAAGCAAAAGTCCTAACAATGGAAATTAAAAGTACTTACATGCTTGTCAAATATCCATCAAAATGTTAAACTGGATACCCTAAGGTCCTAAAACTAGTGTAAATATATACCATATATGAGGACAGAAAAAGACATGGATTAGCCTTACGGTAGAGAAAAACTATGAAGACCACTTACCTCCAGATGTTCAATAGGAAAAGCAGCAAAAGACTGTTGTGAGCCCTCAAGCAGCAATGCCAATTTCGCCAAAGATAAGGCCTATTCATGATGCATATATAAAATAACAACTCCATGAGACAGTATCGCATGAGAGGGTAGAGGAAGGTTGCTAATAAACTATGCTAAAGAAAAACTTATTTAGAGGACTATTAATGAAAATACGATCTCCAAAACCATAAATTTGAGGATTGTCTTGCAAAACCCAAGCTTATTGTCTTGCAAAATACAAGTGAAATGGGCACTCTCCTTTGTTCAATTGCATATTACGCCTTTCATCCAAGTTGTTCCACTACTAAAATCCACTTCCCTAAAATGGGATATCCTTACTATGTATGACAAGTTTAAAGTAGTCCCACTATTACTCTTCCCTACATATAAATAAACATGACAGCAATCTATCACTGCATTTGTGGACCCACTTATCATACTAACCCATATTCCAAACTCCAACTTAATAAATTATTCCAAGTTAAAGTTTCCTATAAAAACTGGGTATACTCAAACCTAACATTCAATTTGAATCTGGAAAGTATCTATTATACAATATTTATCTAGTCCAGCTTTGATATCATTTTCATCCAGATGCGGTAACACCGTTACATAGAACTTTGTCTCAAAATTTACTCTAACCAGAAAAATTAACTAGGGTCAGAAGCGAATACTAACCAAGTATTGAAAAATTTCATTCCTTGCAACAAAGTCTGTTTCACAGTTAAGTTCAATCACAGCTGCCTTCCTTTCATTCTGTGCCAAGGCAAGCAACCCTTCAGCAGCAGTTCGAGACGACTTCTTCGATGCAAGAACGATCCCTCTTTTTCTTAGGTCTTTCTGAGCAGCCTCTGCATTGAAGAGATATTATCACTTCATTCTATGCCAAGAATGGCAAAGAATAATAGGAAGTTGAGTAAGGAAAAAACAAATGATTTGCACACTTGCCAATATCCCAATTGCTAGTGACAAGAGCAGCTTTGACTTCTTTGATGGGAGCACTTGTTCTTTCTCTCAGCTTCTTTATTAAGTTCATCTGCTCTGACGAGGAAATCTCGGCTGAATATCTCCTAATAGAGATTGCAAATGTTCTAGGCCCATTCCCATATTTGTGAAAATAGCCTCTAGACTCAGCAATGGAATTTCCGTAACGTGTCAAAGTAGAGTAGCCATGACCACTACATATAGAACTATTTAAACTCTTGTATATGATCTCAATTGAACGTTTTACACCACGATAAAACACCATCTTCCAGTTAGTGGAATGTGATCTGAAAATTAAGAAACATGGATATCCTTAGTGTATGCACGATGATCTCAAAGCATTTGAAGAATCGTTTATTTATATACAATAAAATAGATATACACACACACAAAGAACATTGAAGTTCAGTTGTTAGAAGATTCACAAGTGAGGATTCTATCGAAAAGGCAAATCATATGCAGAAACAGAGGAGAAAGAGGGGAAGAGACCTAAAAGCAAACATAGGTCGGAAGAGAGAACACTAAGATCCATTGCAAAGATTGAAGCAAAATGTGAATAACTGGACCTGTAAGCTAGATCTTTACTGCTGCAGCAGAAGTACATTCTACATACACAACCTGAAATAAGGTTATTTCTGTTTCCCATAAACTGGAATAGTTATTTAATATAGGATCTCCTTCCAATAAGATGAAACAGTCTAGTAATCTATGATAGTTAATTCATAAAACTGAAGCACACCTAAAGAATGATGATACTTCCAACCAAAGTTCTAAGACACTTCAGTCCATCTTATAGTCAATGAAAAGCACATGCGCACTTCGTGCTTCTACTTCCAGACTCTATGGTTAAATTGCAACAAATGTCTACAGTGATATCACCATTCATTAAGCATGAGTAACGACAATGTCTGTTCACCAAAAGGGAATTCAACAAAACAACTATTTTTGATGAATTAAGAATCTGACATAATTAACTAGATTATGCATGACATTGCAGGAAAACATAATTATAACAACTTTCATGACAGTTTGAAGGCCATCAGTTAGAAGTGTTTTAGTGTTCCAATCATTCTGCACCACATAATTACAAGTCATGGCACTTAATGGAATTTTGCCATTGACCTCATAATGCCAAGTGGGCGAGTGCTAACAAATGGAAATGCACAAAATTTCAGGAAACCATCAAAGACAGAAAACTGTGTTTTCTTGAGGAGGGTAGATCATTTCTGTCAAGCTGAACCTAATTTAACTAAATTCTAACTAGAAATAACAATAACAACAACATACCCTATGTAATCTCACAAGTGGGATCTCGGGAGGGTGGTGTGTATGCAGCCTTACTCCTATCTTGTGAAGGTAGAGAGGTTGTTTCTGATAGACCCTCGGCTAACTAGAAATAGCATAGCTCAAAAAAGGTAAAAGAAATGCAGTAAAACTGAAAGAGACATAGGAGCACCTCGGGCATGGAAGTTCCTTTGGTGCATTTTTTCAAACACTTTATCTGCTAAACTTATTTATTCATATAGGTGATCAAGAAAACAACTTTATTTATATAATAGTTGATTCACTTCAGAAATCAAAAAGAAAAAAAAAGGCATGCACAAGCGCGTTAATACATGTTAAAAACACAAATTCATTCATAGAATAGTTGGCTGACTTTTTGTTGAGAATGGAAACACAAATTCATTCAACTATTTTATTTTTTTTTAGAATAGTTGGCTGACTTCACATATCAAAAAGAAAAAAAAAAGGGTACACACCCCACGCATGGAGATTCTTTTGGCGCATTTGCTCAAACACTTTATGTGCTAAAACTTACCTATCATATTACATCATCAAGAAAACAAATGTATTCATATAATAGTTTATTAACCTCATAAATCAAAAAGAGAAAAGAAAGAAAAGCACGCACAATCGTTATAAAGCGTAGCTAATTTTGGCTAAAGCATACTATTTTTTCTTTCTTTTTTCTGTCTGGCAAAATTTTTAAGCACCCCGGTCATGAAAGTTCCTTTGGGCCATTTTCTCAAACCCTTTATGTGCTAAGATTTACTTATTCATATACTCTATCAAGAAAACAAATTTATTCATATAATAGCTAAATTTACTTCAGAAATCAAAAAGGAAAAGAAAAAATAAAACAAGTCAAGTAAAGAATTTTGGCTAAAGCACACTCTTTTTTTTCTTTTTGACAAAAATTTTAAGCTTAAGACAAAATTGAATAAAGAAATTAAATCCACCAGCTCCTTCTAACTCATTTTCTAATTAACATATATGACTTCAAACAACTAAATGAACCTAATTCAACTAAATTTTAACTGGAAGTTCCTTTGGCGCATTTTCTCAAACAGTTTATGTGCTAAAATTTACTTATTAATATTACTTTATCAAGAACACAAATTTATTCCTATAATAGCTAAATTGGCTTCAGAAATCAAATAGAAAATAAGAAAAAAGAAAAGAAAAAAAAACACGCACAATCGTGATAAAGAAAGTGGAGTAACTAAATTTTGGCTAAATCAATTTCTAAGCATAAAACAAAAGTGAATAAAGAAATCAAATCCACTTAGACTCCTTCAACCTCATTTTCTAATTAACAAATATGACTTTCAAACAACTACAGTACAACGTTAATTTAAGGAACTAAAAGAACGAATTCTCATTGTTCTAGAAGGTTTGGTTTTTGCAATAACATTGAATGAATGCTATCAAAATTCACAGTCAAATTTGAGGAAAAACAAAACCCTAAAAATAGCTGTTTTCCCCTCTAAAAAGTTAGAATTTTTAGCTAATTTTTTTAATTGATAAGATTTTGGTGGTAAGAATATTACCAGTGATGCTAATTAGGAGCAAAAGAGTGTGTAGCCGGTACTGAGGACGCCGTGGTGGCTGCTGCTTGTGCTTTTAAGGGTTTGGTTTTTTTTATCTTTCTTATTGGTTTGTAATTTGTTTCCTTTATTAGCTACTGGTACTTTCTTTTTCTTAGTGATACTTAGAGCGGAAAAGGGCCAAAATATACCCCTGTACTATTAGAAAGGGTTACATATACCCTTCGTTATATTTTGGGTTTAAATATACCTCTATCGTCTAAATATACCCTTCCTCCATTAAAATTATACAAGGTGGACACTAAATGTGACGTGGCATGCCACCTCACTGGCCAACTCATTTACCCCTCTTCTACTTCTTCACCCACCACTACCATCTTCTACCCTTTTACACAACCACTCCACCACTAGCACCACCACACCACTATCTCAACTGGAAAATGATTCCAGCGAAGAGTTTCAGAGACCAGACAAGGAAAAACGTTTTAGAACATTTTTTAAATTTTATATATGTTGTTAAATTAATTCCCGTGGTTCCACCATGTGAAAAATTTACTTTGAAAAGAAAGTGGGTTGCCGTTGAACTGTTTTCAACAACGCCACATCCGATTTCATCGGCGGCAAATCGTTTCCGGCGAAATCAACTTCTCTCTCCTCAACAACCAAAAAAGAAAAGCAGCATATATATATACCATCATACTTCATCACACAAATTGTTCAAAGCCTTTAAAACAAGTCTACGTTAACGTTATACCATCATAAACATTTCTTCGTATAAAATTCTAAAAAGCAAATTACTTCTTCGGAGTTGGGTGGACCCAGGGGCGGATCCAGGTATAGTCCAGGGTGTTCATCCGAACCCCCTCAGTTGAAAAATTACGCTGTTTATATAGAGTCAAATTTTTATTTTATATATATATATTTAATACTGAACCCCCTCAACACAAACGAAAGGCGCAGCTCAGTGGCGCAGGGGGTTCAGATTTGCACAAGACGTGTGGGTTCGAACCTGGCTGTCAACATTTGTTTCAGCCATTTTATTTCAGGCCCACTAAACAAAACGATTGACCATTTTATTTCGGCCCAGGGCGGATCCAATGGACTCAAATCCTATGCTCAAAGTCAATTACTAAAAAAGAAAAACCACTACGTTTTCTTTCTCTCTTCCACTACATTTTCTTTCTCTCTTCCTCCACTGTCCTCCTGTCCTCGCCATTCTCTTTTTTTTTTTTTTTTTCTGTTCAGTTTTGTCCATTAATTTCGCCATTGCTGGCCGTCGGTCATCTCTCTGGTCTTCGTTAATGGCTTCCTCGGTAAGTTCTTAGTTCCCTTCTTTTTTCTATTTTTTTTTTCTTTTCTAAAATTCTATATATTTGCTTACCCTCCCCAATCGATGATTGGAGCTTAATGCGATCCTTGAAGAAGCAGATTGTTTTTTTTTTTTAGTTGTTGCTTTTTTGTTTACGAATGTATATATGGGAAATAGTACTAATAGAAGCTAGAGCTACGATCTTAGAGTATGATTATCCATTTTTCCATCTTTGATCATTTTGTACATGAATGAATGTATGTATGTTTTGGTGTGAAGAACGACCTTCTTGCATTTAATATTGTAGTTCCTTACCTTTATCAATAATTGTAATTTTTTTCTTGAAAGCAGTAGCTGTTATCAATAATTCTAGTTTCCCAAATATACATTCATAAATGAGGAGATAAATAGTAATAATATATTAACTCGATAGGATTATTAAATAAAGATTCAATCAATCGTTACAACTAATTGTACTCTTTATATACATCGTTTATGCAACCATGTTCTTCTCTATGTTGGTTTTTATAGCTTGTTATATACAGAAGTATAAATGTTTACAACACTTTAAAATACAGTAACTTGGTAAGTCAAGGAACAAAACTTGTCTACAGAACTGTTTATTTTTTTTAAGTTCTAACAAAATTCTTACTTTTTACTATTCAGTCTCAATGTGATTCTCTTATTGCTAGGGTGTCTTTATTTTGTATCAAGCATGACATTTTGGTACCTAACTTTGAGGAGCCATATGTTAGCTCTTTAAGATCACAAAGGAGACTTGGTGACAATAAAGTCTCACATCATTATCGTGTTGAAGTATTTTGCAATATTATTGATTGGCAACTTCAAGAACTTAAAGATCGTTTTGGCGAAGCGGCGATTTGCTTCATGGAATTTCTTGTTTGAATCCAATTGACTCATTTTCAAGTTTTGACATCGGGAAAATAATGAAAATGGCTAAATTATATCACGATGACTTTAATGAATTCAATATAGGTTCTCTTGAGAATCAACTTGCAAGTTACATTATTGATGTTCGTGATGTTGATGAAAGGTTCTCCAATCTAAAAGGGCTTTGTGATCTTTCAAAAAAATTAGTACAAACAAAGAAGCATTCAAATTATCCTCTTGTATTCCGCTTAGTGAAGCTTGCTTTGCTTCTGCCGGTTGCCACAGCATCCATTGAAAGAGCCTTTCCAGCAATGAAGTTTATCAAGAATGACTTGTGGAGTCAAATGGGTGATGATTTTTTTAGTGGTTGTTTGGTGCCTTATCTAGAAAAAGATATATTTGATAATGTTTCTAATGATGCTGTTATTAAGACATTTCAAGATATGAACCCTCGTAGAGTACAATTGTAAAACTCCATGGTTCGTATGTAGTCTAACTTAGTTTCCTTGTTTTTGCTTCAAAAGCTCACAAGCTTTTGCTTTTGTAATATGGCATCTTCAAGTTGCCTTTGTTAATGGAAACTTCTTACTTTATTAGCTTTTGCTTAGTTTGTTAGCCTTTATTGAGGCATTTTATTGTGACTTGTGAAGCTATTAATTATTGTTTCTCGTCGCATATCTGTCGGACTTTTATGTCTGTCTTTGTTTAGTTTTAGTAGAAGTAATTGATTTTGTTGGTTTGCTTTACTTTGTTAGTTTTTACTTAGTTTATGATGCTTTTAGATTGGAAAAAATAAATTTTCTTTTTGAAAATTCTACATGGATGATGAATATTGAACTTTGATCCGACCCGTTTTTTTTTCCTGATCCGACCTGCTCTTTTGTCAATACTAGCGTGCTTATTTTATTTTTTGAACCCCCTGAATGGAAATCCTGCCTCCGCCCTTTGGGTGGACCTATTCATCAAATGGATTTGAGCTATGGCTGAAAAGAATGGCAGAGAGATAACTCTAAATATGACAGAACTAGTTCCGTAGGAATTGACATTAAAAATAGCTAAGAATGAGTTTGAGAAGTGCAGGAAATGAGATTTTGAATTTATGGCTGAAAAGAAGTAGCAGCGGAAACAAGTTCAGAAGAATGGGAGGCGGAAGTAGATTCAACATGGCCGGAAAATTAATTAAGGTTGACGTCGGCAGAGGGAGTGAAGGTGGAGATGGTGGCGTGGTGGTGGCAGTGGTTGTAAAGGGGTAAAAGATGGTAGTGGTAGTGGTGGGTGAAGAAGTAGAAGAGAGGGGTAAATGAGTTGGCTGTTGAGGTGGCATGCCACATCACATTTGGTGTCCATCTTGTATAATTTTTATATAATTTTAACGGAGGAAGGGTATATTTAGACCCAAAGTATAACGGTAGGGGTATATTTGAACCTAAAGTATAACGAAGGGTATATTTAACCCTTTTTCAATAGTACAGGGGTATATTTGGCCCTTTTCCGTACTTAGAGCCTGGTTGGATGGACTTAAAAAAAGCAGCTTATAAGCTGTTTTCAGCTTATAAGCTGCTTTAGATAATCTAAGTTAAATGGGCTTAATTATTTTTTTGGGCTTATTTTAAGCACAAAATGGCTTTAATGCAGCCGGATTAAACACTCAAAAAAGCTGAAAACAGCTTATAAGCAACTTATAAGCCAATCCAAACAGGCTCTTATTCTGGTCTATTTGCTTTCAACTTGATTATTATATTTATGAGAAAAATTTATAAATAGCTATAGTTTAGAACGTAATTACAAAATATAGCTACAGTTTGCGTATTTATAAGACGTAACTACAGTTGTTATATCAGGCGGAAGAGTTGTATCAGGCGAGTATCAACTGTATCAACGAAAATGTTATATTCAGGCGGCAGGTAAGCGTATACTGTATAATGCGCGAAAGAGTTGTATCAGCACGCATTTGTCTTGTGTATTTGCTACAAAACCCAAAACGTATCTATTTTCGTAATTTTTTAAAACTATAGCTATGTATCTTTTTTTTTTTTTTTGGTTAAACTTTGTCTCCATTGATCATTGATGTGCAAAAAGTTACATATTGAGTTTGGCATCCCAAACTTTGTACATGATCATTGATGAGGCTACTTGTTAGTCCTAACCAAAATTAGCAAAAAATTATAAATTCTCAAGGTGGCTCATATACTATATAGGAAGATTTGATTCTTTGGACCCTAAAAGAAGGTAGGTTCCATCTATCCATGTTGATAAGTCCTTTGATTTGATTTGGTAATTCAGCAAAAGAGTTGAAGACCTGGATTGCATCACTACTGTGGCTAAGACTGCCAAGTTTATCAGCCGGCTTATTTGCTTCCCTAAAACAGTGGTTAATTTCAAATCCATGCTCTTCAACTAGTTCCTGGATCTCATTGATGATGTTGTTGATCCTCCAAGGAATTTTCCATTCTCTTTTGATGCATTTGGTGATGAGTAAGGAGTCTGTTTCACCCAATGTTAGGCTATAACTATTTGCAGTACACCATGGCCATAAAGTAATCTGCTGCTTCTGCTAAGTTACTAGTTCTCGATCCCAAAGGAATTGAGTAAGCAAAAATAACTTTTCCTTGGGAATTTCTAACTAGACCTCCACCTCCACATCGCTCTTGAACAAGCTCCCATCCTTTGTTAAGTTTAACATGTTGATTGGGAGGTTTGAACCATTTGATAATTCTAGCTGATCTTTGCTCTATAATTGCTTCACATGCTGTAAATATTGTATGCCAATCTTCTCCTATTCTTGCTCTTCCAAACTTCTCCTATAGCTATGTATCTTAAACACAATCTAAATGTTTGTCACGTCTTGTAATCACTGCTTTTGTAAATTTATTTCTCTATTTATTTACTTATTATTTTTTTATATAATCATTTGATATTCAAAATTCACTGATCTAATTTATTCAAATTCAGACACTTCGTAGGGCACATAAATGTGAATTGCTCTCTACCTCGAGATCTCTAACTAAGGGTAAAGGATTTGAGTGAAGATCTTATTTATGCCTTATTCCTTGATAGTTCCTATATTAAACTTTTCTTTATGTTGTCTATGCCTAGTATCTTGAAAACTGGTTTATTTTCTTTCTACTATACAATTTTACCAGTGATTTTTTAAGTTTTTTTTTTTTATATTAAATGCAATTAAGATACATACTAACTTTACAAAATAAAATAAAGAGAAAAGACATCATTTCACCCTTGAACTTGGCACGAAAACTCACTTTAGCAACTAAACTTAAGTTATATTTATATACCCCCTTAACAACTTTCATTTCAATTATTTTCCACCCTAAAAAAATAATACCACTCTCACAATGTGAGGTAAATTACACTCGCGCCACGTCATTGCCACATCATTGACACGTGGTTGCCATGTCATTACCACGTCATTGCCACGTCAAAAATTACCAACCCTTCATTTTTTATTTTTCTTTTATTATTTTTTCTCTTTCTCTTTCTTCTTCTTCTTCTTCTTCTTCTCCCTTTTCTCTTTATTCTTCCAACCACCGCCGCCGCTACCGCCGCCACCGCCGCCACCACAAAATCCCATCTTTGTCATTCAAACCTCCATTATCATCAACAAAATATATATAAGAATTCCAAGCTGAACAGAGAAAAATTAAGGCTCAGATCAGTGTTAAGCTCGAAAAAAAGAGTCGATAATGCCATGGTGAAAAAACCACAGAGAAAAATATGACAAAGCACCAATAACACCGTATTCGAAAAAACCACCAGAAAAATATGACAGCATGCCCCGCCAAGATACAGGTCTCAAATGCCTAATTAATCAGCTCATAACAAAAATCATCATCGCCTCTTTCAAGCCCTCCAATCTTATTTGTCAAAAGTACAGGCAAGATCTACCCTTTTCCGTGTAACTAAAGACCAGCACAAAATAGGGGCAAAAGCGCAAATGACTGGTTAATAATTTTCTCTCCATTAAAATTGATAAAACCAATATTTTAATATCTATAGGCGTTACTACATTATGTTGCTTTTAGCAAGAAAACATATGTCTTCCCTTATGGTGCTTCTTTCTGAAAAAAATCTAAGTGCTAATATTGAACTTCGATCTTTCGAACACGACTTTAAGGAACCTCTACCTTTGAGCTTTACTTTTTCTGGTAACTTTTTCCGAATTAAGAATTGGGATTAAATTTAAAAACTTTATAACTTTAATGGTGGTGGTTATGGAGGTGGGGGTGGATTTGTGGTGGTCGAATCAGTGGGTATGATAGTGAAGGTGGTGTATACGATGGTGGCAGCCGTGGTGGAGGTAGATATGGAGGAGGTGGTGGTGGTGGAGGTGGCAGTGATGGGGAAGAGGAGCTGGTAGGGGTTGATTTAAGTGGTGGGGAGGTGGGCGGGTGGGTGGGGGAGGTGGGCGGTGGTTTAGAAGAAAGAGAAAAGGCTCATTTTTATTTTATTTTATTGATTTATTGTATAATAATAATATATATATTAGCAGGCCCACCTTTTTATGCCATTTACTTGCCTAAATTTTTTTTTTTTTTGCCACATCAGCATTAGAGGTGGAAAATAATTGAAATGAAAGTTGTTAAGGGAATATATAAATACAACTTAAGTTTAGTTGCTAAAGTGAGTTTTCGTGCCAAGTTTAAGGGTGAAATGATGTCTTTTCTCTAAAATAAATAGAGAATACATACTTTAATGGTTTAGTGAGAATTTCTCACAGAATAGATGGGCATTTGATTTTTCACCACTCCCGTTTACCTCCTCTCCTTTTCCTTTCATTCCCAACCCTCCTTTGTGATAGAATTTATATAATAATAAAAAAAAAAAGATTGTATGCATTGGAGCCAAGGTGTGCCACGAGTTTTGCAACATCCATGGGTGGCTCAAAGAGAAGGCCAGTAAAGTCTTTGCTTTAGGATCCCAAAAAATTGAGGATCCAAATTTTTATTAAATTAATATCGAATTTTATAATTTTATTTTCGCTTAGACAATATTGCAGTTTATAAAATAAAAAAAAATAAAAAAGGAAAAAATATTTATAAAAGGAAAGAAAGAAAAGCTGACTACTTTTTATAGTAGAAATATTTTAGAATTCTAAATTAAATTACTCACATCTTCATATTAGTAATTAAAATTTTATACAACAACGTCCGGTAGATTGTATTGTATTCACATGGATAACATCTTATTAACTTGAATTAATCCTTCCTAATATAAATAATACCAATAATACTACTATGTGATGTTAAAAGCATTATGACTTTTAATTAAAGATAGCACACTACAAATAATAAGTATGAAAAAAGAAAAAGAAAAAAAGCACGCACAAACGTGTAAAAAACACAAATTTATTCATATATGACTGACTTCAGAAATCAGAAAGAAGAAAAAAGGCACATACCCCACGCATGGAAGTTCCTTAGGCACATTTGCTCAAACACTTTATTATGCTAAAATTTACTTACTCATATTACTTTATCAAGAGCACAAATTTATTCATATAATAGCTAAATTGACTTCAGAATTCAAAAAGGGTAACTAATTTTTGTTAAAGCATACTCTTTTTTCTTTTCTTTTTGGCAAAATTTCTATTCATAAAACAAAAGTGAATAAAGAAGTTAAATCCACCAACTCCTTCAACTCGTTTTCTAATTAACAAATATGATTTCAAACAGCTACAACGTATATTTAATGAACTAAAAGAACGGGCAAACAAGAAAAGAACACGGCCGCGAGGGGGAAAAAGAAAAGAACACGACCGTGAGGGGCAAAAAGTGAAAGACAAGTGAGTTTGAAGGGCACCGGTGCAAAAACGTTGGTAGCTATACGCAAAGCAATTGCTAGTATCTCCTATAAAGGTAGGCATTAGAATTGATTAGTCTTCACTTTTCACTCTCAAGTTCTCAGAAATGGCGAACCTCGCAAACCCACCCCCACCCTCTACTAATAAAATTGCTCTAGCCCCAGCCCCAGCCATTGCTCCACCAGCCCCAACCGTTGGTTTTCGTTGTTTCTCAATTTCATGACAGCTTTGATTATTTTCGTAACAATTAATGAAAGCTATTTCTATAAATTAGTGAAATTTTGGTGCTAAGAAGGCTTCATGTTATGTCTCACCGATACTGAGGATGTCTTGATGGCCTCGACTATTGCTCTTCTATGGCTTTTAAGGGTTTGCTTTTTCTTTATTCTTTTTACCGGTTTGTAATTTGTTTCCCTTTTTAGCTACTACTTTCTTTTTTTTTTTTTTTTTTTTTTTGGTTACTGATAGTTAATTTTTGTCAATTGGTGCACCTTAGCTTATTTTATCACTACCTTTGTAAATTATTTATATATTAGTATTTTTTTTTTTATACAGAAAAGGGTAAAAAATTATGCAAAACTGAATAAAAATGTACTTTGTTCAATAGTTTGGCTAAAAAAAAAAGGCGGAATAGCTTGGTAGGCCCTGTACTTG
Organism: Lycium ferocissimum; assembly: GCF_029784015.1. Taxonomy (NCBI): domain Eukaryota; kingdom Viridiplantae; phylum Streptophyta; class Magnoliopsida; order Solanales; family Solanaceae; genus Lycium; species Lycium ferocissimum. The sequence goes on along the minus strand of NC_081350.1, from coordinate 50,728,723 downwards.
TCCAGAATTGTCATGCCGGTGTATGTACTAATGAGTTTGCCAACCAAACCCCTCTACCCTTCAAAATTGAGCATATTATATTCGGCCCAATCATGGTGTGTGTTATTTAAACGCCTCCATGTTGGTTGTCACCTCAAAAAATAACAATGTGTAGATGTCATGTCACATGGCAGATTAAAAATTATTAAAATTAAATAATAAAAAATGAAAATAGGATCCCCTAACCCCCTCCCCCATTGATTTCTATCTCCTTCCCATCTCGTTTCTCTCTCTCCATGTTCTTCCTCCTCTCCCCTTCCTATTCTTTCCTTTATATATCATAAAAATAAAACTAAAAGGTATTAAAAAAGAAATCGAGATAGAAAATTAATTTTTTTTTTGTCCAAATCTAAAGTGGGAGAAGAAATTCGATGGCCCATTTCCATGGCTGAAGGCGTTAGGTGGCGGAGAAGAAGTTCAATGGTCCATTTTTTGTTCAGATCGAAAAGTAGAGGAATAATTCACTGTTTTTCTTCTCTCTTTTTTATCTTTTTTTAAACTGATTTTGGAGAATTCTTGTCTTGTTTCATTTCTAAAATTTGGGGCTAAATTTTCTCAAAAAGCTCAAATCTTTTTGAAGTATTAATTGGTAAAAGATGCATAATTTCTGGTTCAAAATCCTTATGGGTTAATTTTGAGGTGTGGTGATTTTTGAGAATCTTTTGATTGACCCTTTTCTGGTTTGTTGGTATTTTGGATATTTTGATGAGTTTCCCTTCTACAAAGTGGTCATATAATTGAATTTCAAAAGAAGATTTGGATTATTGGCCAGAGGATTCTAAATTCATGAAAAAGTTTCAGATTTGAAGGAAGAAATAAACAAAGAAGATAGGGGAGGGGAGAAAGAATTGGACAGAAAAAATTGAAGAGAGAAAAAAGCTCATTTTTGTTCAACAATGGAGGATGAACAATGGGGAAGAACATGATAGCCGAAAAATGACTGTTGGTGCCTTTTTAACGGGCCTCACGCTCTTTAGACGAGTGTATCACACGCACTTCGATAAAAAATGTCACATAGGATGAGCGGCTGAAAAAGGGTTTAAAATGCTCAGTTTTGAAGGGTAGAGGGGTTTGGTTGGCAAATTCGTAAGTACGAACACCGGCATGACAATTCCGGATAAGTACAGGAGCCTACCAATCTATTCCGTCAAAAAGAAAAGGAATTTAAAAATAAAAGAAACAAGAAAATGGTTCTTTAAAAATAATATTTTTATTAAGAAAAGAATGTATTTAAAAAGGAAATAAACAATACGTTTATTAGGAAAAGGACATTTTTTGCCTAATAAAGTAACAATAGGGGCAGTTTTGGGCCAAACTATTAACGACAAGTGCATTTTTGGATCAAATTATTAACGAAGGGCATTGCTATTTAATTTCGCATAGTTTAAGGGCATTTTTTGGCCCTTTTTCCTTTTTTTATTTAATAATTTGATATTTAAAATTCATTAGTCTGATTTAGTCAAATTCAGATATATAAGTGAATGAAGGTTATTTCTGTAAATTGATAAAAGTTTGATGCTAAGAAGGTTACCTGTAATGCTAATTAGGAGGAAAAGACTGTGTCGCCGGTACTGAGGACGTAGTGGTGGCTGCTACTAGTGCTCTTCTGTGGCTGTTAAGATTTGCTTTTTTCTTTATCTTTTTACTGGTTTCTTTATTTTATCACTACCTTTGTAAATTTATTTATGTATTTATTTACTTACTATTCCCTTCGTTCCAAGTGTCTTAGTTTGACTGGGCACAAAGTTTAAGGAATAAAAAGAATTTTTTGAATCTTGTGGTCCTAAATTAAAGATGTGTATAATGTACTAAAATTTCCTTTGAATATGTGGTTATAAACTTGTCATGTCGGATGTTCGAATTATCAACTTACTAAATATAGAAAGAGACACTCTTTTTGGGACAGACCAAGAAGGAAAGTAAGACACTTAAAATGGGACAGAGGGAGTACTACTTTCTGTTGGTTACTAATACTCCTCCGTCCAAAATAAGTGTAATTTAACTCATTTCACACCCATTAAGAAAAACAATAAATGCAAGGTATAGTTTATTAAGTTACCCCTATTTATTAGATGTTTCTTAAAAATTGACCACTATTAAGAAGTAGCTTTAATACTATAAGTGTATAATTGCAAAACAATTACTATTTTTTGTCTTGAACTCCTAAAGCATTTTTGGACTCTTTTTTTTTTTTTATATATAAGCGACACTTATTTTGGAACAAATTTTTTTGCTAAAGCGACACTTATTTTGGGACGGAGGGAGTAGTTATTTTGGTCAATTTACTTGCACTTTGATTATCTAATGAGAAAATTTCATTAATAGCTATAATTTTGAGCGTAATTACGAAACGTTCCTACAATTTGCGTATTTATGAGACGTAGCTACAGCTATTGTATCAGGCGGAAGAGTTGTATCAGGCGGTTGTCAACTATATTAGTGAAAATGCTATATTCAGGCGGTCGGTATCAACCGTATCTGCGAAAGAGTTGTCACGCCCCGAACCATGGCCTGGGCGTAGTACGGCACTCCGTGACTGACTGCATGTGGCCGAGCGAACAGCTGGCTAGCTGAATCAATATATGATATCAAAACATACTGAATACGGAAATAACATTAACATATGTTGTGCTACTAAAATCTGACTGAAATATCATAAATGCGGAAATACTGAATAAGTAGCCGACAAGGCTAACACAAAAGCTGTTAAACATCTGGCTGACTAGACTATAGTCTACGAAGCCTCTAAAGAGTATTGAACTGCTAACTGTTTACCAGGACAAGGCCCGGCATACCTCACTGACTGAACTACTATAAATACTGAAAGTATGATAACGCCCCGAGGGACTCACCAAGCAGCTGTTACGAGAATGTCCTAGCAAGCAGAATCGTCAACCTGTAAATCGTTAGCTGCATCGCGAGATGCAGGACCCGGGAAAAAAGGAACATCTGTACATTTGAATTGCACTGGTATGTAAAGCAACTAAATGAAAGAAGTGTAAATACTGAAACTGGTAACTGAACTGAACAAGAAGTAAAGATATGAATACTCCTTGTTCTGAATGAGAACCCACCTGTTTATCTGAGTAAATAAACTATGGCCTCAGGCCCAATATATAAGTGCACAAGCTACGGCCTCGGGCCCAAGTATATGTATACATAACTACGGCCTCAGGTCCAAGATGCATAAAGCATAAACTACAGCCTCAGGCCCAAATATAGGTGTTCAACATTCAACAATTTATATGAAGGAGCTGAAAATCACACTGTAAAACATGATGCTGAAATACTTAATCATATTGAGTTACATGATACTGGAATACTGAATAGAACTAGGCTGAGACATGTATTCATGACTGATTATGAGAACTATAACTTGAATTGTTTATAACATACTGAGTATTCTAGACTGAGACTCGTGGGCATCAAACATAAGTTTATATTGATTACGTACTAAGCTCACAATGTTTGGAATGAAAGTCATGAACGAACTACGAAACTAGGGAATAGAAGTTCTGCAACTATTCAAGGAACTAAGCTTAACTATAGTTCTGAGGCAATTAGTAACGTTGTAAAAGAACGTTGCGTAGGGAGAATCATTAACATTCCCAAACGTAGAGAGTTAGCCTCACATACCTTAATTCTGGCCTTTGAGCGTAATACAACGTTCGTCACCCCTTTCAACTTTAATCTATAGCAATACAAGTCAAAGGGATTCCATATTAGCAATAATATTCATGCTTTGGTCATCTAAGTATTTTATCAAACGCTTGGTGGGCATAAGATCCACAACCTTCATTAATGGTGTTTTCTTCACCCAATTCCCATTCTATTACTTGTAGCTGATTCCACAATCTCAATTAGGTGTAATTAACATCATTCTTCATTACCCATATGATTACAACAATTTCAAGTCAACAATCCAAAACCCTAGCAGTTCATATGATGCTCTTTATCAAACCCATTTACTACTCTCCCAAGGACTCATCAATTCACAACTATAAGTGATTAGAGAGTAGTAGTATTACGTTTTTGAAGTTCTATCTCCTTGAATTTGGATGTTAGGTGTAACACCTTGTGCATTCGGGCTAAGATTTGACTCGTAAGACGGGGGTATAATGAACCCAATTTGAGTAGTGTATAAATGGTGTTTGAAACCCAATCAAGACATGAGAAGAGTCCTTGAGCAAAAGAAAGTCGGAAGCTACCCTACGGAGCGTGTTTTCAAGTGAGTTTACACTATATCTGAATTAAAATGAGTATACAAAAAAATCTGTAAGGAATTTGGGAAAATTTCCTTCTTGAAAGTTGTAGATCTTTGAAATACCTTTCCAACGGTATATTATGGAGGTCAAACAAACATCTGTACAAAAAGTTATGCCCGTTTTACTAAAATAGTATCTTGTCGATTTACGGTGGAATCTACGGGCCGTAAAAATTATACGGGCCGTAGATTTGGGCCGTAAAACTGGTCCAGAAAGCCCAAATCACTGTAATTGATTTACGGTGGGATCTAAGGTCCGTAAAAATTTTTACGGGACGTAAAATAGGGCGTAAAATGGGTCCGACAGCAATTATAAAACTTCGTTTAAAGACTTTTTCACTTCATTCTTCACCCCCCCCCCCCCCCCAAGCCCTAGAACGACTTTCTATTCTCTCCCATCATTAAGAACACCAAGGTAAGCCTACTCTAATCATTCCAAGTCAATTCTAATATATATCCTTGTAATCTAAACAAGAAATCATCATTCCTAACCTAGGGTTTTCAAGAAAACCCATCTCAAGGTTCAAGAATTCAAGATTTTGGAAATCTTTTTCAAAGCTCAAGTCTTTAATTCAAGTTTTGGAGCGACTAAGATATGTAGAGCTACTATCTACGTGTGGGAATATCATTGTTCTTTCCCACGCCTCATAATCCATAAATTATGATTCTCTACTAAAACTAGGGTTCCTATACCATGCTCATGATAACCATAGGTCCATGTCCATGATTATATTATGTATGAATTGTTATAATTCCATCATTGAGTTCTTAATATTTCTTTACGATTATTGAGAATCCGTCCGTAATCAATGAAAACCCATATCTTGTATTCCATGGGTAATTGCATGCATGTTTTTAAATAAAAATGCTTATTTCATGAAAATCCTACATGTCTACAAGTTTTCATGCAATTGTATTATATAACTATCATCATGCCATGACTCAAGATACATACATGATAAATACAAGTTACTTCATGAAACCACGTTTACAAGTTATTTCACGAAAATCATGGGCTTCTTAGCCAACTATATTATGTTCATGTTTTTAGGAGTCGCACGAATTACCGAGAAGGCTCAGATAGCCTGAAACTACGTAGCCACCGTAGGACAAGGATCGCTCCGCCCAGATAGGACGATACCTTAATTTTACACTGAATGGATCCATCAGGCACGTTACCACCTTATACCCTGGCAAGGTATGGGGGCTCTGCTGGTCCGGCGAGGTACCAGACTCCACGTACCCACGTGGTGATATTATATTGTCGATTATGAAATGCTCTCCCTACCTACCATGTTTTACTCATGCTTTATATTATGTATGTATTCATGTTCATGCTCATAACCAGGTTTCAGTTTCACGTTCAGTTCTTATCTTTGTTACTTTATGTCTCATGTTATTTCATTCAGTTGCTTTACATACCGTACATTCAATGTGCTGACATCCCCTTTTATTGCCCGGGGGCCTGCATTACACGATGCAGGTACTGATATACAGGACAACACATACGCTCGCAGGGACGGCATTCGTATCGGCTTATTGGCGAGCCCCATCTCATTCGGGGTTTAGTCAACTCTTTATTTTATGATTAGCTATGCATCTAAGGTATCTTTGGGGGCCTTGTCCCAGTAAGTATGTTTTCCAGTCAGACTCATGATAGAGGTTTCATAGACTAGACAAGTCAGTTATGTTATGTTAGGCATTCGGAGTCGTATAGCCATTTTGGCTCATTCATGTTATTTCCGCACTCATGTTTAAACAAGTATTTTTATTAAGTATTATGACTTAGTGCATTTTATAAAGGCTTATCATGCATTCACGTTATATTCCACTCATGTTATGCTTCATAATGATTCAGCAAGCCATGTGGTTCGCTCGGTCACATGCAGTAAGGCACCGAGTGCCGTGTTTCGCCCAGGCCATGGTTCGGGGCGTGACATTAGGATTTCCATGTCCAACAATTATGTTCCAATCACAACTCTATGGTTTAGAAGGGTTTACTCAATTTAAAAAGGATTTGGAGATTTGAATACAACCTACAATCATTGGAGAACTCACTTTGGAGGCTTCTTGAGGCTTGGGACTTGTTCTCTCTTGCCTTAGGATGATTTTCTGTGACTAGGGGTGTTAGGGAATGAACCCCAAACTTGAATATAACTTAACACGCGAAAACCCGAAATCTGACCCGAAACCATGGCCCACCCTGGTTGGGCCCGCGACGAGTGGCCAAAGCGAATCAGGCCGAGATTCAGAGCCTGATTTTTCCGCTCTGGGCCCACAACGCATGGCCAACGTGGATGCAGGCCTGCCCCTCTGAGCGATTTTGCGATGCTCATAACTTCTTGCTCCGCTCTCCGTTTCGCCTAATATTTATATGGTTTGAAAGGCATTTCTACGTACTACAACTTTCTAAGGGCACTTTCCCAAATTCTCAACTAATCAAGGGGTTATGGCTTCCCAAAGCAGGCCTGTCAACCATTTTCACAAAACGATCAAACCTTCAAAATTTTCGTTAAAACTCTAATGATACGAGTCTAACCTTGGTTCTAGGATACAGGGTGTAACAGACTTGTATTCAGGGGATCGGGGATCAGCTGAAAACGGGCGAAAGAGTTGTATCAACGTGCGTATGTATTGCGTATTTGCTACAAAATCCAAAATGTAGCTACTTTTTGTAATTTTTTGAGACTATAGCTATGTGTCGTAAATAAAATCTAAATGTTTGTCAGGCCGCGTAACCCTTTGCCTTTGTAATTTTATTTCTCTATTTATTTATTATTATTTATATAATTATTTGATATTCAAAATTCATTGGTCTGATTTATTCAAATTCAGACACTTCATATGACACATAAAGGGCAAAGTGTTCTCTACTTCGAGACTCCTAACTAAGGGTAAAGGATTTGAGTGAAGGATCTCGTCTATACCTTATCCCTTTGCGGTTCCTATATTAAACTCTTTTTTATGTCGTTTATCCCTAAAATCTTGAAAACTAATTTATAATTTTCTTTCTACTGTATAATTCTACCAGTGATTTTTTAAGTTTGTATACATACTAACTTTATAAAATAAAATAAATAGATAATCAGATTTGTTATACACTAGGAGTTGTGTACATTTGAAATTAGATACTGTGCACACTTGTTTTAACTCACAACACTATGCATGATTTCGAATTTATGCACTCCGTACATGGTCTTCATAATATCTTGGGACCTTCGACTTCACTTCTTGTTTTTGACATTTTTATGCATCTTCATATACATGTATGCAGTTATATAATTTCAAATTATTGTGTAAATATTTTTGTGTGTTGTAACAGTAATATCTTACTTTGTACCTCGTTTGGAACATATAATGAGGAATTTAATATCAGTTAGGGCCCTATAAAAAATTAAAACCCTAGAAAATTTAAAAGTTCGTTACATTACACAAGAAGACTAGCAACCAAATTTAGAAATGAAGATTGCATGTATGGGTGATCTTTCCCCTAAATGTTTGTCGTTCTTCAATCTTTATTTGAAAATGTTGATCCATCACAATGACATCCCTTGTCTATTAGTGAAGTACAAATTAAAAAATTTATTCTTATATGACGACACTCATACAATAGTCGCATCCCTATTTGATTATATAGATGTACACCTATATTTTATCACGAAATGGAAACAGTCCTATTACTATAGTCCCATATGATTCAGATTGTAATGGTATAAAGTACTTGTAAGTTCATCTGAATTAATTACAAATAACCAAAAGTATTATGTATAATCTTTCTGACCGCTATGATCCTTTCTTGATAATCCATTTACTGAACGTAAAATTGAAAAGATGAATTTAAAAGGTCTAGTTATTATAAGCTTATGATTTATGCGACAATAGCAAATGTTATGCGAAACTAGATTAACACTTCCCCCCTAACATTCCTCTGTAGATAAGCCACAGGCAATAAAATATGAAAAATGTATTTATTTTTCATATTTCTAAGCTCTAAATTAAGATTAAACAAAAGAATTTGCATACAAAAGTGCTAATGCTACAACTAGTCCATAAATTGTTAAAAGCTTCCATAAAAGCTAGACTAAGCAATAGCGTACCTCGTATTTTTCCCTTTGAGCCCCCAAAAAAAATAACTATAATTTTTATTTTTACAAACTTCCAATAAAAATATACCCGCATCGGGTGTTTACAAACCAAATCGAAATGCATGCCATGCGTATTAATATACACAACTATCACTTAATCATGGTTAATTCATAAATAAATTCATAAATAAATAAATAAATATATATATATATATAATCATTTAAAATTGGTAAATTGCATATTGGTGTAAACATTTGGTGTGGGTAAGTATTTTCCGATCGTATGTTTTGTATACTCAATGTATATCCATTGGATAACTTATGTATAATCAGTGTATATCATATTAAAGCTACAAACAATTATGGCTAGGCGGGCAACTTTTTTTAGCTGACTAAAAAAGTTAAGATCTCATTAAAGATTATCCTACCACGAGTATCTTAGATAATGGGCCAAAGAACAAAAATCTAGGGAGATAAAACTCAACTTCTATTGATTTGTTTTTCGGATGTCCTCCTGAAGGACAAAGTTTTATCTGCTTCAAAAAAGCGAAAACAAAATCCAACAATAACCATAACAAACTTCAAAAACAAGAAACACACAAACACTTGTGTTGTAATACTGTCACAAACACCTTGCAATACTAATTTTTTTTCAAAAAATAGGGAGGTAATTTATAAAATCTTCAACAAAATTTCCAAAAAGAGCCTCATGAGTAGCCATGTTTTCAGTTTCAGCCTCAGTTGGGAGCTGGGGGATGTACACATCATCATCAGCACGAGAAGCATGTGTTTCTATGGACTTCTTACCATCAACTTTTTTCATCTGCTCCTACATTTATATACAACCATCAAAGGACTGCAAAGTTGAAGTTAATTACTTATATACAGTAGAAAGAATCTTTAATATTTGCTGCAACATGTAATCAACCATATTTTCAAGATCACTAGCAAATTTGGTTAAGCTTCTGAAAGGCTAAAAGTGCTTCTTTTTAAAAAATATATATATATTTACTTTAAAGGATGAAGACGTTTGGCCCTGCTTTTGGTGAAGGAGCAAGTGCTTTTGACTAGTAACAGAAACTGTTTACAAGCTATTAAGCATAAATTGAGAAGATAGTTTCTCCGCAGTTCAAAAAATAAGCGTTTTTTTATTTTTCTTAAGGAGAAATCACCATTATCAACCGTTATCAAGAATTCGTATTTACCAAATTAAAAGATGCTTCCTTTATCGTAATTTGACACGTAAAAGTAATTTTAAAAATATTGATCAGACGCGAAACTCTAACAAAAACACATAAAATCCCCCCTAAACGTATTGCGAAAACTCACTTTACTTAATTAAACTTTACGAGTAATTTTTTATCCCTATTCTTCTCGATAGTGTATTAAATCCCCTAAGAGGTGACATGGCAGAGAGAGTGCACTCACCTTCCTACAAGCGAGTGAGAAGAAAAAAAAGTTTTACATTTGACAAAATCATACACATGCCATTTTTTAATTGGCCAACAATACTTTTAATATGCTTTTCTTGGTATATATATATATCTTAAATTATGTACCAATTTTTCTTTTGAGACAAATGAAATGTGTGGGTCTCACTTTAAAATTTTTCTTCTCTTTATTTGTTCTCTTCTCTAATAGTACCTTCTTCTTGCCGACCTGAAGAGCTCTTCTCTATTATCTGCTCCGCTTTATGAATACTCAATAGAGCGGAACAAATGTAGAGGATTTGTATACAAAAGGAATAAACAATGAATATGCTAAAAGAATAATTATCTGCAGAATTAGTTTCAGGATCAATCTCCATTGCTTCCATGGTTATCAAATGATGCAAAACTCAATTGTAATTCAACTTTAGCACAAACAAACAACTTCAAACATTTTTCGTTAGTGTTTTTAAGCTCCAAATAGTAATACCCGGATGATTAAACAACAGTTAGTCACAACTTCAATTTTTTTCTGCTACAATTTTTCAAATCTCGAGAACCCAACAATAGAGATCCGACAACAACTTAAAGCAGATCTGTAATAATGCTCAACTTGGTATTCAATTTTCAATCATAGAATCACAATCAAAACTTAAAACAGTGAGCACAAAGTGAATAGAAGAGGAATTTCTTTTTGGACTTCGGAGCTTTATTTGGGAAGGGGTCGGGTTCTTTATTTGGGCGAGTTGGGATTTATTTAATTATTTTTTAGTTAGTTTCTACGAATTTATAAAAGAAAAATCATTAAATGATGTGGACGAATCACAAAGCGATTGGTGAGACAACACCCAGCTCTCAACTGATTTGGGCAAAGTAAGGTTGAACATAATTCACATACAAGTTGTTTAGGGGGTAAAGAATTGCTCGTAAATTGCTAAAGTGAGTTTTCAAGACAAGTTTAGGGGTGATTTTATGTATTTTCTCAAAGCTATTATCAAATGGTATTAGTCAAACACAAATTGTTAATTACGACAGCTTGGTCAAATAGCTATACAAATTTTACGTTTTATAAAAGATTAATTATAATTATCATATAGAGGACGCGATATTGTGAAAGTACCCAATATGTACATAAGACAAACTCCTTTTAAGTAATTTATTCTTCATTCCTTGGAGAAAGAATAGAGAAGTGTACGAGGAACTTACCTCCACCTGTTGGAGCAATTTCTTTTGGTTCTTTTCAAATGATGCCTTACCTATTTTCACAAAAATATTAATAAAAAACAATGAAAATAAAGAGGTAAAAACACAAACATAGAAAAACACATTGGCGATGTTAATTAAAAGAATTAAAATGCATGACTCTAAGTAGTTTAAAATTAAATGTCAATGCTTGTTTTATTAATGCATTTCAAAAAAGTTGAGCGGTTTTAGAAATTTAATCACAAAGAGAAAAAATACATATCTAAGAGGAAAAGAGTGTGAAAGATAAAAAGGAAGAAATGCAAACTTGTCTCTTAATTTAATTGGACATGAAATTTAAGAAAGTCAAAATACATACAGTCCAATGCATGCCAGGTGATTTACCTTGAGAAGTCGACGCAACAACATTAGGCTGTACATTATTATTGAAAACAGGAGGATTGTAATAGTTAACATCATTATCATTAATCATGTTCAATCCACCAAGAAACCTAATAGGTTGGTTATTTGCCAAAGATAAAACATTAGACGGTTCATTACTAATTTGCAATGATCGTGGTCCTGTTAATCCATAATAACCAGGGTGCAAATAGGGGATTATGAATTGAGAGTCGTCATTCTCGGCAACAGGGGAAGGGAAACTGGGAAACATTGTCACAGAGTTGCAGAAAGAGAAGAAATAATTAAAGAATACTCAACTCTGTGAATATGGAATACTTGAGAATATATATATATATATATATATATATATATATATATATATATATATATATACTTGACAATAATTATAAGTAAATTCCCACTGAATAGAGGAGCACTTTTGGATTTCACAATTTGGATTCTCACTATCTTAAAATAATAGCAATTATAGTAAAACAACAACAACAACAACAACAATAACAACAACAATAATAATAATAATAGTTATTATTATTATTATCATTTTAAATTTATTTTATGAAACAACAAGTAGGAGATTAAAACAAGAACAAAATATCAGCTGCGTGGCTCTGACTAGCAGCAACAAATTGAGCTACTTAGAATGGTCAAGTATCAACTTTGCATGATCACATGTTGGTGACATTATATATTACTTTACTACTATATATAAGAGAGGATCTCAAATTTTGTAGTCTTCACATGAATTTTTTGTCTCTATTTACCCCTTATATAAGTTTTAAACTTGGCAAATTCTCACACATTTTTGTAAATTTTAAGAATTTTAAAGACTTTTATCAATGACACTAAAAGTGATGATTTCATGGAAAAGGCTGTGGCCCCCACAAAGCACACTCATGCATATTGAGTCTTTTATGTGGAATTTATTATACACATCTAATAATTTATAATAAATTATATTTTTCCTTGAGAATTTATTATACACATCTAATAATTTATTATTTTATTCAAATTCTATCATAAAACTGGCTTAATTATTGAGTTAAAATATTACTCTTATAATATTATTGATTATTTAATGATATTTTTTATCATTTATCATTCGTTATTTTAAATTTTATTCATCAGATTAAATATTTTATTTTAAATTTCTCATGTAATTTTGTGTCGTACATGCTGGCAAATATAAGTAATTTATAAAGATTTCACTTAAGGTAGGATTAAGTTTTAAATTAAGAAAATAAACACAAATAACTTATATCATTACTGAATACTTTAAAAAGTATAAAAACAGTAAATTGTCATCCCTCCGTCTCAATAAAAAATGTTCCAAATTATGGTAGTTAACTAATCAAATTTTATGTGCACACACATTCAACAATAAATTTATCTAAAAAATTACTATATTAAAAGAGGAACTATAAATATTATTTCTATATATATTCTGAAAATGTTTGAAAAAAACTGTAGTTAATTGTAAAAAGTATATATTCTACTTTTTTTAATATTAAAATATTCTGCGAAATACCAGATATTAATATCTTATATAATTTAGGACAAAATAGTTAAGTTCGACATGAAAAAGTTATTACAATGTAGATTTCATAAAATGGATCATTAAATTAAGAAAATTAAAAAGAAAGCTTAAAGTAAGAACAATTTAATTTCATTGACTTTTCAGTAAAAAAAAAAATTGTGTGGTTTAATTTGAAAGAACGTCTACAAAAGTATCTTATAATTATACGAAGACATGTAATTATTTATATTTATTTATAAGTTAACTTTATTGATTTCATCATATAGCAATATTTGTAAAAGTATCAAACTGATGTTACAAAAACAGAGAAGTAAGAGCTGAAAAAAATTAAAAAATATTTCCAAATTTAATTTTTAACGTCGGTTTGGGCCCCGAAGCAAGCACGGTGCCAAATGGCACTAGTATATATATATATCATAGGTGAAATTCTCGTTTACAAGAGTGGAGGATGTAAAGGCCCTCTTGATTCTAGTTTCTTACAAGGATATGAAGCTTCAAAATCATTTCTTATTTTCCTAAATGTGTGTAAGTTTCCACTTCAATTTTCCTTCTTCTTTTTTTGTGATTTATGTGTAAATAACTTAAATTCAAAAACTTCATGTTAAAGATATATGATTTATTATAAACTCTTTATTATGTTGAAATATTATAATGAGTCAAATCACCGGTCTTAATTTCAACTTTGATTAAGTATTAGATACTCTTAACTGCTAACCAAAAAGTCACTGGGATGTGGTTTTAGTAAGTGAGGGAAAAGAAAGAAAACAAAATCACAGTCAATGACATATATATATATATATATATCATAGGTGAAATTCTCATTTACAAGAGTAGAGGATGTAAAGGCCCTTTTAATTCTAGTTTCTTACAAGGATGTGCAGCTTCAAAATCATTTCTTATTTTGCTAAATGTGTGTAAGTTTCCACTTCAATTTTCCTTCTTTTTTTTGTGATTTATGTGTAAATTATTTAAATTCAAAAACTTCATGTTAAAAATATATGATTTATTATAAACTCTTTATTATGTTGCAAAACTATAATGAGTTAAATCACCGGTCTTAATTTCAACTTTGATTAAGTATTAAATACTCTTAACCGCTAACCAAAAAGTCGCTGGGATGTGATTTTAGTAAGTGAAGGAAAAGAAAGAAAACAAAATCACAGTCAATGACATAGATGTGAACATATCTTCTAGTCATGCATTAAGTATTTGAATTTATTCAGAATTCTCCAGTGATATAGCGAAACTGCTTACCACCTTTAGTTTGTGAGAGAATTCGGATAATTTCATTTGAAACTTTACATGCACAAATTAGAATAATTATTATTTATGTTTCTGCATCTTTTTTGTATTCCTTTAAAAAAAAAAAATCTATACCTAGTGTCTAACCCAAAATCGTGGATCATGACTGACATATGAAGAGCCACTACTTCCAGGAGTACCAATTTAAATAAGTTGAGAAAGTAGACAATAATTAAAAATAATCCATAGCATATATTTGAAATGTTTTCAAAAAGCAAAAAGATAGAAAATAATATTAAGTCTGAATACCCACAAACCTAATAGAACTATCAAGGAGCATCTAGCTTACTTGAACAAGTTATTCATAAGCTTGTGAGTCCAATTTTATATTCAAAATCCAACTTTGATGTCAATTACTAGTTCAAAACCTCATTTTACCTCTTTTAGGTCTTGGTCTAAATAACCAATTTTAACCTTTGAATCTCATGTTTTAATGGTTCAACTCGTGTAGAAATCAAGTATAATGTTAGGGACTAGCTTAGGTAATCATATATATCTTGAGTTTGTAGGTGATTATTTTTCTTTTTGAATCCCAAATCCAATAGCATTTCGCTCAAACCATGAGAATGGCTGCTATTTTTGAACCAACTCTATTTATATTGTGCATCATTCATTGCTCCGCGATCGCGCCGGGTTAACTTGGCAAGTTTCACAATCGTGGCACTTATGGTCACGTTTGCAATGCCATTTCCTCGTCTTCTTTGTGACCGTGGCAGGTCTATTGTGATCGTGGAGCACAATTCGTGCACCAGCAAAATTTGCAATTGCAAAAGTGAGTATCCATGATGTTGAATCACCCCGACCCCTCGTGTCCTAACCCAGCCACGCTAACAAGTCTCAAATGGTATTATTGACTTATACAAGATCTCAAAACATGATTTGATACACAAATACTCAAAAAGTGAGATTGAGTTATTACATTCTCCCCCACTTCAACTAATGTTCATCCTCATACGTATCTGAAATTATACCAAAATTTCGAGCTCTTTCGGGATAGCTTGTCACGACCCAACCGATGAGCCGCGACGCGTACCTGACCTCTATTGACCAAGCACCCCTATACTCGTAGCTGAACATCGCTGAATAACTGGGTGTCCTATATGACTTATAACTGAACCATGCTGACTCATACAAATACAACATCAAGAACTATCAACCGTCTGCGCATATATATATATATATATATACTAAAAAGAACAGTGCAAAGCGACTAGGCTACATCACATACCAACTGTCTACAGACCTCTAAGGAAATAGAAAACTGTACAAAGGATGGGACGGGGCCCCGCCATACCATATATGCATATATATCTCAAAATGGCATACCGAAATAGATTAGGCTCCAGATCAAGTGGAGCGCACTGACTGTCGCTGAGTGGAAGTCCTACTGAGCTGGATCGCCTGTCTGTCTACCTAAACCTGCAGGCATGAACGCAGCCCCCCGAGCAATAGGAGAGTCAGTACGGATAATGTACCGAGTATGTAAGGCATAAGAACAACATATACATAAGAATCATGAAAAATGTCTGAAACATAAAAGCTAAACTCAATATCTGAAAGTGCCTCTGCGGCGGATGCTATGCATGCTCTCTTTTAAAAAAACATCTTATACATACATATATATATAGTATACTGCCCGGCCATATAGGCGCGGTGTTATCATCATCTCATCATCATCCCGCGTCCGGGGTAATCTCATAATCTGCCTACTGCAGTGGTGTTCATGATAACGTCCAAATCCACTCCTCAAAGAGAAAGTGTACACGATCGTATGCAATATAATTTACCCAACTATGAGTCGGGGTCGATCCCACAGGGAACAATATACTAGGCGATTAAGAAAGTAAGGAACTTTCACTTACTAAGCTAAGCCAAACGATAGATAATATTTTGGTTTTTGAGAAAATTATAACTAATGCGGAAATGTAAACTAACCTAGAAAGCAAGTAAAATGATCAATGGCCACAAGCAGGGATAATAGGAGATTACACTCAAGTAACGATCCAACGTATTTTACAATTTTACAACTAAGAACGAGGTTATGTTAATAGATAATGATTTCTAAATTTCATCGAAAGTTTCTCAACCAAATCAGTGAATTTTACTTTAAGCTTTCTCAAGCCTTAAAGTGTGATATTAGGCACCATCAATATAATCCCAAGTGACTTTCCTCTCTCGAGCTCAAGTCATTAAATGAGGGTTATGCCTCAAATCCTTGTTAACTAATCTTTCCCAAATAGATTTTTCCTCTCTCGAGCTCAAATCAAATTAAATGGGCGAGTCCTAGGGTTAGCTAATCCCTTTGGAAACATTCAAGAACGAGATTAATTAAAGAAACAATAACCCACTTCATTAGGAATAAAATCATTCAATACATAAGCAAAACAAGAGTTTCAAACCAAACTTTAATCAAGAATATTTTCATAAACAAGATTCAAGTAATGGAATAGAAAGC
Organism: Lycium ferocissimum; assembly: GCF_029784015.1. Lineage (NCBI taxonomy): Eukaryota > Viridiplantae > Streptophyta > Magnoliopsida > Solanales > Solanaceae > Lycium > Lycium ferocissimum. The sequence continues at coordinate 50,712,012 of NC_081350.1, read as the reverse complement.
TACACACTTAGATAATCAATACATAGCAAGGAAAAGAAGAAATGAGTAAAGGATTAAGAAATTTCTTATCAAGATCTTCAAATCTTTAATCCCCAAGTGTGGATGCAAAAACCTGGCTCTCCAAGCTTGATGAAAATGGCCAAAGACGAATATAATTGCTCCCTTGTCTTTCTTTTGTAATTCCCAACTTTTTTCAAGTCCAAAAATAACAAAATAAGCCCCAAGTTTTCAGATTTGCAAATCTGTCCCGTTTTTGCAAAACTGTCGGTTTTGTTTATTCAATTTGGCCCTCTTTTTGACTTTATTTTCACTTGGTTTCTTGATCACTTCTAAATCACATAAAACCTGTAAAATAGATGTAAATGATATTAAATGCATTATTTTCTCAATTAAACATAGCAAAAATATAAGATTAAAGAAAAGATAAGTTGGTAAAATACAAACTTATCAGTGCACATCTACGTGCCTGCCCGACCGACTATAGCACGGCGTGGTGTAAGAAAATAGCTGTACATATACATAAATGCATGAAAGACTCGGAAAACAACACTCTGAACTACTCGGAGCAACATAAGATCTCTGGAAGCCATAGGTATAAAACATAGGAGATCAAGGATGCGATGAATCCTATCCCATCTAGGAGTAGAGTCTTTGGAACTCGCTCGCTTACTCTGTTCGTTCATAAGATAAGGATCATGCCAAAAGAATAGAAAGGACAGTCTTAACATACCTTGGAGCGTATCTAATCATCCAACGTCTACTTCTCGAATTTGTAGGTCTACAAACAAGATAACATAGGCCACCATTAGACCATTTACATCACCTACTATCTAATTCAACTCAAACATCGACAACAACATCCACAGCCTCAATATCAATTCTTACATATAAAAATATAGCCAAGTCTATTCCAAATCCTCTCTCAAAACAACCCTTAGTTTCACCTTAACCTTTATTCAACTTACCACTTCCATAATTATATTCCCTTTGCTTAAAATCGCTAGAATTCTTGATGCTGACTCAAACACAAAGATAAGAATCATATACGTACCTTGAAGGAACTAGGATACCAAGAATCAAACTCTAACTCCAATTCCCAAGCTCATCAACTTCAAGGAAACCCTAGGAACAATCTTTTTCTTCACTAGCTCGGGTTTACGAGACTCGAATCTTGCTAAAATTCTTCCAATATAACAGAGAGGGATGAGAGGAAATGTTTAAGGGTTTTCTCTGGTTTGAGAATGAGGAAATGAGGAATAAAATCGTGGGACTAATTATTTATAGATGGAACTAGAAAGTTCCAGTGATACGGGTCGACGGGAGGGTCGACGACCCGTCGACTTTCTCCGTCGATTTTCACCTGCAGATTTAGAGACTGCGTCAATGTTGACGGCGCGGATCGAAGGCCCGTCGATACGTCAACGGCCCATCAAAGCTGACTGGTGTCTGCAGATTTTCCTGAGTCATTCCAATTCGCGTCGATTTGATTCGTTCAACTTCTAATCCTGTCATATTGCAAGGAACACATAATTATACTCCGGTACACGGGGTAAGACACTTAATATCTCAAAACTCGGGTACTGATCTCCATTCCAAGGGCATACCTAACTAGGAAACCATAGGATTTCTTACGGCGAAAACGAGAGGCATAACATAGCTCTTGGTGCAGATAGAGATGGCAGTTAGCCGGGATAGCAAAAGGCTTCACAGTGTCTTGTTCAATTCACTTGTAGCACACTATCAACCTGACATAATGTTAGAGCTCCAAACCTTACCACTCAATGACATGATATAATTAACTTGACAACTTCTCTTATGTCATTCTTGGGGAAAGTCTCGCCGAGATAGTACCAATAGATATTTGTGGATGTTATTACTGTGGAGATATGGGGTACATTAAGAACGATTACCCTTCAGTAGCCTTTAGTGCAATTAGTTATATCATTAGCTAATTTCGCAGTGCCATACCAAATAAAGACTATTACTCAAGCAGCGAGAAGAGGTGGCAAGGACAAATGACAATGAGGAAACTAACAGGTCCTGAATGTTGATGATAACCTCGACTCCATACATTGGACATATGGGATACTCAGGTATCCAATACAATCATGACATGTAGCACATCAATCTTCTCTCATGATGTTTGTGCCTTGTTTGAATTATCATAGCAACTCTAGTATCATCAAGGACAGATAGAGTTTTTTTAACCTGTTTCTACTCGAGATGGTTGATATGATGTCATCATGGATATGAATTGTTAAGCTTTATTCCATGCCATAATTGATTTCCATTGGAAGGTGGCCAAATTAGAGATTTCAGATGTGACCAATTTTGAGTTACATGATAATTAGGCTAACCTTTGAGCAAGGTGATCTATTATATGATGGTCAGTGTAGAATTACTGAGAATCAGTAATTCACAAAGAACAAGCAATCAATAACAATGTAGAAAAGAGAATCTTTGCAAAGAGATGAAGCCAAGGAGAAACTGTTTTGTGAAAAATATCTCTGATTACCTTCAAATGTAGTACGCAGAAACTATATGTACAAGTGATATACAATGCCAGCTCATTGTGCCAGCGGTAACAGCTTAACCAACTCCAATTAACTGCTAATCAACACTTCTATCTTCTAAGTTCACTTAACTAACAACTGAACATAAACTTAATCTGCAGCTAATTACACCTACGCCATACACTGCAGTGAAGCTAACACACACAAAAGTCATGGAACATCCACACGCTTGCTTAATTCCTTCACAGTCAGGAAGTTGATAAGTAAAGATTATGGATTCTTAGCTATGATTTAGATACATTAGAGTTATGGCACTTGAAGATTCGCTACTCCTAGGCGTACCAATTTCAATAACTTGAGAAAGCAGGCAATAATTAGAATAATCCATAGCATAGATCTGAAAGTTCGTTATATAGATGAATGATAGAAAATAATTTAAGTCTGAATACCCCCAGATCTAATAGTACTATCAAGGAGCATTTAAGCTTACATGAACGGGTTACTCATAAGCTTGTGAGTCCAACTACATATATAATCAAAATCCAATTTTGATATCGATTACAAGTTCAAATCCTCATTTATTTCTTTTAGGTCTAGATCCAATTTTAACCTTTGAATATCATTTTTAACGGTTCAAATCGCATAGAAATCAAGTATAATGTTAGGATTAGGGTAGGAAATCATACCTTGAATTTGTAGATAGAATATATTTATTTTGAAAAACACGTTCGAGTCTAGCAAACAAAGAAGTAAGACTTTATGAAAAAGATCCACGATATTATTAGCATGTGAGTTAGCCTAGTCATCATTGGAGATCCCATTAAGGCCATAGTATGATGATCCTGACTTTAGCTAGCTCAATGAAGGCGTTTTATGAAAAAAATCAAGGCCATTATCTTGGACGATGAAGGTGCATTAAGAATTAATGATTGTTTGTGTATGCTTGTCATTATAGCTTAAGTAAAACGGTAGTGGAACAAGATATTATTTCAAAAAATTGATACATCATGGAGCAACAAAATATATATCAAGGTCTGAAACATGCATGTTTAGTAGTAAAAAGCATGAATAATTATGTCGCAAACGTTTTTTACCTAGATGTTTGATTTGCCGGCAAGATAAATTAGAGCATTAGAGACCGAGAGATTTGCATATTCAATAAAAGTAACTTACTCAAAGTGGGAGTGAATAATTTGAGCAACTCTCACAACATTACTGTATTCATGATTAACCTTAGGTGGTAATGAATTTTGACTAAATCAACACATTTCATCCCAGTCAAGATGAAGTACACTTTGCAAAGTTGTGCTTAAAAGAGATTGTTCTGTTATATATAGTGTTAGTATCTACTATTTCATAGGGATTCACAATTCACTTATCATTTCTAAGAAAAGTAGAGGTTTTGGACATTCGAATGGACCTCAAAATGAATTTCTTTATCCACAAATCAATGAAGAGTCTACCTCAAAATGAATTTCTTTATCCACAAATCAATGAAGAGTCTGAGCTTATCATACAGATCTTCGAAGACATGTCAAGAGCATGTGTCATAAATTTTGAGATAGCTAGGATAGTCATTTGCATCTTACCGCGATAGAAATTATAAATCTAATCTTCAAGCTACACTCAATGGTGTATTGTACAGAAGACGTTATAGGTATCCAATTAATTGGTTTCAGTTAGAAGATAAGAAAATATTAGATCGAGTTTTCTTACATGGTTTGTTGATAATTATATAAGATTCAGCTCAATAGGAAAAGACTTAAAACATAAAGTAGATAGAAGTGTTATTCGAATAAGAGCAATCGAGAGTTATAATTCTTGCTTGGAGTCTTGGACCCATGAAGATGAAAGATTTATCAAAAAAGAAGCTAAATCATGAATTTATTGGAGCCTTAAAGCCCATTTAGTGGGTTGGTACGCTAGTGTAAAAGGTTGGTACAGCCATAAAAGTTTCAGCAAATTGCACGGATTTCCCTTCAAGCGCACTAGTCTTTAATTTTTTCCCGTCGTCTCTGTGGTCTTTAGTTTTTGCCCCCGCTGCTTATTTAATGAAAATATCTAGACTTGCTTTGCTCGGCATAAGTTCTGTAACATTTTTATCTTTGAAACTGAACTTTTGCGTCGCTTGGCACAAGTTTTGTAGAAATTAAGGTATGCATCATAAGTTGTTTAGTATTTTACAAATTATGTTGAGTGTTGAAAGTTTTGGCTTTTCCGGTATAACTTGTGTTGATGTTATGATATATATGTCGAAGCTAAATGTAAACTTTGCCGAGTGAAATCTAAATTTATGTCCCTTTTCAGATTATGTCGAGTGTTGAAAGTTTTGTTTTGTCCAGCATAACTTGTAGGATGTTATGATACATATCTTTAGAAGCTAATTATGCCACACAAAAAGTACTGAAGGACAAAAATTAAAGACACAAACTTGAGGGGCAAAAATTAAAGACCACGCGAAATAAGGGCACTTGTGCGAATGACCCTAAAAGTTTTTAACTTATGCTTTCATGTACCAATATAGGCAATTCGCAAGAATGCCCTTATTTTGGGGTGATCTTTAATTTTTGTCTCTCAAATTGGTGGTCTTTAATTTTTAGTCTTCGTCTAATACCTTTAGGTTTGGGTTCGAACCCCGACTCAGTTAAAATAAATAAATCATAAGACAGAGTTTTATAGCAAACTTAGACCTATTCAGGCCAAAGTTAGGCCTACAGGCAGAATTTTGCTTGCTTCAGGCAGAGTTTCACAGGCAAAACTCTGCCTTGCGAATTCAAGTTCTACCTGACGAATTTTTTTAAATTTTTTAACTGAGCGGGGGTTTGAACCCGAAATTTAAAAGTTTTATGCGAAGTACAAAAATTAAAGACCAATAATTTTTGGGACAAAAATTAAAGAGCAGCGCATTTGGAGGCCACTCCGCACAAAAAAATGTACCAATATTAAGTATGTACATGATCCCTCGCACATCGTATCTTCACGATTGGTCCAAGTGGCTAAGGACTTGGCTTTTGAGCAAGTATGTAATGCATTTTGGTCATGTTACATTAATTTTTAGTTTTAAAGAAATATAGTTATATTTACATTAAAATTCAAATATGTTGATTGGAAAAATGCACTTCCTGTCAATATTAACATCAAATAAGTGAATACATGATATATTTATTTTATATGTATTTTTATCACTTGACAAAATCTTTAATTTGCAATATCTAATTTTTATTTTTTTTATTTTGAGATGACGCGAAATATATAAAAATATTTTTTTTGTCTCCAAAAGTAGTATTCCCTCCGTCCCAATTTATGTGATATAGTTTGACTGGACACGGAGTTTAAGAAATAAGGAAGACTTTTGAATCTTGTGGTCTAAAATAAGCCAAAGATATTTATATGGTTATAGATCATCTCGCTAAGCATAAAAAAAGGTAAAGTTTAAAGTTAAATTATTGTCAAATAAGGAAATGTATTATTCTTTTTGAGACAGACTAAAAAGGAAAGCGTTTTACATTAATTAGATAGAGGGAGTAGTAGTAATAACAAATTAATGGAAAAAGGGGGTCAAAATAACATTTTATAGTGCTTGCTCGAGTTTTTGGTCAAAATTATCCCTAATCTATGGGAGTAGGTCTATATTCGTCCTTCAAATATAACTTTGAGTAACTTTAGTTCCTTAAGTTTGCTAAAGTAAAGCACATTTGGTCCAACAAATAAAATGGACTTAAAAACTAACGGTGACTACCAAAAAGCACTACTAAAAATACAACAAAAACCGATTAAAAAGAATTGTTCGACATTCGAACAGAAAAACAAATCGACTTGATCAGTTTGATCCTTATTTTTTAAAAATCTCGATCGATTTTTTTTTTTGCGCGAAAAACCAAGAAAATAAAACTGATCGAGCTCGATCATTTAAATATTTTGTGAAGATATTTTTAGCATAACCGATCAGGCTCGATCAGTTTTATTTAAAAATAAAAAATTATCTTGAGAAATATATATATTCGATTTTTTGGTCAAATTTATAAAGCATGTCTCTCTTTTATTTTTCCCGTTTATAGGGCAAAAGAAAAATGACCAAGCTTAGTCGATTTTAGTTATATGCTTAAGCCTTAAGTTATACTACATATACCTAAAATATAGTAAGAATATACTTATTATATATATCAATATACTTAGGTTATATAACTTATATATATATATATATATGTTTACTATATAAGTTATAAGTATATATATAAGTTATAAGTTATATATAAGTTATAAGTATATATAGTATACATATAACTTAAACATACATATATTAATATATATATATAAACATATATCTATCTCTCTCTCTCTCTCTATATTAGGGCTGTGCATGTTAACGGTTAAACCAATAACCCGAACCAATTTTTGGGTTATTGGGCTAGATGAGATATAATGGATTTTTTTTTCGTCTCCAAAGTGTGTTTTTGGGTTATTGGCTTATTGGGTCGGGTCGCGGGTTGACCATTTTTGTTAACGGTCCCGATAACCCGATAAGAATTTAATTAATTACACTCTACCCTTAAAAAAGTATATATAAAGTCACTTACACTACAATTAGGGTTACTTCATTTTTCATTTCATAAAAACGCTTCAATAATTGCACATATATATACCATATTCAACAAAGTTATATCTTACCAAAAAAGAATTTCCCTTGTGACACCCTTGAAAAGATAAACTTGCTCCGAGTTTTTGGCAAAAACAAATGGTGTCGAATATCTTAGGAAGTTGTTCAATATAACTTGGTTTAGGCTCTAGCTCACGAATATAAACACATGTAATTTGGTCAACAAATATTTTTTTTTTTTTAATATATCGACAAACGAAATCGATATGCTATCGCTCCGCAACATACCATAAAAAAAAAAAAATACTTGAATTTCTTCTTTTATCCAAATATTCATTGAATTTTCAATAACTTATATCTTATAAGTAGTTGTATCTTTTTAAATATAATTATTTTATCTTAGGATTATCATTAGTAAAAAGGATATAGTTATCATTGATGATTATATTTAGGTAACTTCAATTGCTTTTGGCTCTTTTATTATATGATCTTCTGTTTCTTCTTTAGTTAATCTCATTTGAAAACAAAATTTATAGGTTAGCTTGATGCCCACACGATGCGGCATGTTTTAGTATGATAGAGCCATAACAAATCATTAAATTTCTTGTAGTAGTAAATGCAACTTAAGATTATTCTTGGATCTTGGTACAAGAAGTGGTTATATATATATATATATTTTTGTTGTGTAATCTTAACTATATAACATATATATATATATATATATATATTTTAACGGTTCTTTATATATAACATGTTTATATATAACAATAAGTTAAATATATATTTTCTATATCTCTCTCTCTCTATATATATATATATATATATGTTTAAGTATACTATATATACTTATAACTTATATTTGTAGCTTAATTTTTTTCTAAGTTTATAAATTCGTATATACGTGTATATATATATATATATATATATGTTATAAGTATATTCTTAGTATATTTTAGTTATTTTTCAAGTATATAACTTTCTAGTTTTTAATTTAAGTAGATGTATATTATAAGTATATTCTTAGTATATTTTAGGTATATTTTTAACTTAATATAAGTAAAAATATGAACACAAGTAAATAGAAGAAAGCTCAATGAGCCATATATTTTATTCATTCTTGGATAACATTTATTTGCAAGTTGTAGTTTTTTTAACTTGCAAATAATACATGAGTTGTAAATGCGTAAAATTTAACCAATCATCACTATTAATATTATATTTGTTGTGAACTTGTTGTATGGGAATCCTATACTCATATGCTTGTTGTAGCATAATGTAAGTGCAGTTCCACCAGGCCTCAATTTCTACTTGAATTTTCCTAGGTCTAAGGTTATTTTCACACAAGCATTCTTAAAATCTCTAAGTCTTCCCTATTAGCATTACAAAAAAGAAACGCAACCGCATCTCTAACTTTTTGAATAGAATCGTCAAAACACTCAAGACCATCTTTAACAATTAAATTTAAAATGCGACAACTACATCTCACATGAAAAATATTTTTTAGCAGAGGGTTTAATTCTCTTTTTAAATGACCATTCGCCGTTGTATTATTAGAAGCATTATCTAAAGCAATACAAAGTGTTTTTCTATAAATATTAAAAAATCTCATAATAGTAGACATTGAATTCGCTAAAAAATTTTCATTATGACGACCTTTTCTTCATCATATAAAAAATCTATAATTCTTTGCATAATCCAATTGTCATCAACCCAATGACATGTAATAGCAAAAAAATCTAATTTGTTAAGACTAAGACCTAAATCAGCGGTAAGAGAAACATTACAATTTAAAGAATTAAATAGATGGCGCAAATAAAATCTATATTTTTTATATAAATCTATAACATCCGCTCTATAAGTACTTCTAGGAATACCCTCAAATAACGGATTATAACAACGTTGAATGTAAGTAACAAACCCCAAACCCGAAGAAAAGGAAAATGGTAAACAATCATAAGCTACCATTTTAGCTTTTTCGACACGCTCTTTTTTCTTGTCATCCTCAAAATTTCTACCGGTTCGTGGGTCTATCATCATTTGAATACCCCCCACATTTGAACCCGTTTGCTCTCCCCAAACATCCATATGTTTCTTTCTCATATAACCATTTAGTGTACCCGTTCCACCATCCTTACTAGTTTCTTGCCTAATAGCAAATATTTGTCCACATAGGGTACATTTAGCTGTTTGGCATTCCCTATTCTTAGTCATAAATTTTCAAATTTTAGCGATTGGCTTTCGAGTTCTTGGCGGTTTGTCTTGTGTATGTGATTGTGCAGGACATGTATCTTCTATGGGATTTTTGGGGGCTTATGTTTCATCATCATCAATTTCAGTAAAAGTGTCAGTAAAATGTTGTTGCATTGCCTCATGACCTAAAAGTGAATTATTTCCACCAACATCAATACCTAAATTAGGCGTTTCTTCCACAAATGTTTCCTCATTAAGCCCACCCCTAATAATACCACTACTACTACCGGCACCACGTCTAAATCTCTTTGCCATTATTAAATAGAATTAATTTAAATAACACTCAAATAAATCACAAGAAAATAAATTATAACAAATTAAATTGCGTAAATTAAATTGCCAAGAATAAAGATAGAGTTGGAACGAAGGTACCAAATTGCCGGATTAATTTCCAACAAAGTGAAGGCGGCTAGAATTGCAAATCTACCAAAGGTACTTCGGATTGTTGCAAAATCACTAACTCTACAAACAATATTATAATTGCAAAATTAATAATTGAAAATATAATAAGACTTTATAATATTTATTTGAGAGAAATTTAAAGTAGCTAATTGTTGCAAAGTAACTATAATTGAGAGATAAAGAGTGAATTGGTATGGATTAAAATAAAAATGAAGAAGGATTTATATAGGGGTGGGGGATGGGTTAAAGTGTTAAAAAAATTTTTTTGGAGGGGGGGGGAGGGGGAGAGTAAATGGCCGTTTGGCAACGGCCATTTTTGCAAATGGACCGTTGCCAACGGTCCAATAACGTCCACTCACGCCCAGCCCAACGGCTATATATATATTTTTTTTTTTAATTTCACCGGTTTAACCGGTCCAGTTCTGATTTTACCGATTTTAAAAAAATCAAAACTGGACCGGTAAAAAATATACGGTTAACCGGAACCGATTAATCAGTTTCAATTTTATCGGTCTGATTATCGGTTTGAACCAGTTAAACCGGACCGGTTGACGGGTTTACTCAAGATTATATTTGAAGCATAAAAATATATTTACTCCCATAAATAAGCGACTCCGATTTTGTAGAAATTTAATAGCTGAGTTAGTTAGCTAGCTTTAATCTCACCTTATTGCTTGGCCCACCGTACTACAGGACCTTCACATCTTCGGATACTTTACCCGATTCGCTCTAGTGGTTTATCCCATTGCTCAAACCCTATTCGCTCTCACTTTTTCCCCCCTTAGAAGAGTTCAATCAAACCCTAATTTAATTCCAAATCGCCATATGTCGGTAAGTTTAAATTCCCTTAAACATTTTCTATTTCAGCTAATTACCAAGTTAATTACTTTTGTTGTGTCGACTTGATTTCTTGCTGAATTTGCTTTTATAAAGTGAGTTTTCTATACCAATTACGAAAATAAAAAATTACTTTGAGCATTTTCATTTTGTAAGTTTTGTTGTGTCGAGTTGATTTCCTATATAAGTGAGTATGAAAAACTCGTGTTGTTTTTTTTTTTTTTTAAAAAAAATTCCTTAACTGTTATGAACTTTGTTTAATTTGAGCATTGCCATTAGTTCATTAGGAAATTTGTAAGTTTTACTGAAATTTCAGCTGTCTACGAAGTTTATACTGTTATGTACTTTTTTAATTTGAATTTTGTCATTAGTTCCCGTTGTATCGAGTTGATTCCTTGCTGATACAAGTGAGTTTTCTGTACGGAACATGGACATTTACTGGTGATGGAGTAATCATGGTGCTTCACTGATGTTTTTGGATTCTGTGGGGTTGTGTTTATTTATTTATTTTTTTTACTGGCAAGGGGGATCTACCGAGTTGATTTATTACATAAAAATTTCTTGACTTTATATTCAGTTGATATGCTGACCTGATTAGTAGAACATTTTGAGCCTCAGATGTGACTCTGTTTAAAGGACTTACCCAGTGCTTGAAGTGCGTTCTGGCTAACGGAGGAGGGGGTTGAGGAGAGTGAGCATATAGCATATACGCCTAGGCTGACTCTAGAATTTCAATTTCCGATATACAGCATAAATGTAACTTAACATCCTGTAAATGTCTCTTTTTGTTAATTCTCCAATCCGGTTGTCTAATTGTTTTTCTCTTCTCCCTTTTGGTGAGAGTTTATCTTTGAATTGAACCTCCATGTGATGTTAGTACAATTTCTTTTGTGTTGCTTGAGTATATTTTACAGCAAGGTACACCTCAATCCCAAAGTAGTTGGGGTTGGTTACGTGAATATTGGTAGCTACTCGGTTCAATTTGGGCCCATTTCGTTCCAATAATATTTTTCATGCAATTTGGTTGAAAAAAATTCTTCATTGTTCTTTTGCAGTCTGGCAGAGGAGGGAGAGAGAGGGACAGATATCGCAGGGACCATCCTCCAAGATCTGAAGAGAAGAGCCATCATGGTCGTGAAAATCCCCCTTCCAGACATCTTTGGGTTGGAAATCTATCTCATAGTCTTTCAGAAAGTACATTGGCCAATCACTTCTTACGTTTTGGGGACCTGGAAAGTGTAGCATTTCAACCAGGTCGAAGTTATGCTTTCATTAATTTTAAGGATGACGAAGGGGCCTTTGCTGCTATAAGACATCTCCAAGGTTATGTTGTTGCTGGCAATCCGCTTAGGATTGAGTTTACAAAGGCGGTTAGTTTTGTCAACCTTTGCCTAATTTTCCTTGTGACATTATTGTCTGCTCATAGAGAATTCTTGGCTGAGCACATGACAGTACTGTATTTTTCCCTAGAAAATTTCTATGAGATGCATTCTCTTACTCATAACGTCTGTTGTTAATATTAATCATTAATGCACCCATCCAAGTTCGATGTGGATCTTGATCTTCCATTTGCCATTGTCTCTCTTTCACTCAATAACCAGGACAGTGGACTCAGTATTGTTGAGGTCATGAGAATTTATTTCAGAGACTAGGAAGTGAGTGCTTCTGTAACTCGATTGCTTTTTAGGTACATAATGTTACTTGGACTGAATTAGAGACTAGACTAATATAAGCAGAAACGATCCAAACTATAAATTTGTAGATGTATAAACATTGGTGTGATTGAGTAGAATCTTATGAAAGAATTAACCATCAAGGCAAGTAGTGGAAATCCAGCAAGTTAACCATTGGACCAAGGAAAATAGTGGAAATTCTTTCAATAGTACCAGTTTCGAAAAAAAAAGAAAAAAAAAAAAGAAGAAGTGGAAATTCAGCAGTCTAAGCACAAATTCTTGCAACAGCTGTTTAAGCAACCTCCAAAAGCGAGCAGTATTACAGATGAGCAGCAATGTTTTACAATTTGTACTATAGCTCCTGCATGATTTCCTTCTCTAAAAGAAAAAAAAGAATATATATGAATGGGACTTCTGGTGTGTATTTATCCATAGGGGGGCTTGTGGCGAGTACTGTGAGTCTCTAACTGATCTGACTCGTTCAAGCTTTTGGGGTTCCAATTCCTTCATATGCCATTGCCAAGCATGGCCCATTCCATCCGCCATAACCATCTACCATCGAGTTTATGACTAGATCGGAGTTTGCAATTGATCCTGAGAAAATGATGAGTAATCAAAAGCTCTAACAAAACTTACATTATGCGTTACCACTATAATCATAACAGTTGGTTCCTTGTTCCAAAAATAAAGAATAAAAAGAAAGAATCGTAACGGTTGTTTTAAGCAGTCAAACAGTTAATCATCTGAAACCTAAGGGAAATTTTGTCAAAACAAAAAAATAAAAGAAAGGTGAAATGAAATCCAATACCTTTATGACATGGAGAATCTAAAGACAACTCCATGAAATTCTCAGCAGATTAAAATTCCAAAATCTTTTGCAAACTGTATATGGCAGTGATTTAGCAAATCTGTAATAGTAGAATGTTTGTAATTTGCTCCCTCGAGCAATCGTGTAGCCTCAATTTGTGAGGGTAGTGTAGTGATGAGCACAGACTTCAGGAGAAGTAATACTTCGCACCAAGTTTGCTCTTCAATCAAAAGTTATGGATGATCCGAGTAAAATTGCACCAACTCCTTCCATTTCGGTGTCCTTTACTCTGTTGCCATTATAATCAATTATCAAGATGCGAGCTTCTTGGTCAAGCAACGTTTGTACTCGATCATTATAAATTGCCATCAGAGTCACGTGGATGTATAGGACTGTGCATTCTCTTGCACCTTTTTTTTTAATTTATAACCAGTGAGAGCATAGATGCAGGTGTCAATTTGTTGGATGCTATAAATAGCAGGCAGACTATCTTTTCAATCAATCTCCGGCTGGTTAGTGCTGCTATTGACCTGGACCATACAAGCTGCTCAGTGGCAGCATTTATATCTTAGATGGCTCCTTCTGTTCTAGGAAAATCCAATCTGCATAGGTAGCACATCACAGACTTCGTACTGGCACTGCACCATATGCACATTTGCCAGATTTTGAATGCACATGCTTCTTTCATATTCATATGCATTGAAGAGACGATTTGTTCCCAAGGCAGAGCATTAACCTGGACCTGCTATTGAGACAGTGCCCTTGTTTCATTTTCCGAAATCATTAGCTATTAGTTTTCCATGACAAAGCAAAAAGCTAGTACTCCCTCCGTTTCAATTTATGTGAAGGAGTTTGACTGGGCACGGAGCTTGAGATTGGAAGGAAGACTTTTGAAACTTGTGGTCCAAAAGAAGTCTTAGATATTTGTGTGGCTATAGATCATCTGACTAAGGGTAAAATGCTAAGTTTAAAGTTAAATTATTACTAAATATAGAAATTTATTATTACTAAAATATAGAAATTTGTCATTCTTTTTGGGACTGACTAAAAAGGAAAGATTGTCACATAAATTGGGATGGAGAGGAGACAAAGGGAATATTTGATAAAGTGTTTTCTGTTTCCTCTTTATCTTGAGTGTCTTTTTGCAAAGGCAACAGTATATGCAACATGTAATAAGGTGAGGGTAAAACCACCAAAAGTGGTTCCTCTTAAGCATCTATTGCTAAGACCTTTGTATGAGGCATGTAGTTTGTGTTGAGGGACCATCTGCATTTTACCGCTATCTTCAGTAAAAATTACGTTGGCTGCACGTTTCCACAGTAAAGGTTAATAATACCAGAATTATAAGAATTGAAATCACGAAAATTTATCAAAATTGCCTGGTTTCTGAGTTGTTGTGGTCCAGTTCAAACAACTTTTATCATGGATTCGGTTCCTATGAGCTATATCATATATATAAACAATAAAAAAGTATCTCATATATATTGGAAGTCCTTTCACAAGCAACATCTCAGGTGTGGCGCCTTCAAAAGCCACAAAATAGAATTGTACCTGCTTTAATCCATAGAGTTCAGGTTATCACCTTTTGAATCAATGAACCAAATTAACAGGAAACTGGGAGATCAATTTTTTTCTAGATTTCACTCTAACACAGTAAACTCCAATCTCTTGCAACACTCCGAGTGATAAGTATTCTCATTCTCAACCATATTTTTGGACTAAATAAGCACCTAATGAAACAAACTAATGTAGCAAAAGACCATCCACAACTGTGAGGGATGTATCCAAATTGAAGTTTATGATCCATGACATTCTACAAAAACATGCCTCACTGGAACTAGATAGTTCATCAGCTGAAGCACCTTCCAGATAAGAAAGACTTCTCGGTTTTCTTTCAGGATGTACTCTATCACACATCTTATTCCCATTGTACTAGACCTGAATGACTGGTGGTCATTGATGTAAAAATAAGCAGCAGTTCTCGCATGTGCTCTACTTGAATGCTTTGTAATTGTGACACAGTTATCTGTTTTTTCGGTGTACTGGATCTAACTTAATTGTTCTTCTGAGAGTACTGGAGGCAAGCTCCACTCACTTCTGAAATAAAATGGTAGGAGAAGCATGACTGATGAATTGGATAATTAGGCGATGATATGTTCTGGAAAATACCGAGATGCTCAGATGCAAATATCAGCCAGTAAATGGCTGAAGTATAACTTATTGTCAGTATTATAGTTGCAAACAAAGAGTATTATCACTAGAGCAAAATGCACGCGTGCTTATAACTAAGATCCTCCTTCTGTCAGCTCCTTTTGGGTGGGCGATCCATTTTATATGTATTTGCAAGTGAGGCATTTTTTTTAATTTTGCCTACCAGAAAATTCTTTAGCTTGCATCCTTGATATCTTAAAACTTAATGAAAATCCTATTCCTGGAAATAACATATGGAGAAATTATATCCTTAAGCATAATTCTAAATGGGCTTGTTTCCCCCATTTTTAGTCAGCTCCCTTAAATATTTAAAAGCTTTGTTTGGATGAGTGGCTTACTTTGCTTTTCTAGTGGTTCCCTGAAGCGTATCATTGAATGTGAAGTTGGACCCAGGGTGTGCCTATTTTTGTGTCCGTAGTCTTGCAGACTTGCCAGTTCTATCTCAAATTAGCATCGCAATCTAGGAATGAGGCCAGCTTTGGCAAATGATACCAGTTGATGTCCCATGAGATTGGGATCTTAAGGCATTAGTGATCTCAAAATAATGCTTATGAATTTGCTACATTTGATAGCATGAATTATTTTGTTTACTTCTTTGAGGTGTACTGCATGGTGCCATATATATTTAACATAGCTACAGTGTTAGCTGCTGGTATTCTACATCTGTTTCATCTCACCGCTAGGTTTGTGCCTGTATACCTAGATAGCTCCTTAAACTTGGCACGTTTTGTAAGTTAGACACTCTAATTAATTAGTGACCGGATAGACACTCCAACTTGGTAGAAATGTATCTTTTAAACACACTAGTCCTACATAGCATCTCACTTGTTGATTTGTTCATTTTAGGCGCGAGTTTTATGTAAAAAAATGCTGAGTCAGCTCTATTAGCAGTAAAAATATTTTATAACCCAAATTTAGCCTCATATTTACCATTGTTGTTGAAAGAAAAGCCCTAGCGTAAAGCTCTCTTCTCCATCTCTAAACAACACAACCAAAGACTAGAATCTCATATCGAATCCTGTTTTAATAAATTTTTTCTATATTCTCTTCTATCTAATGAACTTCATATTCGTTTGACAAGAAAATGAAGCAAATATAGGCCAAAGTATTAGTTTCAAAAAAAAAATATAGGCCAAAGTATTATTGCAAGCTTTGAAGGTATTATGATTAGAGCCAACTCTAAAATGTCAAAGTTCAGGCTTAGGAAGGACTCAATGGATTTTGTAAATTTCCTTTTTTACTTTTCAATCAAAACAATACCATTAATCTTGAAAATTTGCATTGCTCTCCAAGTTAGTAGAAAACTGCAGGTACATATAGCCAAAAGCTCTACTTTTAGGTCTTCATCTATGAGTAAAAGAAAAACAGGAAAAAGCATATAGTTGTCCCTGTGTTAAGTATTGATAGAGAGACTAAAACAGAGAGAGTGGAATATGGATTGTGGTTAAGGGAGAAGGAAGAGATAGATGAAGGGAACCATTGGAGAAGAAGAGTTTGAATCATTGATTGCTATCGCTAATTACACGTGAATTTGCAGAAGAAAATAATGAAGAATGAATGCAAAGTGGGGTTGGTTCTACTGGAACGAAGAAGAAGATCAAAAGGGGGTTGGTTGATACGTGTCTCTATCTTATTCTTTCTTTGACACATGCAAGTAATACACACGCACTTTGCCTTACTGACTAGTGTGTTTAAAATATACAGTTCTACCAAGTTAAAGTGTCTATATGGTCACTAGCTTAGAGTGTCTAACTTACACATCGTGCCAAGTTAAGGGGCTATATAGGTATTTAGCCTTCTAGGTATCTTAAATTCGCTGGGGAGGTTCTCATGAACATGAAAAGATAGAAGTTCAAGACGAAAAGTCTGCATGCTTCATATTCTTCTGGTGTTAAACAAAGTCAGAGCTCCATATCTCTAATATTGAGGGATTGGAATTTATTTTTTGTTCATAAAATTGGTACTGAGAAAGAGCAGAAGTTTGCTGAATTTGAATTCCTTCACCACTGTAGGGATTCTGTGAAATCAGGCTTACATCAATATCTTTTTAAAAAAAGAGCGCTGCACCGCACCCAAGGGTGTGGCCTAGTGGTCAATGAAGTGGGTTGAGCTCCATGAGGTCTCAGGTTCAATTCCCAGCAGAGACAAAAACACTAGGTGATTTCTTCTCATCTGTTCTAACCTTGGTGGACAGAGTTACCTGGTATCTGATGCTGGTGGGAGCTGGCCCGGACACCACGGTTATATATATTAAAAAAAGAGCGCTGCACCAAAGTTTCAGATTCTAGATAGATCTATATTAACAAAAAGAACATTCTCCTACCTACCCTCAAATTTCTCTTTAGCCAAACTTTTCAGAGAATGCATACAGGGATGGTTTTCCAGATATTTTCTCGATAAAAGATAAGTGATGGTTTTCCATATCAGTTTATGCTTCTTCCTTATTTGCTGCCCTGCCAACTGTTCAATACTTGCCTTACATTACCTGGCATTTCCTATTGAATCCCATAATTATTCAGGAACATAAACCAAAATCTGCGAGACATTTATTTTGAGCAATCGCCAAATCTGGCAGGCATAGTTACAATGTCAACAAATGATTCACAATTTCAGGGTTCTCTTTGCATAAGCAGCACCAATTATAAGTTTAAGCCTTTATTTTCCTGTGTCAAACAAGTTTGATGTGCAGCTATCCATCCAAAACATGTTACCTTGTCCATAGCCATTCTGTACTATGTCTAGAGTAGCTTTCTTTTCTTGGGAAATGGTAAGGTTTTTATTAATAACCAATACCGTGTAAGAAGTACAGAGAAAGGGCTATGTCTACCATGGCTTTTCTGTACTACGTCTAGCGGATATCCTTGCTAGTAGCTAACAGGACTTCACAGAAAATGATTCATCCTTCCTTCCTGTCCATCATTAGAGTTTCACTGTGTTATCCTCCTCTGTAATTCCTTTAACCATTGCAAGTAGCTCTCTTACTCTTTCAACTTTCCAATCATTAGAAGTTCTTTAAAATTGGAAGTTCCAGCTACTTCCATCCCAGCAATTTACAATGCATCAGTTTTTGTTAACCACGATGCTGTGCAAATTAGGCAAGATTTCTGCTAAGTATCCCTCCCATACCAGTTTGTTGATAAATTAATAATTTAATTAATTTTTGGCAAAAAAAATGCTCGACTACAAGAAGTATGCCAACGATAGGGTTTTCTACGAACGCCAACCAATCTTCTATGCGTAAAGGAACCTCATGGGTGCACCAAAAGGAAATAAGGGAAAAGGCGCTATTCCTCAATTGAACAAAGTTCATCAATACTCGTTCAAAAGCTCTCCTATTTCTATCTCCAAACGACCCACATAAGTGCTAGTGGAACAACATTGCACGCCCTCTGTCTTGTCTTCCATCTACCACTGTTCCAACTGAACATTACTCATTTTTACCGTGCCTGGCATTACTCGAAGTCTTCCAATCTATCTCAAAATTTCCCACCATAACCTCGAGGCTGCTGAACAACGAATGAGGAGATGGTCAGTGTTTTCACCCGATCCCTTACACATAAAACGCCAACTGATGTACGTCTTCCTCTTCCTTAGATTCTTAGTTATCAAGATCCCCACTTTTACTGGTAGTCAAGTGAAAAAGCATACCTTTTTGGTACTTGAAGGATCCAAAGCGATCTATACGGAAGGCAACCTCCTTCTAAACATGAATTTCTCATAATATGACTTGATAGAATACACTACATTGTTTGTTGCGTCCAACCTCCATACATTGTGGTTATCCTGTGATATGGCTTGTTTGTCTCCTAGGCCTTGGTTTCAGATACCATTTATCCTATCAAATTTTAATTTTCCTTACATCACCATCCTTCAAACTTTTTTCTTCTTAAACTCATATCGAGAACTACTGTTATGTTTCTAGAATGCTATCCAGGTGGAGCTCCATGGGTATTGCACACCATTTTTTTATTCGATGACCTCTTTATGCTAGTTTTACCATCATTCCATCCCCAAAGCCATTTAAATAGGCGGCATTTTGATCACGCCCAACTCTAGTCCTATAAGGACAAGTGGTCGTTGCAAATATAACCCGGTTTTAAAGTCCGGAGTCGATCCCACAGAGAATAAACTTATAGCTATATTACTTTGCTATGATGTACTTTATTTATCAAATAATTCTCTAAGGTAATAATAATAAATTTAGAACGAATTATAGACTAAGATTTTTTTTTGAGGAAGACACGTTAGTAGTTCAATGCAACAAAAAGCGGAAATCTTAGCTCTAAGGTAATAATAATAAATTTAGAGCTAATTATAGACTAAGAAAACAACAAAACAACTAATATTAACTATAAAGCTAGAGTAATGGAGTAAATTCAAAGAGAGAAAAAGACCTAGAGCTAAGATTTCCCCTATTTGTTGCACTGAACTACTAAAAGTGTCTTCAAATTACGCCTAGTTAGTTTCCATACATCGCGAGGCTAATTCTAATTGATTTCCCTAAATAACTCGCTATAACAACAACAACATGCCCAGAATAATCCCACAAGGTGGGGTCTGGGGAGGGTAGAGTGTATGCAGACCTTACCCCTACCGTGGAAGGTAGGGAGGCTGTTTCCGATAGACCCTCGGCTCAAGAGAAGGTGTCAAGACAACAATAATAATAATAATAGGCAGTAATAACAACATATAATATGATAAATGCAGTCAAAAAAAGAAGAAAGAAACAATCAAGTTATAATAGAGATCTAAAAAAAATAAGGTAAAGAACAAAGGTAATAATACTCCTAGTACGGAAAAGAAATCCTTGCGGTCCCCTACTAGCCTTCTACCCTGATACTCGACCTCCACACCCTCCTATCAAGGGTCATGTCCTCGGTAAGCTGAAGCTGCGCCATATCCTGCCGAATAACCTCTCCCCAAGACTTCTTTGGCCTACCCCTCCCTCTTCTCAGGCCCACCACTGCCAGCCTCTCACACCTCCTCACTGGTGCATCAGTGCATCTCCTCTGCACATGGCTGAATCATCTCAGCCTTTCTTCCCGCATCTTGTCGAACACGAGCACCTACCTTGTCCCGAATAACTTCATTCCGAATCATCTCTCCTGGTATGCCGGCATATCCATCTCAGCATCCAGATCTCTGCTACCTTCATCTTCTGGACATGAGCTTTCTTAACTGGCCAGCACTTCGTCCCATACAACATAGTCGGTCGAACCACCACTTTGTAGAACTTTCCCTTATGTCTAGGTGGCACCTTCTTGTCGCACAATACACCCCAATACGATGAGTGACTTCGTCATCAATCTCACTATTCCCCCCTGGATGATTGACCCCAGGTACTTAAAACTTTCTTTCTTGGGTATGACCTGAGTATCAAGCCGCACGTTCTCGTCCTCTACATGTATCACGTCACCAAATTTGCACTCCAAGTACTCTTAGTCTTGCTCAACCTGAAACCTTTCGACTCCAGGGTCTTATCTCCAAACCTCCAGCCTCGCGTTAACACCGCTTCTTGTCTCGTTAATCAGCACAATGTCTTCTGCAAATAACATGCACCATGGCACCTCTCCTTGAATGTGACGCGTCAGTGCGTCCATCGCCAAAGCAAACAAAAACGGGCTAAGAGCGGATAACTGATGCAGACCCATCTTGACTGGGAAGTGTTTTGAGTCACCCGCACTTGTCCTCACACGGGTCTTGGCTCCATCATGCAGGTCCTTATCGCTCTAATGTATGCTACAAGAACACCTCTAGCTTCCAGACATCTCCATAGCACCTCCTTTGGGACTTTATCGTATGCCTTTTCTAGGTCGACGAACACCATATGCAGATCTCTCTTCTTCTCCCTATACTGCTCCACCAACCTCCTCACAATGTGAATGGCTTCTGTAGTCGAACGCCGTGACATGAATCCGAACTGGTTCTCCGAAATAGACACTATCTTCCTCATCCTTGCTTCCACCACTCTCTCAAACTTTCATCATATGGCTCAACAACTTGATACTCCTATAGTTGTTGCAATTTCGAATATCCCCGTTGTTCGTGAACAACGGGATCATGGTTCTCCATCTCCATTCTTCAGGCATCTTCGACGTCCTAAAACTAACATTCAACAACCGCGTAAGCCACTTCAAGCCTTCCTTGCCCGCATTCTTCTAAAATTCTACCGGCATCCCTGTCGCTCTTCCCCTGCTCATCTTACGCATAACCCCCTCGACCTCCTCAACCTTGACCCGCCTACAGTACCCAAAGTCACGGCGACTCTAAGAGTGCTCTAATTCGCCTAGTACGATGTTCCGACCCCCCTCTTCATTCAAGAGTTTATGAAAGTAAGTCTGCCATCTTCCACTAAAACTTCGCCTTCCTTGTCTTTGATAGACTTCACTTGGTTTAGGTCACGAGCCTTTCTCTCTCTCGCTTTGGCTAACCTGTACAGCTTCTTGTCCCCACTTTTTTCCCCAAGTTCGTCATGCAAGCATCTAAACGCAGCAGTCTTAGCCGCCATAACCGCTAACTTCGCCTCCTTCCTCGCCTTCTTATAATGCTCCCTATTAATCCCCCCCCCCCCCCAGTCTATACTCTCCACTAGCTTTAAATACGCTGCTTTCTTAGCTTCCAATTTATCGTGGACCTCTCCATTCCACCACCAGTCCCCTTTGTGTCTGTCAGAGTACCTAGCACCTCTCTTGCTGCTTCCCTGATGTTAGCATGTTAGCTGCCGTCGTGGTCCACATACTACTCGCGTCCCCGCTACTCCTCTAGGCTCCCAATGCCCTTAACCGCACACCCAACTCCCGGGCATTGTCCTTGTTCAAAGAATCCCACCTAATCTTAGGTTGACCATACACAACCCTCTTTCTCCTCTTCCTCTTTATCTTCAGATCTAGAACCAAGAGCCTATGCTGGGTCGTGAGGTTCTCGCTTGCGATAACCTTGCAATCCGTGCATAAACCCCTATCGCACTTCTGGGAGAGTTGGTAACAATTTGGGTCTTGGCCCTCGTACTTCGAAAGGTGACCAGGTGCTCTTCCCTCTCCTGAACAACTCGCTAGTGATCTCAATAAGGACCTCAGATCTCTCTTGTTGGCACCTTTAAGTTAAAGCATTCAATCCCTATCCCGCCTTGAAGTATTGTTATTCAACATAACCCAAGTCTAAAATCTTTATCAAGTATTCTAAACCCACAAGCACAACTAGTTGATAACTTTTCAACTAATTAGAATCACAAAACAACAGTTGAATAAACGGAACGAACTAAGTTTCATCAAGGAAAAACAACATCAATAATTCAAACAACAAAAGGTTCCATCAGAACCCTAGGAATAAAGCTTAGCTACACATATTCATGGTTGCAAGCACAAAATCTCTCAAAGAAATAATAAAGTGCAAGAAAAAAAGAGAAAGAAAAACCCTAAGAAGAATCTTGCTCTCGCCGTCTCTGGCGCTTGCCCACCTCCAAAACTCTGTAAAACTCATGTTTAAAGCGTATTTATAGGTATAGGACTAGGAGTTATGGGCCTTAATCCAAAGTTATTTGGGAAAAACAGGACAATTTTCTCGCTTGTAGGCTGTCTCATGTCGCGTTCAATATGGCATGACCTAAAGAAGTTTTGGACGTTACTTCTTGTGTTCGTATGGATCCACTGTTTGGTGCACTTTAGCACGTCATTGCGCAATTGAATTTCATATGCACTTGTGATCATGTGCAAATTATTGTTTTAGCCTTCATTTTTCTCTTCTTCTTTTTCCTTTTTTTTCTTTTTTCTTTTGCCACTTCAATTATTTTTCATCCTAGTTTTTCTCCAAATCTCTTCGTCTTTGTCGCATCTTCACAGTATTTCATTCCTACCCATTAAAAACACAAAATTGAGCACAAAGCATTATAAATAATACTCAAACGACGATTAAAGTACCAAAATATGAGGCTAAATATAGCTAAAAATATTTTCAAAAAAATAATAATAAAAAAAATAAAAAATATATAATTTTGGCCGAATATCACTTATATAATGAGATTCCTTACTCCTAGTTTCTCATCGTACTCTTTACATAGCACACCTTTTTCCCATTCAATGAGATGCATCCTTATTCCTTCTTGATTTCCTTTCCATAGGAATTCACTCTAAAAATAGGCTTGGAAAAAACCCTAAAGGCGTTAAGAAGAGATTTAATTAGCTGGCGTAATAAATACAAATGATAGGGCAATCTATGAAGTTCGATCACGATTTTCTCTTTTAGAGCAATCTATGAGATTTAATTAGCCGGCGCAATAACTACAAGTCGATTTTACAAATGATCGAGGAATCTAAGAAGATGAATAAGAAGAATTGCTTAAGGAAGGTAGTTTCTTCTTTTTTTGGGTATACCGCTTTGAGATTTGATTAGCTGGCGTAATAACTGCAAATCGATTTTAGAATTTCCCTCATTGTTTTCCCATCATGGTTTTCTCTTTCAGGAGGCTCATCTCGTTGATTTTTCTGTGCATTCCTTTCATATTTTACATTGAGATGTTTATGTAAAGCGTTCTTTTCTAACCTATGGCTTAGGGCAAAAGGGGCATGATGGCTTGACGTCACCCTCACCTTCCTCTATCCATCTTTTTATTATCTTGGATGGAATAGGAGTTAATGCCATCAGGTATTTTGGGATTCTCATATGGCATTCAATAAGGGGAGACATATTATGAAAATGTCATTCTAATAGCAAATGAATTGGTGGATTCTAGATAAAAACAAAGCAAATGGGGAATTATTTGCAAATTAGATGTAGAGAAGACATACGGCCATGCCAACTGGAGCTTCTTACTCAATATGTCTACAGAGGTTGTGTTGCTGTCGTGTAACTTGAAACATCTCTAGAGCTTCCTTTCATGATAATCTACTAATCTAGGGGATAGAATAGAATATATATGTTGTTGGGTTGTGTCTTCTTTGAAATGTATGAACACTTTTGTGGCTTGTGTGTTAGCGATCCTGTGCTTTATGCCTGGCATTTTTCCTTGAGTTGATCAGTCTACTAGAAAGGTAATTGAAAGCTGTATGTGTGTGAATCTCACAAGTAAAATTTCGTGTTACTCCTATCATATCTTCTGTAAGAATTGGTGATATACTGATATATACAGTGGAAAACCGCAAAGCTCCTTCACTTCTACAGGTCATTGCATCAGTGATATCTTGCATTTGTTTTACTAGAGGAATGTTTGGCTTATGTTTTTTTAACAGATCTATGGACATTATACTTCAGTGGCTAGGACTTCTCTTTTCCTCTTTGTACTTAAAAGAGAGGGTCTATTAAATGAAGTGCATTCTTTTCTAAAGTCATGATGCTGTAACCCATTCCCTAAAGGACTTGGTTTCTGCCTTGTAAAGGATATAAGCCTGAAAGTTAGACTACTCCCAACTTGTTTAAATGGTAGTTAAACTAATTTTGATCTTGAAGATTGCACTTGTCATGTCCATTTGTATTTATGTTTGTTTGTGCTTGTGTCTGCCTCAAAATCTTATTTCCAGATTCTTGCTGCAATTATCAGAGTACCTTCGTGAATATAATGTAGTGTTACTGCATTGGAGAGTGTGTGCTAATTATAACAGTATGGAAAGAAAACCCTTCTGCAAGAACAGAGATCAGGTTATGATTGATGCTTAATGTAGGTCACAACTAGAGAGATATGTGTTACTATGTTCTTCGACTGATGGGTTACTTCTCTCTGTGTTGTACTTCTCAGCATTGATACAGCAACTCCCATAAGTGATTATTACTTTCTGGTGAAACAAGTTAATCTATATGCAGGCCAATTCACCTCTCTTTTCTTCTTTTCGTAATTAAAAAATCTATCAAGAAAATATGGCGACAATTCTGCTCTAAAGTAGGGTTTTATATCACAGGAAAAATCATCACCAGCACCACCACGGGATGAAGAGTATTTTCCACGTCGAGATGAACGTCCCATGAAAAGAAGATCTCCACTTTCACAAAGGGACTCGAGGACTCGCCACTCTACTCCTGATAAGAGTGGAGAACCCAGTGAGGTTTTATGGATTGGGTTTCCTGCACAACTGAAAGTAGATGAATTCATTTTACGAAAAGCCTTTTCCCCATTTGGACCGATAGATAGGATTACTGCGTTTCCAGGTAGAACTTATGCCTTCGTTCGATACAAGAATGTGATGGCAGCTTGCAGGGCAAAAGAAACATTACAAGGAAAATTATTTGACAATCCACGTGTACATATTTGTTTTGCCCGGTCAGAATCTGGACCCTCTAACAAGGAAAGAAGCTCAATGAATGATTCACCATCCTCACATTTGAGATCATATGGGCACATTGGTTCTTCCGAGAACCTTCGACATGATAGGGACTTTGGTAATGTTCCTGGAGATCATGGCATGAGGTCTCCAAGGTTTAACTCAGATATGGATCCTGGTGATTCTCGTCTTGTTAGTTTTGGCAGAAAGGGTAATTCATGGGCAGGTGAAGATGGTACACTCGATAGAAGGAGATATCCCGTTCTGGATTCTGAACTGGGGCATGGGGACAATGCTTATAATCAGCGTAGTCCTCCAAGGAAAAGACTAGTAGACATGCGTGAGTTTTCTCCTCAGCGGTTCCCTAGACAAGATCCTTTCTATGATGATTCGTGGGACTTGCCTGAGGATCCTTTAGTCTTTCATGAAGCTAAGAAACTGAAGACCAGCTCCTATTTTCCTGAAAATGAGCTTCCAGAATATCCTTTCAATGATATGGAACCAGCAAAACACAGGGGATACCATGAATATTCCCAAGCTGAGGTCCTTGATAAAAACTTCGATTCTGGATCTCTTGTTCATAAGAGGATGATGAACTCCAATATACCTTATCCGGAGGAGAATGACCGGTGGAATTCACGTTTTGACGGTTTTAAGGTGGGCCCTGGTCAATTGGCTTCAAATGCTGAGCAGAAAAGGTTGACTCCTGAACCACATCCCTCATCTAAGAGTACTGAGTGGAAATGGGAAGGTACTATTGCTAAGGGAGGCACTGCTGTCTGTCGGGCTCGATGCTTTCCCGTGGGCAAACCTCTAGACATGATTTTGTAAGTAATAACATGTTTACGGGAAGTTAATGTTTTCATAGACATTATCTAATGCACACAAGTTGTTGAAATTTAAAACTGACAGGCGACTTCAGTTAGAAATGAAAGTTTTTTCGAACTGCAGGGCTCCTAGCCTATAGTCATTTGGGTTGAAGCCCTTCCTAACACAGAAATATCTCAATGCAAATATACTCTGCTATAACTGATAAAATCATATTAGTCCTTGGAGCTAATGTTGTATAATGGTTGTAGTTTTCTGTACGTGCTTTTGAATTAACTTCAAAATGTTTGGATTGGTAAGCTCAACATTTTCAGGTCTATAGCACTTTAGAGCAACTTTAGTTTTTTGTACGTGCTTTTGAATTTAACTTCAAAATGTTTGGATTGGTAAGCTCAACATTCAGGTCTATAGCATTTTACAGCAACTTTCAACAAGACATAGTTTAGCTGATTGATGCTTTAATTTTTTATTTGAATAACCGTGGTGTCCAGGCCAGCTTGCGCTAACCTGGACTAATTCCACGGGATACTTGCCACCTCCCACTAGCAACAAGTACTAGGTAATTCTATCCACCAAGGCTAGGACAAATGAGAAGAATCACCTAGTGTATTTTGTCTCTGTTGGGATTTGAACCTGAGAACTCATGGTTCTTAACCCACTTCATTAACTTAGCCTTGGGTGCTGGATGCTTTAATAACAAATAAATGACAAATATTTAGGCTTTGCGTAAGTCAAAGATAACCATTTTGCATCTATATGATTGAAGATATTTTGTAATAGAACTATGATAAAATGTATCTGTTGGAGAAATTTTACTTCCCTGTTACGTAGATTTTTTTTTTTTTTTTTTTGAAAATTTCTTATCTTAGGACCCCGAGATAGAAAAATGGAAGTGTCTTAACTGAAAATTTGATAGTCAACTCTACCCAATTTAAGGAGATCCAGAGATTGAAATTTGCTCCTTCCTGCTCTTTCGGGTACAATCATCATTTCTCTAGTATGGAGTAGGAAATTTTTGTTCATGATATCAAGTACATGGGAAGGATCTAGAACGGTACTTACCTTACAAGGCTTGTTTTAACTCTCTTCATCTTAGGCATTATGAATGTCTTGTCTTCTCATACATTTTTTTCAGAGTTTTTGGAATCTAACTTTACACTTTTAAGTTAAAAAATGAGCTATCGTCTTAGGTTGAGAACTTTTCATCCCACATGTTGTGAATAGAACTTAAATTCTTTTTCGTCCATTGAGTTTGCAATGGTTCAATTCTGCAGACCTGTATACTTAGACTGCACAGCAAGGACTAGTTTAGACATGCTTGCAAAGCATTACTATCAAGCAGCTGGTTCTTGGGTTGTCTTCTTTGTTCCAGCTACTGATGCTGACATGGCATTTTACAACGAATTCATGAATTATCTTGGTGAGAAGCAGCGAGCTGCTGTGGCGAAATTGGATGATAGGACCACTATGTTTCTTGTACCTCCTTCAGACTTCTCTGAGAAGGTTCTTAAAGTACCAGGAAAACTGAGCATCTCTGGTGTTGTTTTAAGATTAGAACCTCAGGCGGAGAAGAATGAAACCAGCTTTACCGGTTTCCAGGGCATGACATCGTTTGCCAAGCCGATATCGCCTTCTGGCCCTAATCCTGCACTTACATCTTACTCAACTACCCAGAGACCAGGAATCAGTAATATGCCTTTTCCTGGGACCGATACTGTACCTCCACCTGCTTCATTTTCAGGCTCTCTTCAGCCGGCTGGTAACTTTTCTGAGTCATTTAGTGGAGACAGGCACAACTACATGGTCAATCAGCAGTACCCTGCCATGGGACAGAACTGGTCTTCACATGATATGCAGAAACCAAATCCTAGTGTCAAGAATATCAGAAAAGATACTACCATCGGTCAGGGATATAACCCGTCCATGCCTGGTACAGGGCAGGAAAGTTCTAGCATCTATAGTAGGGGTGAAGTTTCAAGTATCCATTCAACTGGTGATAACAGACCTCCACCAGCTTCACCTTTTCAATCAGACCAACTTGCAATGTTAGCCTCATCACTTCTTGGGCAGCAGAGGCAATCAGGGGTTGCATCAACAGGACAAGATTCGAGACAACCAGGCAACGCTTACCTGCCTGACAACTCATACAGGCCAACACAACAGAATCTTCCATTATCAAACAATCAACCTGTTGATCAGTCATCATCGCAGTTTGGTCAAATTCAGCAATTGCTTCAGCAACAGCAGCAGCAGCCAATGGCGAGTTTGCCGGGCCCACCTCCAAGAGAGCTTCAACATGGCACTCACTTGAACCAACTGCAGAATGCAGCAGACGAAGAAACAGATCCACAGAAACGCTTGCAGGCAACTTTGCAATTGGCAGCAGCTCTTCTTCATCAAATTCAACAGGGTAAACCGTGAGCAAATAACTATGTACCTAAGGAGGTCAATAATCATTGTATGTATTTAGTTGTGCGTTTATATATGTGAGAAGTGTCTTCATCGTGCTGTACTTTCAAACCTGACCTAGTGCTAAGAAACTTATTGTGGCATTCTGTTCCTCCAGATCTCCCAGATTCTTGACTATTTGAAGTAGTGCTTGTTCTTTTTATTCAATGGCGTTCGTCCATATTGTTTGACATGTAGTTCTAGACTAATTCTTGTTCCCCCTATTGTGGATAGCACCTCTTGGAGTTAGGATTTCGAGTGCGAAAATTTATGCCGTCTCTGTAGAAATGTCATCATTTTCTGTTTATGTATTTGTTGATGAGTACTTATGTTAAGACATGACTCTCTCTCCACATGGAATATCTACCATTTTGCATTAAAATCCTATTTTTCAAAATTCAAGCTTTTAAAGTAAAAATAGGCGCGATTTCAGTGATAAGAATATGGAAGACATTTCATGCACAACATTTCTGAGGCTAAATTGAGCCAGTATTTTAATCAAGAAACAGAACAATAAGTTCACTCAGCTATCATTTAGGCCAAGAGCTAGCTTTAGAATTACTCTGGATAACTAACTTACTAGGTTGGAGATGAAAGGTTTCAACTCGCTTTTTCCAGGATTAGAGATTCTATGGTGAGTTTTAACTTTGCTACAGTGTACTACATTATATGAGATATGAGACGTAGTTTATGATTCCACTTCGCTCTTTTTAGCATTTTGGTTAATATCATGCACGCCGTAAGTACATTCCCAGCTCCTTCATCAGGTAACCTGTCAATTCAATACATTGGCAATGACATTTTGCTTGTAAAATTTCATTAAGGAATCAGAGTGACTTAACATGGGTTTCGCCTTTTCCTCCGGAGAGGACCTGTATGTATAGCTCGCTTTGCTCAGCATATAATTTCTTTTACACTATCAGGTCACTTAAGGGGTCGTTTGGTGCATGGTACAGGCTGCGATATCCCAGCACTAATTTTTTGTACCGTGTTTGGTAGGAGGTATAAATTTATCTTGGGATAAATTTATACCTCCTACCAAACACGGTACAAAATGAAGCATAATCCCAAGGGGTGGAGGGGGGGGGGATATCCCGGGGCGGATGGAGCATTATAATTTGGGGTTCAATTGAACCCCAAACTTTCGATGTGGTGTACAAATTTATATGTAAAAATTTACTAAATTTACAATAAATAGTAGATATGAACCCATAACTTTAGAAATATAATGGTTCAATGCTAAAAAATTTAAAGGGTTGAACTCCAAGAGTTTAAATCCTAGATCCGCCTCTGGGGATATACCTTCTTATCCCACTTATCCCGGAATTATAATCCTGGGATAATTTTGGCTACCTACTAAACGACCACTTAGGAAGTAGCACTTGTCCTTAACTATATAAATTGTGATTTGGTAACCTAGAAAGTCCCCTAATTTTGAAAGAATGGGTGCCTCCTAAGAAAGGGGTTCACAGTTACCAAGCCTGGACGGTTGTTTACCAAAATCGTATGTGCAATGACATACTACAGTAAGTTAATTGCACTAGCAGTGCAAAAACTATTTTGCATTACTCTTTGGATGCTATTAGGAACAATTTTCAGTGTCCGAGTTTGAGAATTGAATTTGGCCATCTTGGGACAGTTAAGAACAGAATGAGTTGGTCAAACACATACATCAACACTTAAAAATGATCTTAACTGTTAGATAAACATCTTAACTATACTTGTGATCATATAACGCATCTTCTTAACAATAATTTGTCTCATAAACACCTCACGCTGACATGACAAATCACACATGTTTCACTTAAATTTGAGCGTTTCAGGGGTTTAATCAATATCTGCCGAACTATTGGAGAAGAATTCCATCTTTGAATAGAGGATGCTGTTGTGGAAAAAAAAAATCGTATTCGATAGTTACATCAAATCGTATTAGACGAAATAGGGAAAATAACCCTCTATGACTATTTAGGAAAAATAATTACTGAAATAGCCCACGTTTGTAAAATTATCCAAAATGGCCCAATTTGTACCCTCACTTCGAAAGCATGTTGTATATTTGTACGCTTACTACAATTGAAAAAATGTTGTATATTGTTGTATACAATTGAATTTTCTTGGATATAAACACTTCTTATACATTATTATACGCTTTTATACAAGGTTGATACATTGTTTACTCTAGAAGTATAAAGTTATATATTGTGAAAAAGTGGCTATGCGGAGTGTAATTTAAAAATATGGCTACACAAATGTAATTTTGTATGCTAGATTGTACATTATTGAGACTTCCCCATAGAAATAAGGTTAAGTGAAATATTGAGGTTAAAACATACAGAAATAAATCATAGATAAGTGACAAAAGTATATAGCTTGTGATGAATTTCTTTCATGCTATAATATGGTTTACATCAATTGCTCTATTCATTTGTTATTTTACTTTTTGAAGCCATTGAGTGCAAAACCATAGAACTATAAAAGAGTTACTGAGTCCATGTTCATATAACAATCTTTTTCCTCTTTCAATTTGTTTGGAAACACATAAATTTATGTTTGGGTTGTCCCAGTGTGTTGTCCTTTTATAATTAGTGAAAACATTTGGTTAGTCACACCCTTTTCATTGCTATAGCATTTTATATACGAGTGTAAGTTATATGCACTAATAGTGTAAAGAAAAAGGGAATTTACTCCATCGGGTCGCTGAAAAAGTAATTCCATGTAACTTGAAATAAATGGTCAGTAACTTAGTACTAGTATACAAATTTTGCTGATAATATAGAACTCGTTTTATATTAGTAGCGTATATAAATATTTTTATTTGCATAATACAAGCCTGGTATAATTGTTTTCCCACCTCACAGAGGTAAAACAACATTGGCACAAAAAGAAAACAATTGATAATTAACATTGCATAAACCACTTTTAGCTAGTTCATATTATTTTACCAGTTTCCTTTGCTTCAAAATTTTTAAAATATATTTCAAAGTTTCTCGCTTTTCAAGTTTCAACTTTGTTGGATATTTAATTAATCCGTGATGGACTTGCTTGAGATAAATAAATTAATCCGTGATGGACTTTTTAAATCTTACATATAAGATAACTGTTCTACTACAGCTAGGGCTGTTTTATTTATTTATTTATTTTTGAGATAAATAAATAATTGGGTTAAGGCATCTACCATTGATATCTATCCTTTTTCACCCCAATAGATAAACTTGATAAAAGCTTAAAAAGTAGGCGATTTTTTATTTACTCGACGGAACTAAATCAAGTATTTTGTAAAATTTAGTATTCTTCATTGGATAAGATCAATATAAAACAAAATCTAAGGAATAAATTAGCCAAAAAGTTACACGATTTTACCCAATTAGATATAGAAAAGGAGAGGAAAAAATGGAAGAAAGTTGGCGCTAAACTATACTTCTATAGAATTTTACCAACTAGAACTTGAATAGAACACAATAAATTAAATTCACATTTATCAATAACAATACAAGATAAAAAATGGTATCCAAATAGGTCTCTAATAGCTCTATTACAATGTATTATAAATAGAGCTCATTACTCACTAATTTTTCTACGTTAATTAGTTTCAATTTTAGGGGCATAGCCATGGCTAAATACAAATTTTTTTTGCTTCTTTGCATGGTTATATTATTTTCTTCTTGTTTGTTTTCTTCTGCTACTGAAGTCACGTATGATGATCGAGCTTTAAAAATTAATGGAGAAAGAAAGATTATATTGTCTGGCTCTATTCATTATCCTCGAAGCACTGCTGAGGTAAATTAAATTAGAATTCATTATTCTCTTTTATCAGTCGCGTAAGCAGGGTTTTTCGTAAGTGTATATCAAAAGATCGAAGTGCACAAAAGAATAAATTACTATATTGACAAGCATAGCCTCTCTACCTTTCAAGGTAGGGATAAGGTGTTCGTACGTACTCTACCCTACCTAGACGCACTTTGTGAGATTCAACTGGGTATGTTGTTGTTGTAGTATTGACAAGCAATGTTATTTACTATATTTGTACCCAATATTGTCATTTTTCTTGTTATCTATATATAAGTAAATATTTTCGACGAAGTGTTGTATTGTGACACCGCTTGGGGCAAGATATATCTGCCCCTGTTGATATTGTTATGTGCACGTTTTCAATCCATCAACCATGTGTGACACGCCAATTTCAAATCAGTTGAAACCTGTCCTTATGTGATATTTAAATGAAAAAAGTTGATTTAATTACTCTTAGCTTAATCTTTTTTATTTAAATAGTAGTGAATCGAGAAAACAAATGTTATAAAAACAAAAATGCTAGACTTTTATACCCTTTTTAATATATTTGTTTTTTGTTAGATGTGGCCATCTTTGATAAAGAAAGCCAAGGAAGGAGGTCTTAATGCAGTTGAGACCTATGTTTTTTGGAATGCTCATGAGCCTGTATATCGTCAGGTTTGTATTTATCATATTTTGTTTAGTCTACTTTTTTATTTTATAATTTATTCTGTACAATAATTGATTTTTTTAATTTTGTTTTATATTTTTATAATTAGTATGATTTCTCGGGCAACTTGGATCTTGTAAAGTTTATCAAATATATACAAAGTGAAGGACTTTATGCCATATTGAGAATTGGTCCATACGTTTGTGCTGAATGGAATTATGGGTAATTATTCTGTTTAATCATATTATTTAGTATTTTAAACTATTTCTCATTTGTTTTATATTGTTCTCATTTATTTACTATTATTTTTATTTTTTCTTCCAGAGGGTTTCCAGTTTGGCTAAACAACATACAAAATATGACTGTTAGGACCAACAATGCTCCATTTATGGTAATTAGGATTTTTCTCTTTGTGACATAATTTACAATTAATTCCGAACTAAATTTACTTATCTCAAATTGGATATTTATTTTTTCTTTTAACTTGAATTATTAGCATGAGATGAAGACTTTTGTCAGCAAGATTGTTGACATGATGAAAGAAGAAAAACTATTTGCTTCTCAAGGAGGACCAATTATCCTTTCTCAGGTTTTATTTATTTATTTATTAGATTTATAAATTTTTAATTCTTTGATATTTGGAGTGAAAATTAACATCATTTTTTCTTTTTTGTTTGTTAATTTTAATAATTAGATTGAGAACGAATATGGCAATTGGCAAGTTGAATCTGAATATGGTAATGATGGGAAAATATATATTCAAGAATGTGCAAAATTTGCTGAATCTCTCAACATTGGTGTCCCTTGGATTATGTGTCAACAAGAAGATGCTCCAGACCCTATAGTATGTTATTTTTTTAACTTTATTTTCGTATTACTTTTTGAATATTTGAAAATTGTTTTATTCTTGTTGTAAAGGTCACTTTTAAAAAATTATTCATATTAACAATTGCAGATTAATACAGCAAACGGTTATTATGCTGATAACTTTTATCCAACACGCAAGATTCCTAAGATGTGGACAGAAAATTGGACTGGCTGGTTAGTTAAATTAATTCTTAAAACTTTATTATTCTTAATTAATAGTCCGATTTTTTATTTTAATTAAATATTATTTATGTTTTTATTTGGGCTTTAATAAGGTTTAAGGACTGGACTAAAGGTAAAGATCCTCATAGAACAGCTGAAGATGTTGCATTTGCTGTTGCTCGTTTTTACCAAAAAGGTGGCACATTGCAAAATTACTATATGGTTAGTAAATAATTCATTTTTTCATTTTTTATTTGGTAATTCTTTACTTATCTATCATTTATATTATCATATTTATTTTAATTTTTTCTTTGTAGTATCATGGTGGTACTAACTTTGGTCGTGTAGCTGGAGGACCTTATATTACCACAACTTATGATTATGATGCACCCCTTAATGAATATGGTAATTTTGATTTATTGTAGTAAAAAAAATGCATTATTTTTTAATTTAACGTTTCAATGACTATTTAACGGGTAATTCTAATTATTATTTTAAATATTTTAGGACAATTAAACCAGCCTAAATACGGACATCTCAAAGAGCTTCATGACGTACTTTTCTCAATTGAAAAGTTACTCACATATGGCAATGCATCAACTAAGTCTTATGGCAACGACGATTGGCAATATACGGTTAGTATACATGTATATACATTTTTCGTTTTACTTTCATATTTTACATATATCCTGAAAATTTTAATCGTTAATAGTTTACGTTCGATTTGCTAATTAATTACTAATTTATTTTATTTTAATATGGTCATGTGCAGAGTACAGTGTATGAGTACAATAGTTCAAGGGCATGTTTCTTGGCTAATGCAAATGACAAAAATGATTATATAATGAATTTTGAAGGCAAAAATTACACTGTTCCTGCTTGGTCAGTTAGCATTCTTCCTGATTGTTCCAGTGTCAAATATAATACAGCAAAGGTAAGAAATATATGTCTTATTTTTTTTAAAAGAATAAATGAATAAATAATAATAAATGTATTTATAATTTTTTATTCAACTTTTTCCTATAGGTTAATGCTCCAAAAGCTAACATGGTGAGAAAGAACACTGCTGAGAATTCTAATGGATTAAGTTGGAGTTGGAGACCTGAGAAATCTTTACACTTTAAGCTTCCTTATTTCAACAATAGCAAAAAAGGTGTTTTCTATTTCAATCAACTCCTTGACCAAAAAATTGTGGGAAATGATACAAATGACTACTTATGGTACATGACAAGGTAATATTTCTCTCTCTCTCTCTCTCTTTAAATTTAACTAAGTTTTCAAAATGTTGCACATTGTATATAATGCCATGTTAGTTATTATAAAATTTGTATACGAAATGTAATTCTTGAAGGATCTGACAGATATGCGATGCCATCAAACTACACTATAAAAAAATGTGTTTTGGTGTCTGTTGGAGCAATTTATGAACTTACTTTGCATATCATTTATTTTTTATTTTTTCATTTATATTGTTAAAAATAAATAAACAGTTTAAAAAAATATAGGTAGTGTAAAGAAAATAATGTAGAATGAGGGTCCATATTAACAAATAATATTAGAGGTCAATACACTAATTTTGCTTTATTCATATTAAACCATTTGAAATAGTATCTGTTTCAGTCGTTTATCTTGTTTGCCATTATTTAATTTAATCATTTGGTTCAGATCAACTGGCTCGACTATATCAGATTGCAGTTACTTTTTAATTATTTGCACAATGTATTTATAAACTTTTTTTTTGTAGTGTGGATATTAAAGAATCTGATCCACTTTATGGTGGTGAAGCTATTCTTGAAGTTAACACAGATGCACATGTTCTTTATGCATTCTTCAATGGCAAGCATATTGGTATGTATTCAAAATAATTGTTTTACTATGTAAATTTATTTTTTACTAAGGTTTGGTTTAATTTAATTTTCATTGTGTTATTTTTTAGGGACTAAATGGTCGAAAGGTGGAAGTTTCAGTTTTGACTTTGAGCAACTTGTGAAAATCAAACCTGGAAAGAACACATTATCCCTGCTTAGTGTCACTGTTGGATTACCAGTAAGTATTGTTTTAAAACTATTTATTAATTTAATTTACCTTTTTTTGGGATTATTTCGTGAAAATCAAATCTGGAAAGAACACATTATCTCTGCTTAGTGTCACTGTTGGATTACCAGTAAGTATTGTTTTTAAAACTACTATTTATTAATTTAATTTACCTTGTTTTGGATTATTCATTTAATTCATTCTATCAAGTTAAATGTTTTCTACTATTTTTACTCTGTTAGATAATTTATTAATTTATTTATTATTTTTGGATTATTTATTAATTGATTTCCAGTAAGTATCTTGGATTATTTATTAATTGATTTCCAGTAAGTATCTATGTTTTTCCCCACTAAGTATTAGTTTTCGACTCTTTCTTTTGTTAGATAATTTATTTACCTTTTTTCACTACACACACACACACACAAAAAAAAAAAAAAAAAAAAAGGAACTGCGAAAGTTGTTGCTAACCATGGCTAACAGTTCTTTTTGATAATTTGTTGTTAACCCGTTGCTAAAGAGGATTAGTGATGAGCTATTTAGTTATAAAATTTGTCCGTCGCTAATTTCTCTATTTTAGTTGTACTGCATTATTATTAATTACTTACACAACTTCTTTCTTTTTTGCTTCAGAATTATGGAGCCTATATTGACAAAGTCAAGAACGGAATTCTTGGTCCTGTTAAGTTGAAATCACCAAATGGTAATGTGAAAGATTTGAGTAATAACCAATGGGAGTATAAAATTGGATTAGAAGGATTTGAAAGAAAGCTTTGGGAGGATGAACATAGAAACTGGAAACCAGCTCAAATTCTTCAAACAAACAGAATGTTTGTATGGTATAAGGTAGGGGTGTACAAAGTAAACCGACAAACCGCACCAAACCGATAAACCGAGTCAAACCGAGAAAAAAACCCGACTAGTGGTTTGGTTTGACTTGGTTTGGTGTTGGAAAAAAAAAAACCCGACCATAATTGGTTTGGTTTGGTTTTAACTAAAAAAAGTCAAACCGAACCAAACCAACCCGACATTACATGTATTCAATTTTTAAAATATTTTATACATAAAAATATTTATTTGTGAAGTAATTTATAAATATTTCTTAAATTTTTTTTCGTAATTTTTTATCTATTATCATATTATTCAAGCTTGAACTTAGAATTTTGAATGTCAATAAGTTTTATATCCTATGGATGTTAGTAACTCAAATAAAGTCCAAACCAAAACCAACTCAACACTAATCCTAACAAAAGAAATTCAATTTACCACTAGAAATGACAATAATGTTGGATATCTATTCTTTAGTTTTGCATAATTGATTTAGAGAGTAAAAATACATAATTTAAGTTTTTTTTTTCTTTGTCATATAATTAATACTTATTTTAGCATGACTTAGTATTTTTAGATTATGGTCATTTTCTTTTATGGCTTGTTAATTAGTAATACTTATTTTAACCGATTATATTAGCTTTTGTTGAATATTTTAATACAATGTCATCACTCTTCTCACATTTTGTGTTATTTTCTTAAGAAACACCTTAATTATATAATTGTATCTTACTAGGACTAAAGAAATATTTAAAGTAAAAGTTATATGTTTTGTATCAAGACTATTCCGAAAAAAAAACCCGAAAAATCCGAGAAAACCGAACAACCCGAGAAAACCCGAGGTTGAAAAACCCGAATTTTATTGGTTTGGTTTGGTGTATAAATTTTAAAACCCGACGCAATTGGTTTGGTTTGGTGTTTAAAAAATCCGAACCAACCCGGTCCATGTACACCCCTAGTATAAGGTAATGTTTTTTTTTTTTTTTCTATTATTATTCTTATTCTTCAAGATAATTCAAAATTAGTTTTATAAGATGCATGTATTATACCAAATAGGAAGAAAACGATGGATCTTTTTCTGATTGTATTTGTTTTCTCCAGAAAATAAGTCATTTTCTCTCAATCAAATACCAAATAATATTTTTCACTTTTTTTTAATCCAAACATCTATTCCTCTATCGTTCTCCACTTAAATACTACATTTAATTGGCATAGGGCTCGAATTTGTGATCTAAGACACTAGCTCCACAACCCAAGACACCCTTGTCTCATTTTTTTAATTATTATGCTAATGTGTAATGTGTTGTTTCTTAATATAATTTGTACAATTTTCTTTGTCACGCAGACAACATTCAAGACTCCATCTGGTGATGACCCTGTTGTTTTGGATATGATGGGATTGGGAAAAGGTACTGCTTGGGTAAATGGAAATAATATTGGTAGATATTGGCTTGATTCTTATGATTTTGAGAAAGAGACTGGCTGTGGCGGTGCATGTGATTATCGTGGCAATTATCATCCTGATAAATGTGCAACTAATTGTGGACAACCTACTCAACGCTGGTACGTTATAAACTTGTAGAACTTTCCGTATAATTTTTTAAAAATTTAAATTTACTTTAACAATTAATATTGAGTTGATCTATTCAAATTTAGCTTCAAAAATCAGTCAAATTGCCTCCGAATAAGCGAAATATGTCATATAAATTGAGACAACGGGTGTATTATATTTTATTGTAATATTATAACTTTTTTTCACTTTTTTCTTGTAGGTATCATGTACCAAGATCTTTCTTGAGTAAGAGTGACAACAATTTGGTGATATTTGAGGAGTTTGGTGGACACCCTAAAGGAGTAAAAGTTCAAACAGTTTCACAAGAGTAGTCGCACACATGGATACTTAGTTTTTCTAGCTTCTAGTATGATTTCTAGATTAGATATTTAGAAAAAGTTTAGCAAGATTTAAAGAATTCTAGATGTTCAGATTATATTTTCATCATCATATATGGAATTATTACTCGTTATTTCAATATCTAGATTCTGGATGCTTATCTCTTACAACTTGAGAAAACAATCATCATATGGTTTTGTTTTGCTGTGCCCATTGTTTGCAACGAATGACTCGTAAAAGGAAAAAGACAATAAATTTACAAATGTTAAATTATTAAAGTCATATGAATAAGTACGGGAGACACCTACTTATGGCGGCTCAATGGGAGGCTTGTAAAGGTCGTGCTTTAGGCCTCCAAAATGTTAAAATTCTAAAAAATTATAGCAGTGAATTTTATGATTTTATTTTCGCTTAACTAATATTGAAGATTTGAAAAAGCAAAAAAGTATAAACTTCTATAAAAAGAAAAGAAAGAAAGAAAGAATGATTTACTTAGTTTTTTGAACAACAAAAACATTTCGAATAATTAAACTATTTTAATCGTCATATGAATAAATAAAGTTATTTACAATAAAATCCAAGATAATATATTGCATATGCAATATAGTAGTTGTTCCCGACCAAACGACTAGTAAATTAAGGAAAAGACATAGTGATATCAAATTAACAAATCCAAACTCGCAACCAAGGAAGATTCAATTTACTGTTACAAAGTATATCTAAAATCCCTGAATACAAAAAACAGGGTCAGGTATCCAAAATCCCTGAATACAAAAAAGGGTCAGGTATCCAAAATCCCTGAATACAAAACACAGGGCCAGTCTAAACACTAGGCTGGGCTATCTTTCCCTATTACTATGTAAAATTAAATGCTTATCTTTTAAGGATACTACAATATAAAATAACGACTTTAAGCTACTAATTTATTGACGCATTTTTTTTAATCTAACAGTTTCCACCGTATCAAATTCAAATGATGATAAACGAACACAAAAAGGTAACCCCGAGCCGAAAGGGCAAAATTAGAATTTTATTTCCAAATTGGTTTAACCATAGTTATTTTAGTCTAAATCCAGAAAACCCATTAAAAAAGCCTTCATCTTGATCCTCAAATCCATGGTTTACTGCTTTTCAACTTTTGGGTTTAAAACCCCAGTTTTCCCCAACCAAACACGGATAAAAACGATAACCAACAAAAAATAATCATAGAGAAACACCAAAATAAAGGTTAGATACTTTTACCCCCTAGTTGAGATGAGAACAACGCCATGAAAATCATCTCAAACGGAGCTCTAGAACTCAAAATATGCTCAAATTACTAAATATTTCGGACTGATCGATTTATACACTTCCAGACATTTCATTCATCACTAGAGTCATTTCTATTAGTCGGTCATCTCCTATTTATATCTCACAACTCAACCATAAATGTTCCATGCAACTGGTGTTTGTCGGTTGACAGTATCAAACTCCCTAACCAGCTCCCTTCTACAAATTGATCATGAGATATAGTTAACTTCCTAAACTTCTCACTTCCAAGGAGAGGAAACATGCCTCATTCCTGTTTCGTTCTAACTCTAGAGACATTATTTTCCTGTCTTGTTCCGACCTATTTCCATGCTACTGGTGTTTGTCAAGCTTTATGTTGACAATATCAAACTCCCTAAAGTTCATTTATAATGTGTGCCATAACCGTGAAAGGAGTGCCGCTGATCTCGACAAGCATAAAATCCTATTTAACCACTAGGATTTCCGTATCAGGTAGGTTAGGGTTTTATCAAGTAGGGTTAGGTTTTTAAATTTCTAGTAGTATTAGGATTTTTTTATGTTTAACTATTTTTTTTAATGGAACAGGTGAATATAGCTACTAGCTACAACCCTCCAAATTCAGTAACATTGGAATATATCAATGTTGACACCCGATTTTGACCCTCATTTCTTTCATTTTATTTTCTCAAGCTTCTAGGCTATCGATAAATCAAATCCTTCTATCATCGCTACTATTTTCATTATTATTGCTATTAGTGCTATAATTACTATTAGTATTATTCTTATTTTTATCATCATTTTCTTCCTAATTGTCACTCTTATAATATTGAAGACATCTCATGTTCCTTGACTTAATTAAATAGCAATACTGTTTTTTTTTTACACTAATGTAAATAACTATTGAAAATAGTATAGCATTTTTTTTTAACTAAACTTTGCAACATCCCATAATCTATTTGAATGATGGTGACTATAATATATTACATTGTATTTACTAAATAAACTTAATTACTTAGTTAATATTAGTTCTACTATCATATAGCATGAAATTATTTAGAAGCTCAAAAGGAAATACTAGGGAAGAAAGGAATTTAAAACAAAGCCCAAATCTGCCTCTGGACATGATGAGTATTAATTTGCTATTCAACCCATATTACTCCACCTCTCACGTGCTCAAAGAGTTTCCTGCACATTCCCACTTAATCTTCCCTCTTTTTTTCAAGGAAGAAATATTTACCAAGACATACATACCCCACAAGAATTTAATTCCTGAAGAAAAATCATTTCACCATCTTCATCTCTCCTCCATTTTCCTCCTAGTAGCCGACCCTATACTTTCTCCTCCTCATAGCCTTTTGACTTCTCTCATCTTCTTCAATCACTTCTCATTTCTCAAACGGCTCTTTCCCATTCTCCATGATAGAAAATCTTTTGTTCACTGCAAAGATGATTTTATTGTCGATTTTGTATTCAAAATTTAAAATCTCTTGGACTCCAATATCTACCTATAAATACTAGCGTTTGGAGTTCACTTAAGGAGAAGTTTTTAGCCTGTGTACACCCCCTTTGCAACAAGCTTTTAGAGCCCGTTTGGATTGACTTATAAGTGGTCAAACCAGCTTATAATCTGTTTTTTTGATTTTTTACGTGTTTGATAAACCAGCTTATAAGCTAAAAAAGTGCTTAGAATAAGTGTCTCAATTTTTTTTTTTGCCTTATAAGCTATTTTTTGGTCAAACCAGTTTATAAATCACTTTTTTTTTAAGCTAAGCCAAACGGGCTCTTATTAGTCGCCTCTATCTTCCTAAAACTTACTGTTTTCCTTTTTTTTATTTTATTTAAAAGCTCAGCTCTGCCTCTTACCATAACCAAAGCAAAGGCTCTGTTTTCTTACTCCAACAATTGACGAGCAGGTCCGAGGTTGACGCCTTAGTTCACTACACACGCAAGAGGTCAGTGACTTCTCTTTTCTTTTCTATTCCGTAGTTTTATTCTGTACACATTGCGAAAGTGTTGTTAATTTTCCTTTTATGTTAAAGATATTGAGCATTAGCATGCTTAATGTTAGTCTTTGGTCGTGTTTAACTCGTGTTTATCATCCTGTGTTCATTACTTCGTTAGAAGTCAGGAAATAAGTATTTAATAGATGTGTATGTTATTAGAAGTCATGTGCTAGCATCCCTATTTGTTTGTAGAAATTACTACTTAGATTCTGGTCATGTAATAAACTACTACTTGCTTAGTTACTGCTTAGTTGTTATTCATGGTTAACTTAGGATGTTATTCATGGTTGACTTAGGAAATGGAGTATATATGTAATATTTGTCCTAAAACTTTGTTCAAGATTTCCTTTTCTTCACAATCTGCACACCATGTCCAAGGATGTAGTTTGACTTAAAGTCCATATTTGTCTCGCGAGTAATATTTTGTTCAATTATGTCGACCTAATAGTTAAAGTAAATGAGCTATGTCCTCGAAAGCTTATTGTGTGTCAAAATATTTAACAGAGCAAAGAGTGTTTACTTTATGAAAGTAATATTCTTATATTTTATATTTTACTCTCATTTAGAAATCATGTTTGTAGGATTTTAAATATCTCATAAGAAAACAGATTGTGCCCAACAAAATGCATGCTTATGTTAATAAGTGACTGTATTGTTATTAATCTAAGGTGACATTAGAAGGAGGTGAAACATATTTTTGCCTGCTCATAGATTAAAATGGGAACAACATTGTATGATTCTTTTGAAGTGATGATCTCATTGTTTTAAATTTGTTTTGTTGTACCTGATAGCAAGCCTATTTAATACTCTT
Source organism: Lycium ferocissimum (assembly GCF_029784015.1). Classification (NCBI taxonomy): domain Eukaryota; kingdom Viridiplantae; phylum Streptophyta; class Magnoliopsida; order Solanales; family Solanaceae; genus Lycium; species Lycium ferocissimum. The sequence goes on along the minus strand of NC_081350.1, from coordinate 50,668,895 downwards.
GTGTTTGATGTTATATAGAAATATCTTGAGTCTCTGTTAGGCTATAAAGTTAATAAATCAGTGCTATTCTTGTTTTATGTATCTCATTCTCTTTGTGAGAGCTAGTCTCTTCCTCTAATTTCCTTTTTTTTCCTCTTTGTTTGCATATGCACTTGGAGCGAAATCGAATCTTGGTACAAGACTCACCGCCATACCCGAGCATGGAGTCGATATCACAGATTTTCCCTTAAATGCATCGGATCTACCAAGAGGAATGAGTGAAATTCGCTCAGGACCTCCCATGGGGACCTTTCCTCTACCAATCGTGCCATCTTCATTTTTTTCTCTTTTAAATATAATTGCTACTTTACTTGTTTGGTTTATCCCGGTTTGGGATTGTAGGATAAACTTACCGTCAACATAGGTTGTTTAATCATTTATACTATCCCACTCTAGTTAATAGCTAGTGAAGTGTAATGAAAAAAAGACTTTTTCACCAAGTACGTGACTTATAGGCCGCAGATCTTAAAAGTATTAACTGAGCATGGCTGGAAGTGTAATGAAAAAAAGACTTTTTCACCAAGTGTTTTAATGCATCTTTGAAAAAACGAGTTTTCAATGTTTTGAAGCCTCCATTCTCGCCAAGTTCCTATTTTAACAAAGAAAAAGATTTTGCTTATAAAGTTACATTTCAAATTTACATTAGCTAATTTGCATATTTACTTATCTTATCTGATCGCTTAATATATGTTAAAATCAATTGATACCTAGTCATTGAGTTATTTTAAATGCTTGTAAAGACATTGCTTGATCCTACACTTTCTTTTAGTTTAACTTATAACTAAAGACTTTCCTACAAACTAATACCTTATTTTATTCTAATAGTATTCTTATATTTCCCATTTGTAACCTTGATAATATTTACAAGCTGTTTTCTTAAACATTTAAAATGTTATATACTTGTATTTTCTTAGTCTTAATTAATTAATCTAAGTTTGGCCAGTAATCGCAGTTAGCGGATCTTAAAGGATGCTTAATCCCTTCCCTTTAGGATAACTAGAACCCGTACTTAGAATCACATTAGTTAAGTAGACCATTAATAGTTAGTTTTTAATCTTTTACTTAGTTAAAATAGGTATCCGAATTCACTTTTAAAAATAATTAGGTGGCGACTCCTTAAATTAATATAGGAATCACCAACATGTTGTATTCTACTTTGACCTTGTTAAAAATTTCTTAATTTGAAATTTCTTTTTTTTAAGGATTGTTCATGTCCTTCATATCTTCTTTTACCTGACCAACAATCTTGTTGAATTCTCTCACCATACTTTGTTTGAGCTATTCTCTCAGCAAACTTTGATAGCTAGGGAACTCTTTGCCGCCATTTTTTGATTGATATTTAGGGCTTTTTCACAGCAAGAAGATAAACTAGCTGTTATCAAAATACCCAGACAAAAAAAAATTATTGGGGACACCCACTTACTAGGGTGGTAGAAGGGTTCTTAACACCTAGACACTAGAGAGCCTCTTATATTTTAACTATATAGAAACGTGGGTTTCTATACTTTATCGTCGTCAGTTATCATCACCTTTAAACTATATAGAAACGTGGGTTTCTGTACTTTATCATCGTCAGTCATCATCACCTTTAAAAAAAAAAAAAAGTGGGTGTTCCATACTAAAACCACCAAACAATATAAAAAATAAAAAAAAAAAAAAAAAAAAATAGAGCCCACCATCTCCAAACTCATGAAAAAAGGTGGACCTCATATTAACAAAATCAAGCGTGGACCCCATATTAACAAAATCAAGTAATATAAAAAAAAAAAAAAAGTGAACCCCATATTAAAAAATTAAAAAATATTAATGTAATTTTTAAAGTATCATTAAGTCAATAATGATGAATTCATTGCCACATGCATCCCATTAGTGGGAGCAAATAAAATTATTGTAAAGCAAAAAACATAGACCCCATATTATTGCTTTTCTTCAAAAGGTTTAAGTAGCCAAATCATACAATTTTCTTTCTTTTTTTATATTAGCCTGAGAATTGAATTGTTGTATTTCTTTATTCCGCCATGTCATTTATTTGGTATGTTTATTAAAATAAATATATTTTAACATAAAATAGAATTTAATTACTTTTTCATTTTTATTCTTACTCTAATAAATGTGAAAAGAGATTAATGTCATAAAATAAAAAATAATATCAAATGCAGATCAAATAATTAATAAGGTAAATTAGTCAAATTATAATTCTAATTGATGTTTCCTTAAAAACCATGCAAAAGACAACATGATAAGTAAAATGAGATAAACCGAGAATATTTACCAAAAATTAAAAAATAGTAGTTCTTTGTTTAAATAGAAAATTAAATTTCTACTTTGTTTCGTTTTAAACATGTAAAAATAATTTAATAACTTGAATTAGAATTATCCAAATCAAAATTTGATAAAAAATAATAAGTATTGTTTAGGTCCAATCTACATACATTAAACAATAGAATATTTTACACCTTTAAATTAATCGAATTAAAATTTAAAGTATCAATTAATGTTTAAATATTGCTATTGTTTTATCTCAAAGAGAGGAAAATAATTTCCTTTTAAACAAGTCTTTTCTTTTAAAAAGTATTAATAAATTTTTGCTAACTTTGTATTCGTAGCAAACACTAATATAATAAAATTTTAGAATTTAACATAAACTACAATGTTATATTAATTGTATATATATATATATATATATATATATATATATATATATATATATATGCACAAAAACAGCGCAAACTTATGTATGTTTATTAGCAATATAAAATATATATATTATCACTATCCAAACATAACTACATACACATGGATACACTCTAATCTAAAGTGTTAAGCCGTGTGCAGCACGAGCATACGTCGTCTAGTTTTATAAGATATTTACTTTTAAGAAGCGTACTGCAGAACTGTGGACCTTGTTTTATTTTCCTATCCGTTCAAGAAGGAGGACGACTTTTTTTTTTTTTTTTCACGAATTAGAGATCAGCAATAAAAGATACCAAAGCAAAGCCGTAAACTGGTTTTCCTATTATCAAGTCTAAAAATAAAAAATTTACAAACAAAATGAAGGTGACAATTCTTGAACCATGACAACTTCTCTATCAAAAGCAGCAAACAGACATGTATCCACAAACCCAATCCTCCTTGATCTTTGAGAAGCAGCTGACCATCTCAAACCTGTCTTAACAATTTTTTTTTCTTTCTCCTCTGTCTTTTCTCTTTCTTTAAGCTTGAGCTCTGTTGAACTTCCCTTTAAGTTCCTCGAAAACCTTTCTCAAACTTTAAATGTTGACAAAAGAGAGTGCCATGTATCCTAGTGGATGACAACTTTGAACTGAACTCTCCCAACCAAATTGCCTCTACTTCTGTCGCCAACTCCATTTTGGTCAGGACCGCGTTTTCATTTTTTGATAAGTTGGTCAGGACTGCGTTTTCATTAAACAGATAACGTGGTCTATAACGCGACTCCCACAAGCCACTTGAAGTAGGCAAGTGACAGCATAACCCTGCCCAGAAGGTGGTATATTGTTTCCCATCTTCTCCTTTCAACCAAGCCACATTAGGAAAGTAAGCCGAACATATGACTTTCGATTGAACATATGACTTTCGATTTTCTTAAGGACTACAGATTTTATTTTTCTTGACAAAATGTTAGTCTATGATTCTAGAGGTGATAATTTCTATGTTAAGTTTTTGGATGTAAATAAGGTCTTCAATATCTTGTTTATGTGACACATGAACAACAAATGATTTCGTCCACCATGCAAATATTTGGTTGCAGATATCACAAATATCATTCTGCTCCAGGATAACAAAAATAATACATCCTGCTTTTAGCAATGGTAAGAAAAAATGAACCTTACATTTTGCTTACATTCTAACTTGATACTACTTACATCCAGCCATTTTAGAGGCGAAAAAAGAATTCAACATCTACAATACCATAGACCTATTGACACGACCATGAATATCAAATTTGCTGAAACAAGAGGCTGCTCAACTAAACTTATGGAGAAAAACTGAACCTTGAGCTAGCAGATAGATGAATTCTTTATCAAGATCACTGCTTACGGTTGGCAACGAGGTGCTCTTCATCTCAAGCAACTATTCATCGGGCCTTCAGCTTTAACATGAAATTACTCGTTTATCCTATATGTTTTTGGGGCTTGTCCTCTGCAAAGTCAGTTACAGCACATTGGATTGTAATGAAACCAAAATTGAATGAGGTATCCAGTAAAGCACAAACAATTAATCAACATAATGAAGTCTCTACAACAACCAGCATGGACTGATCCACCTTTTTAACATCCAGTGTAAGTCATCCCACTGTCTTGTTGTTGGGTGTTTGTCGGGGAGGGGGGGGGGGGGGTTGTTGTTCGAACCCATCATTTTCAAGACGAACCATACATATACATGTGAAAAATCACTAAAATGACAACAAACATTATTCAAAACCAACAATTCCATAAGTGCAATGGACTTAGCCATAAGGACCTGAAAGATTAAACTTTCTTCGAAGCCTTGAAGATAAACTTATCAAGTTTAAATCATGGATGGCCTATGTGTCCAACATATTCTATTGCTAGATTTCCATGTAGGAATAATACATTACTTTGGAAAGGTTCACATTCCATACAAAATTAATTATATGTCTTTTTTTAATATAGACAAGTGCCTTAGTTCAGGTGAAGTGATTTCAATTTCATGGCATATCTCCTGGGGCCTAGACAGCCAGAACTAATTCTTAATTAATCATGTCTTTTTATCTTTCTTGTATAGAATTAGTGGCCCTTTCTTTCAAATATCTCTGTCGGTAAAAAGTCATTATTTGTTTAAATATCACTGTTTTAATCTTAGGATTCTATTCACTAAATTTTATCTACTGTTTTCCAATCCAGGAAGAAAGTTCAAATTATTGAATAATAATTAGGAAAAGAGGGATGTTAGCATCATATTTATTTTTCAAACCATACCTCTACACTCAAGAAAATAGTGCTTCAAATGCATGAATTTAATGGTCGGCCACTTTAGAAAGCCATACCTGTAGCTCACAACAGATAAAAATTTTGGGCCCCAATAATGAGTTCTTCCGACTATATAAACCTCCCTGAACAACATAATTACCAGCTCCAACAAACTATTTCTTGAGCTTCAAGTTTACGTCTAGTCGAGAAGCTCAGTTCTCCAAACCCTTTACTCTTTTTAGGTGAGCAATTTATCATGTTTTTCCCTTGTGTAGTTCATTTCATTATCTCACATGGGAGCTAAATTTCCTCTTCTTCTAGCTTCTACACACACACAAAAAAAGAAAAAGAAAAGCTACTGTCTTTAATGCAAGTTTTTCAAAAAATTAGGCCGTCAATACAAGATTCATGTGCCAAGAATTTTCTTTCTAGAATGAAATGACTGTTCATGTGTAAGCAATGCAATCCTAGCATACATTTAAGTGTACCTGAAATCTTGAACACTCTAACCATGTAAAACATGAGCCTCAAAGATGTATAACCAATTAGATTTGATGGTTGTTGCCAATGGCGGAGCCAGAAATTTCATTAAGGGGATTCAACTTTAATAAAAATAGGTTATATCAAGCTTCTGTTTCAAGTCAAGGAAATTCAAACCTTGTATTTATCATGCATTTTATTATTTTTGGATTATAATATACATGTATAATAAGTAAAATTTTGGAGCAAGGAATATCATATGAACCCCCTTGCTTGAATGTGGCTCCACCACTGTTGTTGTATATGCCTCTTACAATGGCCTATTACATGCCTTTTACAATTATGGCCCATTTTGCTTCCCATATTAAAATTTGCTCTCATAATATCTCTGTGTTCATTTTCAGATTTCCAAGACAGAAAATGAGCAGGGAAGGAGATTGGATGTGTGCTGCATGCCATCACCAAAATTTCAAGAAACGGGATGCATGTCAACGATGTAGCTGCCCTAAATATGCAACAATGGCTGATGTTTCCATGTATGGTCTAAACACAACAGAAGTTCTAGCTGGAGACTGGTACTGCAGTGCCATGAACTGCGGTTCTCACAACTACGCAAGCAGAACAAGCTGCTATAGATGCGGTGCCTTAAAAAGCGGTAATTATATGGCATTGACAGGTTATGGATATGATGCAAGTGCTCGTCCTGGTTGGAAGAGCGGTGATTGGATTTGCAGCAGGTTAGTTCACATTTACTTTACTACAACAATCTATGAGTAAATCAAATTTGGTCAGCTATATGAATCCTCACTGTCCATGTCACTCCATCCGGGACGGAGCTACAAGCCCGTCTACTGGTTCGGCAGAGCCCAATAGCTTTGGTCTCAACCATGTAATTCTGTCTAAAGATCCACTTAATATCTATAAATAATTTATTTAGAACCCAATAAGCTATCTTTCCTAGAATTCAAAAAAACATAAACTCAAAATCCTAGCTCTGTCTGTGACTCCATTGAGCTCATCTCAGTCCAAATTATATAAAGAAATTGAAAATAAAAAGAAAGTACTAGAAGTTTTCTATATTTACTATTGGCTGACATAATTAGTACCTTCTTCTCTGCCAGATTAGGATGTGGTATGCACAACTATGCCAGTAGAGCAGAATGTTATAAATGCAAGACAACTAGAGATTTTGGTGAGCCATCTTCCACGTGTTTATAGTACTGCATAGTCGACATTTTACTTTCCAGCACCATTTTTCATCTACTAATCTTCTGTTCATTTCTCTGTTTTTCAGGAGGTGACCTGAGAGAAAGTGAATTTTATTGAGGGACGCGGCGACATTAAGTTTTTATTGAAGTTTTACCAGAACTCATAACCTGCTTCTTCTGTTTTATTCCTTTCACTCTTCCTTTTCTTTTTTCTTTAGATTAATTCTCAAGGAAGGGTTAGAATCTAACTGGATTGCAACTGCAAGTGTTCTAATGAATGAAATCCCTTCAGATTTTGCATTCTTTACGTCTTTCAAGTTTCAACAACTGCTTTTCTCAGGGTAGTCCAGTCAATAATATTATGTAAACTTAACAATCAATCAAAGCTGTTTAGGCCTAATGAGATATGCAAAGGCTTATGTATCCCTTCGGACCACTATTTAGGTTGATGTACTTAATTCACAGCAAGAAAAAATAGGAGAAATTGCAGAAGGATCGGATCTGAGATTCATAGAATCTTATACGAGTGGTTCCATTCTAAGGGAAACAAATTAGTTCCTTTAAGCATCAACTCTCAATTATTACACAGATAAGAACCAGATATGTACATGCTTTCAAAAAAAAGCTAGGTTGCTCGGACTCTTCAATAATGTGTAGACGGGTGCGAGTCGATCGTCCAAAAGTAGTGCAATTTTGGAGGATCCGACACTGGTGCGGCAACATATTTGGAGAGTCCGAGCAGCATAAAAAACAAGTATAGATAGAGTTATGTATACAATTTGGATCTCTAAGCTCTCCTAAGCTAAATGCTAGATTTGAACTTGGGTTTGCTAGTAACATCAAACATCTCCACAAAGGCTAGGAATCTGTATTTATTTTGTTATTGAGACTGAATTAACTGCATATATACTCTTCGAGTGTCCTAACAATTACATACCAAGCGGAGATATCTTATAATTCGTGGTATATGTAGAAAAATATGGACTTAAAACCAGACGTCATTGCTATTTATTTTGTAGCTAACTACTTTAAGCATCAAGAGATAAAACTATCTAATGCTGCTAGAACACACTCTAAAAAAAGAGCGTGTATAATTGAAAAATATATTTAACAAGATCCCGCATGGTTAACTATTCATTTAATTAAACAACAAAAATTGTGCTAAAATAATCTGAGAAAACAATAAAGCAAAGCATATTAAAATAGCAATGCTAGCTAGAAACAGATATTATCTATACTAAAAAGATATAGAAAAGAGTAAATACAACAAATATCACAAGATACAATATAATAATTGCACAAAGAGAGGGAGGCAACTCACGTATAGACTCCGGATCTATATGTACATAGAAACTTGCAGCAACTATAAAATAGCAGAAAAGGAGCATCAACCCTTTAAAGTAATTAGAAGTCCCGTCCTGTCGAAAAAAGATTTAGTTTAACTGCAAGGACGAAGCATTGTAACGGTAAATTCTAATCCTAGACATTTAGTCTTCAAGCAATTTATGAAGAACAAGGCTAAATGTTGAATTCTCCACCAATATTCCTAAATTGAAGATGAATGGCCAGAAAAGGGAATAATTATTATAATATCTAGAATAATAGCATACCTGCACCATGAAAGCTACTACAAGGACAGTCATAAAAAGTGTGGCTGTTTCAAACATTTGGAAGTCCAAGTTCATCGGTGAGCCTATTATCCATCCAACTACAACACAGAACGGGATCTGCAGCAACAGAACAGTTGAAAACACACATAAACTACCTAGGAGAAAAAAGGTAGCAGTCTAAAACAAAGGTAATATCTTCTCCTTTTTTCGCTTGTTTAACTTGACACTTGATAAATGTGTTTTACTTGATATTAAAGGGGGTAAACACGGAACCAACAAATTATTTTTTTTATTTCTTGAAAGAAAAATCAAAAAAGTGAAGCGTCTTAAGTAACTAAAAAGCAGCTAAGGTCATACGTTCATATCTTGATTGCATAGATAAAAAGTAATGACTAAAGTTCCTTAGTGGTGTAAATCAGGATACAGAAACTGTGATACATTAATTGCCTACCCCAAACATGGCTATCTGTGTTGATGAACCTATTGCCACTCCCAAAGATATGTCCTGCACAAAGTCTAAGTAAATGAGGGGTGGAAATTGTAAATCGTTAGCTTTGTAATGAAGAAAGGTGCAGAGCGTACAAGCTTGTCTCTGCAAGCAAACATGACAGCTCCGGCATGCTCCGCAGCGTTTCCAACAATGGGAAGCACTATCACACTTATAAATGCTACAGGAATATTCATTGCAACGGACGCCCCCTGAAAACATCGTCATATATGTTTATTGGTAGAGGAGCTCGGATGAAAAACAATACATTTTTGAGTGTGTTCAAATACCTTCCTGTTTAACACAGAGAACTAAGGGTGTGTTTGGTATGAAGGAAAATATTTTCCTGAAAAATAAGTGGTTTTCAAAGCAGAAAAAATTGACCCAGAAGCATTTATATATAATCTAGGCAAACACTATGTGGGTGGGCATGGGTTTTGGGGTGGAGGGTCCAAGCAACATAGTTATACTGAGTTTTTTTTTCTTCCTTTTTGACATATTCTTTATAAAAGGACCTTTTTTGTGGAGTTATGATAAAGTAAAACCTTGATAAGTTCAATCATATAAATCCATAGCAGTAAGTTTTAAAGGAACAAGGAGAAAAACAAGATGGGTCTCTGAGAGGACTGCTACAAACCAAAAAAAGACGAAAAGGTTAATAGGATGCGCTTACCTCTATGGTATTAACTAGGTACTCTGACAGGACTGCTATCCATAGTGTCATAACAGACAGCCATAGGATTGACCACCATTTAGATATCTCCGGAGCTTCTTCATCATCTGAACTCCCATCAATCTGATCTTCTTCCTGAAATTGTACTAAACTCAGAGGAGAGAAAACTCAAGAAGGAAGATCGGACGCACAAACGCATAGCTCAGTGTAGCCTTTAAAGTAACATAGATAGGATATTTATTTTTTCTAATCCCATTAAATATTCTCAAGACAACATTGTTTCCTAGTTGAACTTATATAAGCATGCAAAATTTAAAGGAATAAGAGATAACACTACTGTCAAACCTCTCCATAATAGTCATCCTTTATAACAACATTTCACTGTAATGACCAAGCTTTTTTGAAACCGTTTTTCATGTTATATTATATTATATGTTCTCTATAACAACATTTCACTATGGCAGCCGAAAAATATCCGGAAAAACGATGCCGTTATATAGAGATTTGACTATAGTTATTTATAAGGTAGCACCACTCAATACAAAGTTATGCTGGAAAATGAAGAACCCCAACCTCGGCCATTGGCATGTAAAGATTCTTTTGGTTTGTCAACTGAAAAAATAGATATGCTCCATATGCAAAAAGCATAATGCAGCTGCTAAATCTGGAAAGCGCCAACTCTGACTTCCCAAAATGAGCTTCAGTGTGCGTAACGTGGAGGACAGCAGGGAACAACAAGCACATAACTGCCATTAAAAGCAACCCCGAATTCATCCCTGCAGTTCCCTAACAAAGAAAAATACAATTATCCTAGCTTCATCCTTTGATCATGATACAACTTGAACAAAACTAATATTGACATTGGTGTACATAAAGCCCGTATATATGGAGAGCGATAAAAAATATACCTTGTTGAAAACCTGCTCCTTGTTAGAATTAGCAATTCCACCGCCAAAAAATGCACATCCGAGCACTAGTAAAGTATTAGAAAGAATTGAGCCCAATAGTGACTGCTGCACTACACGAATCATGCCACTTTTCAGAGCATACATTGATATTATTAACTCTGTCGCATTTCCAAAAGTGGCATTTAAAAGTCCTCCCACTGCAAAAGTTTTTTAACTGCAGATTAATAGAAATAATATTGGCTAAACACAGTGCATCTACAGGGAATAGGGAAACAGGCTGATATATCTTTCTATCTCACTTTGAAAAAAATGTGATAAAAACATTATATGGTGTGAGACGACATTAACATTTTTAGGGTGCACACGAGAAATGAACTACTGTTTATTCCTTCTTGCTTGTCTGCATATTAAATCACACATTTAAATTTCATCGCCAAAGAAGATTAACAGATAATGCCTTTATATATCATATACTCGAGTAAATTGGCGATATGAAGATGAGTGATCCGGGATCTTGCTGTTTCTTTTTAGCAACTCCAGTGAAATTATTTGATATAAGGGGATAAAACAAACCCTTGACTTAATTAAAGAAATATATATCTATGTACAACCACAGGTAAAGACAAGACTACCTGTAGGTCCAGTATAAAAAGCCAGCTGCCTATTCAAAGAATGAAACCGAAAACATATTAGTTACATTTTGGAAAATGTACAACAGTATAAAAAGTTTGTAGAAAAACCAAGTAAGTAGTCTATAGCTTATGTTCCAAACACAACGTGCAATGTTACATTTTAACAGAGAAAAGATCAGAAAGCTATTGTCTTTGGCAATTGTACATTTAACTTTTGATCCTTATTAATTTGCTCATGCAACATATTATAGACGTTGGTTGTAGAAAATTACTCTGTGGCCCAACCTAAACGCTCTGCAAGCGGAATGATGCCTAATAAGCTAAGTATGAAGGTCCATCCCTGAAACATTCAACAACGAGAAGACAATGTCAGCAAGCTCGTATAAAGAATAGACAAATTTTTGGTCTGAAAATAGTTTGACTACTCACGTGATGATCGGTTAACTCATTGACAAGTATGGCTAAAGGACCACAAGGTACAAGTATGTTTAACTTGTTGGAGAAAAAAACAATCTTAATGTTCCTTTGTATGCTATACAGTATGCTTTTATGACTGTCATCATCTGCTTCGAGATCATAAGAAGATCTTTTAGGAGCGGTGCCCAAAGAAGATGTCTTTCTATCGAAATGCTCTAATCTGACAAGGTTCTCTTCCTCAAGTTGAAGCACTGCTGTTTCATCTGAGGATCCCATCTGTACCAGCCAAGGCCACTTCATTATCAAAGAAGTACGACTTATATTTCCTTAAGAGATTTTCATTCACTCAGAGACAATCATAAATACACAGATAGATATAAAGCTTTTGATAGGCATGAGCAAACTCACTTAATAGACAACACATCAAAAACAACTCTATTAATGTCCAAAGGAGGCAAAGTTGATATAGTGAATGGGTGGCAGAGGGCACAGGGAAAAAGCTGACAGGATTTGACATTATTTCTTTACGAGAGTAAGCAAGGTCAGAGCTACACTTGTCCAAGGGGAGTCTATTGATTCCTCTTCGCCAGAACATTACACTTTATAAATAGGTCAATCTTTTCTAAATGTATATATGTACACGATAAGTTGAATCCCCTTGGTTTCTTCATGTTTTGCTTCTTTATATTTTGTTCCCTAGTGATAATCCTGGCTCCGCCACTGAGAGTAAGACCGAATGCTGAGTTTGTTATTCAGTATTGTGATTACTTCTCCTATATCTTACAGAATTTATTGACCATTTACTTTCAAACTTAACCAGTGATAACCCTAGATTTGATAAATGGGAAGTAAATTTACTGATAAGGAAGATAAGCAATGATTCCTCATACATTCAGTTCTAACCAAGTAGTCTGTATTTGCTTCTCATTCTCTCAAGTACACTTCTTCCCTATATATTTGTTGAAAAATCCACTGAATATAAGCTTCAGAACTCATAGACTTCAAATTCTATATCCGCCTCTGAACTTATTGGATACGTGGGGACATTTGCGTAATGCTTAAGGGCGGAGTCAGTAAGAGGCGACGAACCTCCTTCGCCGATAAATTACACTGGTATATACAGGTTAAAATAACTTTTTATGTATACATAATACATGTTGAACCTCCTTGGCTTCTTCTCGTGTTTACTTTATATTTTTGAGCTCCTTAGTAAAAATCCTGGTAATGCCATAAATCTTCTTTACTACTTTAGGCATCCGGTACTCGAATCCACTAGGCTACTAATCGGTAGATTAGTGGCATCAGATTATATGCCAACAAAGGGTAAAGTGCTCCCTACAAAGAGGTTCTCCATTTGCAGGGTCCGAATCCCAGACATCTCATAAAGTATTGGAGAGATCCCAACCACCCCATGGCCTTAATCAGGCGATGATGCCATAAACTGGTGCATTAGAAGGAATGTATTATATGGTAATGAAACTGCAAATAGAGAGGAAAACGAAACAAACTCACTTCAAGATGGGACTTTGCCCCTGGAAAATTTGAATTATCATTCACTAAGGGTTCTTCTTCTCTGCATGTAAATAGAGACAATTTTCCATCAACAAAACCATAGACATTAAGTTTCCAACAAAAGCTTAAAAACAGGAACACACATTTCTAACAAATTCATTGGATGAAATATTCCTCAGTTTTTGTTTTTGCACATCAAAGGATCAATAAATTTCCAAGCAAAATATGTAAATGAACTCACCTGATGAGAGAGTCAACAAGTGCTGCAAGAAAACTCAATTCGTGACCTGCATGTCTTTTTTCTTTTTTCCTTTTTTTTGTTTGTCTCGTTCAGTGCATTGACATTACAAATATTCTAATTTCTTAACAAAATTCTCTCCCTTAGTTTCCTTTTTTGTCTTTTTTTTTCATCAATTTGTCTTTTTAATTTTTTGTCCGAAAATTTATTTTTTATCAAAAGATCTCTCTTTTTGTTGTTAGTTACTTTGTTGGTTGACGTAGTTTGCGGTTTGAAGGGGGCTGTTGGTATAGCGTAAAGAGTTGACTATTCATGGATCACAAAAGAGAAAGTAAATTATCAATTGTTGATGTATGATCTGATTTTAATTATGACCACTTAACTACTAGTAGTGTCTTGAAAAATTATGCTATTCAAATATTTAGGGAACTCGAGAGATGGTGATTTTTATTAAAACAAATTAAAATATAGAGAATTAAACATAAGAATCAAGAGAATTTAACATATAATACATATTACAATTTTTTTCATCTATTTACAAATTAAAAATTTTCAACAAAAGGATATCAATTGACACATTTTGAACAAAGGTGACTCCTCCATGGGGTGTGGTATAGATAATTGAAATTCTTTTATCCTTAATTAGGAGTCTTGAGTTAATTTTTAAAATAAAGAACATTTTGGTAGGAAATCTTTTACTTTGTTGATGTATTAGTGTTACAAATTTAAATTAAGGCCAATAAACTTTTGAAAATCACATTGAAAAAAAAAAAAAAAATATTGATATGGTGAGTCGTATCACTTCTAGTGCTTTGCAGACTCTTCTTGTAGAAGCAAACCCCTTAAAATTTTGCTTCTCAAACATTCATTGAAAGCTATGGTTGTGGAAATTGAACGTTTAAATACTGTTCTATCAACATAATTAAAGTCCATTGGTAGAATATCAAATGAATTTGCTTCCAATTCATTCCCCCCTATAAATACTATGATATATTAGTTAAAACTAAATATAAAGCAGGTGATATCTTGATTATATTGTTCATTAATGAAAATTCCAAATTAAAATGATTTCTAATTGGGTGAATATCATTTTCTCTCACTAGAAAATCAAACTTTCCTTATAATATTAGATTTATGACGTTTTCCCTCGTATTTCAAGATCAAGCTAGGAAAATGCATTAAATATCCCTAGACGATACTCAGATTTACGATTACACACTCACCAATTTTACACGCCCACACACGAAAAAGGGCTCCTAATTACCATTCTTATCAATATTTTTAATTAACTACCAAAGATAACAATATTTTACAAATAGCAATTTAAGAGAAAAGGAGTATCCTATAATTAGTGGCGTTTTCAAAGGCGTTTCAGGCGAGTTTCTCCCAGGGCAGGGCGTACCAAAAACGCTTCAGGACGCAAATGAAAAGCGTAGATCTATAGGGTGCACGTTTTAGAATTTGGGGCGTAAACCCCGGGCGCAAAAGCATACGCCTCGGGTGTAAAAGCGTACGACACGTGCGTTAAATTTGTTTTTTTGTTGTTTTAAAAGTATTTTTGCTATAGATCATGATTTTATTGTTAGTGTAATGATAATTATACTTCGTGCTATCATGTTTTCATGTTATAGTGATTTTTTCTAAAATATATAAATAAAGAAAAAAACTCTCCAAGAAATTAACACTGCCATAAATAGGTTTTTAGATGATTATGCCTGAAATTGATATGATAAAGATTCCATAGCATCATGTTCCTGAGACAACTTTACTATTTTTTGTCATTGCTCTTGCACTTTTTATCCTTCTCCTTCTTTGAAATATATAAACAAAAATGAATGCAAATATTAATTGAGGTGAGACGGACTAGTAAATGCATGTGGAGATCGATGATGATTTCATTTTACAAATTATCTCGGCTATTTTCATTATTTGTGTTGTTACCCTTCTCAAATAATAGTTATAATAATTTTTCTATATTATTGGTGATAAATTTGCAGATTTTTAATGAAAATTTGACTTTACTTATTTTTTTTAGTAATAAAACTATAAAATTGAAGATACATAAGACTTATGCCTGGTAGATCCATTGGACTTACGCTCCATATTTCGGGACTTACGCCTCGCCGCATCTTTGCGTAAAACGCCTCACCTCGCGCCCCCGCCTCTTAAAACACTGCCCTTAGCTTTAGCCCCCAAAATTGAAAACTGATTTCCCACATAATCCTGATAGTATATGCTTTAGTTTCTTTCCCATAAATCCGTCCACCGACGCAATTGCTATCGCCCGCGACATCATTAGTGACTGGATCTGTTTGGCACGGGCTACAGAAGCATCTCTGGCAGCTTCTTCGAAGAGTTCTCCATCACCGGTAGCGTCACATCTTACCAGTGACGGCGCCAAATTTTTTGTCAAGGGTGTCCGAATTTTTAAGAAGTAATATTATATATATATATTAAGGGTGTTTAATATGTAATATATATCTGTACAACGCAATAATTGAAATTAAGGTCTACACGTATAATTTTTCGGTGAAGGATGTTCGGTTGACCATCGGTTGAACATCCTTGATGGGCTGTGGCGTACAATTGCTGGTAGGCTGGTAGTGTCACCTCTTACAGCCACTCCTACAACAACACATGTCTTCATGTATGTTGTTTGTGAGAGTTCTATTACCCCTTAATAATTTTTAATTGAAATTAATTATGAAATTGATTAACAATATTATATGAGTTCACGGTGACAACGGAATATGTCAATGTACACGGAAAAGAAATAATCAAAACCGCGTGTGCCACTTGCTTTCTTCCTCTTTTACTTTTTCTTTTCCTCAAACAAACAAAAATCAAACTTTGGGAACTTTGCATACGTAGCGGCTGGGACTTCAAAAAGTCTAACTACACTAAAACTACCCATGAAGGGTCCAATGTTTTGGTTTTTAATTGATAAGATGACTATGAAAGTTTGATCTTACTACTATATTTTTTGTAGCTAATAACGACAACCAATGATATCAGTTGGTAAAGGAAGTCTTCTTTTCCCTTCAAAACCAAGTTATGGGTGGCAAGTGAAACACATCGGTGGGTCTAAGATTTAAGCTTATGAATTCAATTTTTAAGGTTTTTAATATTGAATTCGTTATGTATTTCAAGTTATGGATTTATAATTATTATTCCCTCCATCTCAATTTATGTGGTATCTTTCGCTTTTTGAAATTTTTAATTATATTAACTTTTATATATCAACGTTTAAAATTTATGTTTTTATCATCAACATTTAAAATTTATGTTTTTATCATATTGATATGAAATAAATTGCAACTTATAATACTTATGGTATAGTTTTTGAATATTTAAATATTAATTGTAAAACATTAAGTTGATTTAATTCAGTTCAGCTTAAAAAATTAGTCAAATTGACTCTCGAAAAACTAAGCGTGTCACAAAATTGAGACAAAGGGAGTACTTATAATAATTTTAATCCATATTTACATATCAATTTATGCTCTGTATCAAAAGTATTGGACTCAAATGAATTTCGTCTGGCTACAACGTAATGACATGGGTATATTTTAATCAGTGACCCATGGTTTACGTTGGTTTCTTCTCTACAACCATAATCATTTGACAAATCCATCCATTTCTATATATAACATTATTAACACACAAAATAAATGTCTGGCAAGCTTTGTATTCAAGATATGAAGAAGGGTTTTACTACTACTATTTTCTATTTTGTTCTTGTAATTAATTTTCTTATTTTATCATCATGGTCTCTACTAAGTGAAGCCAGGATGATCTTGGACATGGAGCACTTGTCCTCAATCAAATTCAAAGGTGTTGTACGAGGTCGTCGTAATAGGGAGATTCCAATCGAAGTCAACCCTTCACCAAAATCAAATGCTAATAGTCATTCGCAAGTAATCCCTCCCGTTTCTAAATAAATGGTGTTTTAGAGCCTGTTTGAATGGGCTTAAAAAAAGCAGCTTATAAGTTGCTTTAAATAAGTTAAGCCAAACGGGCCCAATTATTTTTTTAGGCTTATTTTAAGCACAAAATGTCTTTAAGCTGGCCAGCCAAACACTCAAAAAAGCTAAAAATAGCTTATAAGCAACTTATAAGCCAATCCAAACGGGCTCTTAGATTTTTCATTTTATTTCAAAATAAGTGGTGTTTTAGGATTTCAAATAAAAATTGATTATGTTCCTCCAAAATTACCCTTATTCAGATAATCAAGAATCATTAACTAGCTTTTTTTCTTCTAGGCAATAACTAGGGACAAGTTAGTAAAAACACTCATATTTTTTTAGGAATAGGCAATTCTTAAAGCGTGTGCATAAGCTTAAAACACCACTTATTATGGAACGGAGGAAGTATAATTAAGAGACACTTCATCATATAATTAAGAGACACTTCATCATTTATTTTTTTGAATTAATTTTTTCCAGTGCTGTTTTATTAAAGATTTCTAACAGATCTAAATTTTAATGTGCACGCAGTGTTTTTAGTCCACCGCCGATGATAGGTGAATAGGGAAGCTCGTGAAGAACCAAAAATGGAATGTTGAATTTACTGTATGATGAATTTGTTGAATATTTAACTAAGATTGGGCCAGGCCACAACTATAGACTACAGAGCAATTTAGTGTTTTGTCACTCCCTCCCTCCCAACTTAAGTGTTTTAGTTTGATTAAACACGGAGTTTAAAAAATATGGAGAGATTTTTTAATCTTGTGGTTATAAATTAAAGATGTGTGTAATGTACTAAAATTTTGAATTTTATGATTTTAAACTTGTCATGTATGATGTTTAAATTGTCAACTTACTAAATATTAAAAAACACACTCTTTTTGAGACATATAAAAAAGGAATATAAGACACTTAATTTGGGACTTATCTTCTGTTTTCTCTTTTCACAATAATAAGTACCATATTATAAAGATTGGAGTTAGTATTGGTTGTTGCTGTTGCTATTAAATGTTATTACCTCTTATTCTACCATGAAAGGATGTGATATGATGGTTGAGATATGTTCACCTTTAAATCTTGAATTTGAACTTCAAAAATGAAGAAATGATACCTTAGTGGGAATACCCAATGTTAATATGAATTAATTGGAATAATGAAGACATGGGATATAAAGTGGGACTGGGATATAAAGTGGGACTTTCTTCATAATTCAGATTTAGTCATTGATTATTGCAGTGGCTGCAGGGGTACTCATTATTATTTCATAATCAGGTGTTTTCTGTCAAGAAAATTCCTAGGTACTAATAACTTTTGAGTATCTTCATCAACAGCTATGGAGTTTCTATGGATATAGAGCGTTCGATAGAGAAGAGAGAATTCTGAGAATTTGTAAATATCTTCTCATGTATTGAATGAAAAAAGTGTTTTCCCGTAAAATCTTTATCTACCAAAAAAACGAAATTTGAGATTTGTTTTTACGGGTTTAAAGACAAGTAGGTCGTATTCATCCGGAGACTCTCTCGAACGAGCTCAGGGTTTGGTTGTTTCTCTTATAAGGGATACAAGTAATAATATTTACCTAAGTTAACAAAGTAAATGGAAAGTAAGAAAATCACAATAATGATCAGATCTCCGAGAGTAAGTATATTTCTTAGCCAAATAATAATACAAGAAGTGAGAACTTGGGTACAAAAGTGTGATGATACTTTCTTCTCTCCTAAGCTTCGTTTATATAGACAAACCCTTGGTATGTTACTGCCCTAGGTGACGTCAGTCGAGTGACGCAGCTTGGACTCTGCGCACAGCGACACTCTGCTCGATGACGGCTGATGTGAAGGGAGTTGTTGGGAGTGGGAGGCAGCTATATAGATCCGTTTGAGACTCTTGTGACCGCAGAAACTTCTCGCCTACGCTTTGAAACCTCCGAGCCTGCTTACTCCTAATATTCCGAGACCTGGTATCCTTGGACCTCGCGTTCCCCGGTACGAGAATATCCTCAGATGTTTATTCCCGCATACAGATAGTCCCCTACTTTCCGGACGTTCCATTTCTGCGAAAGATCGGGAAGTGGAAAAGAAAAGCTGTCAGTCGTCAATCTAGCTACATGACAATTCTTGAGAATCACACTCTGGGACAACTGTTGTTAATATCCTCTCACGCCATCACTTAGCATTAAATGCTTCTTGTTTGGGTTTTCGGGAAACGGAAGGACCGTTGTGTCCTATTGGCTTTCACGCATCGACATATGGACAATCACCCTTTTTGAAGCGCTTTTTTCAAGGCGTTGATTGATGTTTCCCTAAGGACGCGCACTGCTTTCCCTATATAAGCCAACCATCCCAAAACGTTATTTTCATCCTGACCTCGCATCACTAATAATCATGTTCCATCTTTATCCATAGCAAGTTAACAATGACTCCTTTATCTTCTATCTCTGGCCCTTCAACCGTGAGACCCCTGCCGACATTTTGCTATTTAAGACGAATTTCACCTTGCCGACTGCTGTCAATGCCTGAAATTCTCTGGCCATCTTTTGGCGAGTAAAGTCCTTTGATACCCTCTCGAAACTTCTGGTTTTCGGGTCCCTGACCTCTGCGTAACAAAAAATTCTTCCCTTTTGGTTAGAGGCAAAAAATCCGCTCCCATGATACCTTCTTCCGCCATTCTTGATTGGCTGGGATTTTGCTAGCCCACTAGCTATTCAAGAGTTTTCCGCACAAGGTATAGTATATGTGTGGGACGACTAGTACCGCGCGCTTGGGAGGTAGTTGGATGCCTTCGTGATGCTCCCAAGCGTGGTGCCCGTCGTCTCTCACATATTTTATCCTTCTGTGATTTTTTAGCGATAACGTGCTTGCTGACTCAAATACCAACGGTACGTTTGTTATGCTTCACTTTTATGCGGGTACTTAAAAGCTACTAAAAGGTTGTTAGTTCTCTAAATGAATTTTAGTATTTTTAGAGTCGCCACTTAATTTATTAAGGAAAAATTAGAAAAACTGGGTAAAAGGGTTTATTCAAGCAAGAGAAAAATTCTTTTTAGTACCAGAGTTCGAGATAAGGGTTCTGATGATCCCTTGGGAAGGTTTTAAGCACCCTAGTATTAAGGATCCGTAAAATACGTTTGACATACGAGCTTCAATGTGTGATATATTGTGATTATTTTCTAAAATGTTTATTCATTGCTAAACTTATCATGCTAATCATAAAATTCAAAATTTCGGCAAAATATCCCCTCAAAAGAGGGATTTTGGTTTCAAAAATCCGTATGAGTGTTCAACTCATTTTATTGGCGGACTAAGACACACTCGGGGTTTCTCCCAAGTAGAGTCGCTACTATTTTAGTCCTAAGAAAATGAGTTTAGTACTTATAGGTTTTATAATACATCTATAAGAAAATATGGAGTATATCTTCTATTTTTATACATATACATACATACATACATATGAAGCCCGTTTTATACCTTTGAAGCTCGTAATCAACCATTGTTCCACTTTCCAAAGCCATCTTATCTCAAAGATTGGTCTAAGTATAATTCCTCTTGTTTTTGGTCTTTAAGGTTTGGGCTTTTGGCCCAAAACAATTTTTTTTATTTTTCCGAAAAATCAGCTTAAGTCCCTTGAAGTTGTAAAAGAGTTTCATGTTTACTTGATGAAAATTCAGATGTTTTTAACTTTCCAAGTTTTTCTCAAAATTAGCCCAAGTTCAGAAATGGATTTCTTTCCAGTCCGACAATCTTTAAACCTATTTGATTTAGCCCAGTTTAATATTGAGGCCCAAAAAGGAGACAGTCATATCAGTTTGATTCAAAATAGTTTGAAATGGCCTTAAGGCCCCAAAACAACCCATCTTTTATGCTAACTCGTTTTTATTTACAAATTTTTCATCAAGGGCAGAAGGCCCAAAACTTATAATTTAATACCAAATTAGAATTTGTTTAGACTTACACGAATATTGAATCAGTTTTAAGCTTAAGAAAATAGTTATTGGTTTCATGCAAATGTTGGATTAGGCGAGGTTTGAAAAGCAATTAGGCGACTAGTTGTTGGTTTCATGCGAATGTTGGATTGGGCGAGGTTTGAAAAGCAATTAGGCGACTTCCTAATAATACTAAGCGTCTCCCAAAGTTATAGCATCCATAAGAGGTTTCAATATGTACGCGTGTTGTTTACATATACAACATATATACAAATAATATACAAGTCACATATGTGTATATATAGGAGAAAAGGGTTAGGCTGGTGGGCCTACCTAAGCCCACCAGTTTGCCTATTTTCACTCATAAGTGGGCCTTCATCATATTTGCTTCCCTTATTTGTTCATCGGCCTCAATCAATGAAAGGTGTTGGGCCTCAGACCCAACATATTTGATAGAAGAGATGACCCAAGTGACCCGAGACGAAGTCCTATGCAAACAAAGAAGAAAAACAAGGAGAAATATGGTTAGAGGGTATCTATACTTAAGGACTAAATTAACAAGAGTTTAAGTAGATATGATACAACATATAAATCATATATATATATATGTGTGTGTGTGTGTGTGTGTGTGTGTGTGTGTGTGTGTGTGTGTATTTACTATGTGTACGTATTTATATTTCGACCTAGAATAGAAATGAAAACAAAAGCCTAGAAACGAATTGTAAGTTAAACAGTAGGCTCAAAATGTAAAGTCAATGAATAAACACATTCTAACCATAAGCCAAGGGACAGGCCCAACAAGTAAGCAGATGAAGGACCAAACCAAATAGGCACAAAGTCTCACTATTCAAGCACATAAGGTAAGTACGTAAATTCAACTAGAATGATATACAAGGTATACCCCTTTATATACACCAGAGCGTATACAAGTGGTGTATACTTTGTATATCTCAAGTATGTTGAACCCAAACATCAATATAGAGCAGAGTAAAAGAAGGTGGTTTCAGTGCAAATGGACAAGTGCATCATGGAAAGAAATGATATAAACTTGAATGTAAGTGAGCATAAATCCCAACTGTGATACTACATGATATTTTAGGAATGAAAACAAGTTAGTTTCAAATAGCCAATATTCAGAACCTGATAGGTTGCTACCTAATTATAAACTTACTAATCCAAGGAAAATAAGACAAATCTTTCATGGTGTTCAAGTCTAAAGGTAGAGGAGTGCAGGGCAGATATGTAGTGTAGACATGATTTAAGCCTTTGACTTCTTTTAGAGTGCAACAAAGCCAAAAATTAAGCATCAAAGATGTGTACACAAGATTTCACACACTAAAACGGGGCCAACACATCTTGCCTACAAACTACAGAAGAGAACCTATGTTGTCATGGTTAAAATAAAATAAAAAGGATCAAGCTTGATTATTATCAAACATGGTATTCTGAATTACATATAGGCACATGTTGACATACCTAGACAAAAATAAAGGCACACAAGGGTACGAGCAACCGTTCTCTACACATGAAGACATGTATTTACTTAAGATGAGTTACAAACCAAACTCAGAAATGTAAGTCAGCCAAGACCAGCACATATGACCAACACTTAAATATTTCAGACCTTTACTAATGTATTATGACTCACAGTATAACAAACTAAACATGAGAATACAAAGAGCAAGTTTACTTGGAGGATTGAGATTTGTTTACTTAGTAGGACACCTCTTCAAGTTTTAAATATCAATTGCAGCTCTTTTCTATATCAGATGAACATAACTCTACAAAACCATGTTAAAGATTTAAGGGGGTTGTTTAAATTGACTTAAGACAAATGAGGATTCTACCTAACTACCTTGAATTTTTTTCCTTAAGAAAAGCAATATTTCCTTAGGAATTTTTACTTTAAACTTCAAGGCAGAGTCCAGTTAAAAGCAAATTATGATAGACAGCTTAATAGTCCTGTTATTAGTGAGACTAAGCTAGATGGGAAAGCAACTAAGAATATACCAATATTTTCAGAGTTTAAGCAGTTTTGAGAAAACTTAACCACATGTATGATCCTCACAACCTACTTACATCCTAAGGTAAACATTACAAACCATCAATAAATCTCACATCAGAACAAGACTGCCAAAGACAAGGGTGACAGAGACTGATTTACATCTAAACAAACCACCACATAACCCAATTGTCAAATCTAAACACATGTCATTAACACACAACCAAGCAAGCATAGCATACAAACACATATTAAAGGTGTTGAGGACCTTTTATACACCTATGGTTGAACATGAACTTCAATAAACAAGCTAACAGACTTTCTAAGCAAATTTTATGTGACAAAGTAGCTTAGTTGAACCAAATCTAGTTATTAGTCATTTTTTATATAATAACTTGGACTGACCATAGTGATTAACCAATTCTAAACTATAACTTAAATAGATATTAGCAAGCTCAAGTAAACAACTAAAAAGGTATACATAATTAATCAAAAACTTCAACACTAACTAACTAAACACAGTTAATGCATGATTACACAGCAAAGCAAATAACTAAAATACTAGAAATAAACTCTAATATAGACTGAAAGGAGAAAGAATTACTTCTTTAAGCGTAACTTGTTGTCGAGAATGGACTTGGAAGATGCTCCTTGTTCCACTCGAATTGCTTAGGCACACCAACAAGAAATAAAAATTTTAAAACTTAAACTAAGATCAAATAGGTAAAGGTCTCCAAAAAATCAGAAACCCTAGTTAATTTAATCTTTTTGAGTGTAGTGATTTTGCAATATGCTAAAAGTTCTCTTAAATAGTGGAGAATGGGGTTCTTTATATAGAACCCCCAAATTCTCAAAACCCTAGTCGGGTCTGATGTGGGACTTCAAGATTTTTCATGAAATCAAACTTCAATCAACAATCAACGGACTAAAATGAAAGTAAAAGAGGAATCAATGGTCGGATGGTCAATCCGCATGACTCTCTCCAAACCAATGGCAATTCGCCCATTCAAAAACGAATACAAACAAATACAATTAAAGAAAATCAGTTCTTCCCATTGTAAATCACAGAAAAGTGAAGAAAGAGGAGAGTATTATACCGTGTTTGGGTGGGTATTGGTGGAAATGGTTGAGAATTGGCAGAGCAATTAATGCTCTTGCCATTCTCGGCCAATTTCCACCTGCAAAACCCATGCGGGCCCTTATCTTTGCCAAATCCAGTTTACAATGACCCTGAAGAGAGATGACTTAAGTGGTCGTTTGTTTTGCTAAAGAGTAAAATTGAGGGTAAAGAGGGGTATTACCTTTTTAAAAGCCAGTTGGGCCGGGTCAGTACTTGATGGACTGGGCCTGGCCGAGAAAATAAGACGGGGAGGGGAGGCTTTCATGTATACACATGTATATCTCGAGGGCAGGGTACTAGCTAAGTAAATAGCCCCAAATTAAGCCATTCAATTAATTTGAACACCCTAATTAAGGTCAAACATGATTAATTAACAAATTGCGTTAATAATGATGGCTAAATATGGACTTAATTGATCTTAACCTATGGATCTGGTTATTTCAATTATGGCCATGTTTGGCCCAATTAACCAATTAAAGCTAAATTGATTTAAACCAATGAATTTGGTTGTTTAATTAAGGACAGAAATATACTTAATCAACAATTTAAAGGCTAATTTTGCAACCATGACCTTAATTGATTTGAACCAATGAATTTGGCTATTTCAATTAAGGCCAGAATTAACTAACAATTGATTATTTCGAATGTAGCCACTATTGGCCATGTAGTAAGCAATTTATGGAATTTAACCACAATTAAACACTTGATTAATTATGACTAATTCTAATAAATTGTACCAATGCAACATTAAATATGCAAAGTTTGAGGGGTAAAAATGATTGATTCATTTAATTAATCATATTTCTTGAATTAAACTGAGTAAAATTGCTTGCTAATTGATTTATGATAATTTTAACAATTAAATAAATAATTGTCTTAAATTATTTCCTTGATTTATTTAACAAATGTCTCAAAAATATGTAAATTAATTTCCAAATGATTCATAACATTGTAGAAATTATTTTGCCAAATGAAATGGCAAAATGTTATCTAAATAATTTTATAAAATCATTTTGACTTGTAAAAAATACACATTTCAGTTCGTTTGACATCCAAGGACTCTGGGTAATTAAAATAAATTATGGGAGATAAAAAATTAGGTGTCAACAATGTTTGGTAACATTCCAAATTCGACCAGTACGGTTATGGTCGAATTCATATGGCGTACCTTTATGAACAGCGCCATTATTTTTAATATTAATATAATCTCCGACTTAAGAATCCCTAAATATGTCGCAAGCGGGAAAACTCCTTTCTTTCTAAATGCACGTGAGAGTGAATCTCGTGTTCGTAATCTGGATCCAGGCCCTGCTGGCATTTTTGATGAAGACTGGAGAAAACTCACGTCGCTTACTAGACCAGCCGGCAAGTTCGATAAGAGGTCCGTGACGGTTCTTCCAACTTACAGTCGACTTTAGTTGTAGCATTGAAGGTGGAACTGGTGACTTATGCAGCTTTTCCCGTACTTCCCCTATCCGAGGACTTGGATGCGCCTCCGGTGATGAAGTCTGGTCTCGCTAAGGAGAAG
Organism: Lycium ferocissimum; assembly: GCF_029784015.1. Lineage (NCBI taxonomy): Eukaryota > Viridiplantae > Streptophyta > Magnoliopsida > Solanales > Solanaceae > Lycium > Lycium ferocissimum. The sequence goes on along the minus strand of NC_081350.1, from coordinate 50,643,205 downwards.
GGGAATCCTTGGTAGATCATGAGGCGCACTCCTCGAAAGTCTCGGCTACTGAGGTCCCAACGAGTAAGGGAAAAGGGGTGATGTCCTCTGTTGACGGTGCCTCCTAATCCCTCAAACTTCGGGAAGATGATGCCGCGATGGTGGGGCCGAGGGGGCCCTACCGTGCCTTTGCCTTTGGAAATGCCTTCCCGCCCAACAAGCCAAGTGATGCTGCATAAGTTTGACCTCCCTGCGTGGAGTACTTTTGAATTTATTTCTGGGGCTATTTTAGTAAATGATCTTTTCTTTTACTTTGTGTTCTTGGATTCTGCCTGAGGTTTTCGGGGCTTTTTTGCCATGCTACAAAATTCGCATGCTTTTGTTTATTGCTTTTTCCGTAATTGTTTAAATTAAGATTGATTGCTTTCAGCTTACTCTAGTTATGTTGATATTCTTTGTGGCTAAGTGTTCGTGATTTACTCGGTCCTTTGAAGTGGAGCAGTTCAACCAAGGGAATCCTTCCACCCTCAGGATTCTTTATCGGGACTATGCTTTGGTATGACCGTGAACGCTTGTGTTTAAGGTATACAATGCCTTTTATGTGTCATCGCATTTGTGTGCGAGATGCTTAGGTGATCTTTTTCCCCAATCCGGGAATATTACTTCCGGCCGCATTCATTATAATTGGGGATTTAAATCATCCTTATCATAATTAAGGAGGGCCCTCTTTGTTCGACTGCCAGCGAGGAGGACGTCTCGACCTCGCCTTATTTCGGCATAAGGTAATGATACCTTCACGCTCTGAGGCCAACTGGCCGTGTCGTGTGTTCGAGGTGGATGTTATCGGGTCCTAGAGGACACGTTCGTATCAACAAAGTCAGAGTATGAGAGGCTTTTCGAAGGCAATTTGAATCGCTTTATTCTATTTCCGCCTAATGCTTTGAATACATAGTTATTTCTTGCCTTGGGCACTTAATAGCAAAATAACATGGGAAACATCTTCGGCGCGACCGTCCTAGAAATTCTGTTCTGCCGCCATTTTTAAGTAATGCGTTGTTCAGTTGTTGCCTCATTAAAAACCTTGCCGATAAAAAGTCGTTGGGAAAAAGGTCGGTCAAGGAAAATAGTGCAACACATATTTTCAGATCTTCATTCCTGCTTCTTCCGAATTAGTCCTAGTCTCGGGGTCAGTCCCGATCTCGGGGTTAATCCCGATCTCAACGTTAGTCCAGTCCTGCAATCACAAGGGGGTACAAAAAAACGTGAATTGACAAAGAAGAAACTCATGCCTTCGAGGGCTTTCAAGGCCTGATCTTATCGGTGAAGTCGACCGTGAATTCCGACAACCAGGGGGCTCGGATAACTCCTGAGGTTGGTAGGAAAGCTCGTACTCGCTCACTTTGATTGACCATTTTGACAGTCATCTTAAGAGATTTTCAGCGCGGAGTAGCTCTTGTAGCAAGGCATCGGTCACAACCGTAACCGGTTGGCATTGAAAATAATGTCTCAGATTTTGTGTGGCAGTGATTAGAGCCAGGACCAACTTCTCCGAGTCTGGACATCGTGACTCGGCCCTGGTTAATATTTCTTGGTGTAGTAGATGGGAAGCTATTTTTCTGCTTCTAATCGCACGAGGGCGATGTTAATGGATATCTTCGAGACAGTTATGTAAGCAAATAACTTTTCTCTTTCCTCCGGTTTAGCCATTATGTGAGGGATGGCTAGGTAAGCTTAGAGGTCCCTCAGGCTTTGATCACATTCTTGCGTCCATAGGAAGCAATGGTCCTTTTTAGTGAGCTTGAAGAATTCATGACATCGGTCAGTTGCTTAGGGTATGAATCTTCCCAAGGCTATCACTTTCCCGGTTAACCTTTGAACCATTTTGACATTGTCCAAAGTATCCGGCATCGATCGGATAGCCTCTACCTTGTCTGGATTCATTTCGATCCCTCGACTCGAAATGAGAAAACCCAGAAACTTGTCCAACCTGACTCTGAAAGTGCACTTCTCAGGATTCAGTTTCATGCAGCGGCGTCGCAAATCGTCAAAAGTTTTGGCTAAGGACTCTAGGTGGGTCTCCGCTCGTCGGAACTTAACCAGCATGTCATCGATGTAGACTTCCATAGGCTTATCGATTTGTTTCTCGACCATTTTGTTAACCAACCTTTGGTAGGTAGCCCCTACATTTTTAAGACTGAAAGGCATAACGTTATAACAAAAATTACCATGGTTAGTCATGAACGAGATTTTCTCCCGATCATTCGGGTGCAAGTTGATCTGATTATACCCCTAATGGGCATCCAAAAAATTGAGCAACTCATGACTGGCCGTGGCATCTATCGTTTGGTCTACGTGCGGAAGAGGGAAAGAATCTTTAGGGCATGCCTCGTTAAAGTATTTGAAGTCCACACACATTCTGAACTTTTTAAGTTTCTTGGGTATAACCACCATGTTGGCGCCCATTTGGGGTTCTTAACTGCCCCTACGGACCCTATGTTGAGCAAACGAGTCACTTCTTCCTTGACGAACTGGTCTTTTATTGCTGCTATGGGCCATTTCCTTTACTTGACTGGGACGTGATTACGGTCCCCACTTAATTTGTTGACGGCTATATCCGGGGGGATCCCTGTTATGTCAAGATGAGATCACGCAAAGCAATTAGAATTATGAGTTAAATAATTCAAAAATTCACTCCTGTGCCTGTGTGATAGATCTGAGCCCAGGTATACCTTCGTTTCGGGACATTCTTCAAAAAGCTCCACACTCTCTAGTTCTTCGACTGTTGAATATGCGGGATCTTTATCTGGTGGTAAGACGAAGCCTTTCGGGAGGGCTTAACCGTGCATTCTTTGTCATCTAACCGTTCCTTATTTTCTTCGGATCCCTTGCCTGGGTGCGGCTTCTGTAATTGCTATTGATCCGTTGTTGATCGCTGGGAAGCCACTACCGCCAGCATATCCTCTCTTTGACTATGGAGGCTGTCCCCATTAAGTTCTCCGATCCCTTAAGGTGAGGGAGCTTGACTTTCTGGTGATAAGTTGAGGGATTGGCCTGCATCGCGTGTATCCATGGTCTTTTGAGGATCGCGTTGTAAGTTATATCCCCGGACACGACATCAAAGGTTGTGATCTGCTTCACGTCGCCAGCACAAACAGTCAAATCTATCTCTCCTTTGGTCACCTCGCTGGACATATTGAATCCCGCCAGCACCTTAGTCGTGGGGACAACGGACTCCTCCTCCCCTGTTTCTTTCAGAACCCTTAGCAGAATGATATTCGCCAAGCTCCCTGAATCAACTAAGACACGCTTAATAAAAGATTTATGAATTGTTAAAGATATTAACAGAGCCTTCTTATGGAATGGGGAGAGGTTCCCTCAATTAGCCTCGGTGAATGATATATCTTGATCTTCTCTACAAATCTGAAACTCTTATCCTGGAGGTGGTGGTAATCGAGACCTTCAATTTTTTTTTCGTGGAAGTGTAAGTGACTTTATTTACCATCTTTATGTCAAAGATCATATAAATGGTATGCGTAGGTGGTGGCTGTAACACCCCATACCTTTAACCTAAGCTTTGACCATGATCCCAGACTTAGAAAACCCGATAAAGAATGTGGGAATTGAAAATTTCCTCTTCAGTTGTAAAATGGTGGTTTACGCCCATGAACAGTGACCTTATTTCAATATGCGGCCCGTATTTCAAGTCGTAAACTGGTACCAAAGATTTCTGAGCATTCTGGAATTTGACACTTAGAGGTTACATCGTTAAATACGGATCATATTTCAAAATACGGCCTGTATTTCAAAACATATTAGGAATTTGGGAAAACTTCCTTGATGAAAGTTGTAGAGCTTTGAAATACCTTTCCAACAGTATATTATGAGGGTCAAACGGACATCTGTGCAAAGAGTTATGACCATTTTGCATCGAAGAGACGCAAGGCAGTCCATGCCACGGACACGGACCGTATTTCAAAATACGGCCCGTCTTTCAAAAAACGGCCGTATTAAA
>NC_081350.1:50626645-50639114 GCF_029784015.1 Lycium ferocissimum | reverse complement strand
GCATTTACCTTGCTATCCCAGGATATAGGTAATACACCAAGCAATTTTCTTACCAGCTTGGTGGTTGTGATGACTTCTCCGAGAGAGTGGAGCTCATTGATTATGGAGGTGAATCTGGTGTGCATCTCATGAATGGATTCACTCTCTTTCATTTTGAACATCTCGTACTCCGTGGTGAGCATGTCAATCTTGGAGTTTTTTACCTGAGTTATTTCTTCATGGGCAGTTTGAAGAGCTTTCCAGATCTCTTTGGCTAATGAAAAATTTGATACTCGATTGTACTCATCCGGTTCTATTCCACACATGAGAATCTTCTTAGCTTTATAGTTTTTTTCAATCCTTTTTCTGTCAGCTTCGTTGTATTCCTTTCTTGTTTTGACGGTGGTCTCTTTAACGTCTTCACTTGTGTGAACTGGAATGTAAGGACCATCACAGATGACATCCCATAGCTCTGAGTCTTCAGCCATGGATGAAATCGTGCATCTTAGTATTCAACCACCCATAGTACTTTCCATTAAATCTGGGAGGTGTGGTGAATGACTGTTCTTCTTTCATATTTGGTGGGGCTGCCATTTACAGATTCTTTCTAGGTGTTAACCTTTTAGAAAACACCTGCTCTGATACTACTTGTTAGAGGCTGTGTGCTCACCAAACAGTATATGAGGGAGCTGGTTGTGTACCAGTTCCCTTATACAGTGCAGTAAGTAAAAAAGGCATGATTTCACCGTGGAGAACTCCTTGCTCAAGGGATAAAAATTTACGACCTACCCCAGTAGGATTTCAACTCCACTACACGAGCAACTTTAGGTTCCAACTCTATCGTAAGCTAGGAATTAACTCCCTCAATCTCTCACCCTTATAATAACACTTATGCAACCTAGGAACTAACCCCTGTAGTCCCTCCTCACTTGCAATGCTCTGATTACAAGCACCTTCACTTGACTAACTCTAGCCAAAGACTACTAATACACCTAGACTAACTCTATCCTAGTGTATCACTCAAAATCTTATGGAAACACACTTCCAACAAGCACACTTTGAGAATTTGAGACACCTACAACCAGCTTCTAAACAAGAAGAGTAGTTTTATAGTTTAAGCACAAACGAACAAAGACTTACAACAACATAAAAAACTTAGACTAAATCTGCTTTACGGATCGGGTTCTTCAGTTTTGCAAGTGACTTTTTCTTGAGAGAACTTGAGAATTTATGACGGCAAAGATTTGCTCGATTTTGCTTTGGTTTTCAAGTCTACTCAATATGTTACCATCATGTTGTACATTAGTACGAGCATGTAGGATGGATAGAGACCACTTATTCACTTTGACCTAAAGCATGGGCCAACTCACAGCTGTACTTATGTGCAGCAAGTGGCTCTACAACCGTCTCTGCCAAAAGTGTAAGGTAGACAGAGAGCAGATTACAGACTAGGTCTCTGTCTGGTTCTAAAACAGTTTGACAATCATCAAAACACGAATGCGACTATCAAGATACATGATAAGTTTTGACCAAACCTAGCACAGTTTTCTCCTTGACAAAGTGACAATCAATGTCAATATGCTTTGTCCTTTTATGGAATATTGAATTGGATGCAATCTAAATTGCAGCTTTGCTATCACCAAATAAATCTATAGGTAAATGCACTTTAATTCCCAGTTCTTTATACAGACTAATGAGCCAAGTTAATTCTGCAACTGTTGAGGCCATGCTTCGAAATTCAGCTTCTGCAGAGCTCCTAGCCACAATATGCTGCTTCTGAGACTTCCAAGACACCGATGCATCCCAAATCTTACCAAGTAGCTTGTGACAGACCTCCTACTTTGTAGACATTCACCCTAGTCTGAGTCACAATAAGCTTCAAGTTTACATGTTCCTTTAGATGGCATCAACAAGCCAAGACCAGGTGCATTCTTTATGTACCTCACTATTCTAAGTGTAGCATCCTAATGTGATTGCTTGGGATTGTGCATGAACTGGCTTAAGTTTTGAACAACCAAGTAAATATTAACTCTGGTTTTTGTAAGATACATCAACCTCGTAACTAGCCTTTGCTAGTGTCCTGGATCTTTTAGCAGTTTATCTAACTCCTAAGATGAAGTGGATTTCACAACTGAATCAAACTCTACTTTTGCTTCTAGAGGAATACCAGTACATTTAGTGCCTCCAAGACTCATCACTGAGATTAGTTCCAGAGCATACTTTCTCTAGTTTAAGACTATTCCTTTTGTTGACCTTGCAACCTTTATGCCTAGAAAGAATTTGAGTTCCCCCAAGTCTTTCATCTTGAACTTGATTTTCAAATCATTTCTAGTCTTCTAAATAAGTGACAAGCAGCTTCCAGTGACAATTAAGTCATCTACACACACCAACACAACTACAAGATCATCACCATTCTTTTGTGTAAAAAGGAAGTAATCAAAATGACTCTGAACAAATCCCAATTTGAGTAAAGCATCCGTCAACTTCTTGTTCCATTGTCTGGAAGCCTGTTTCAGGCTATATAATGACTTATTGAGTTTGCATACCTTTCTACAAGACCCTCTCTGGGTTGCAAATCCCTGAGGGATATCCATATAAACTTCCTCCAGTAAGTCACCATGCAGAAAAGCATTATGGACTTCCATTTGAAACAGATGACAATGCTTAGCTGCAACCACAACAATAACAAACATGACAGTGACCATTTTGGCCACATGAGAGAAGGTCTCAGTGTAATCTAGACCCTCCCTTTGACTGTACCCCTTAACCTCCAACCTAGCCTTATATCTCTTCACCTCTCCAGCAGCAATATACTTCACCTTGAATACCCACTTGCAACCAATAGGTATCTTGCTAGAAGGCAAGTCAACTATAGACCATGTATTGTTTTCCTCAGGTGCAGAAATTTTAGACTTTATTGCTCCCACTCACTCTGGGATTTGAGAAGCCTTTTAATATAACTGAGGGTCCTCAATAGCTAAATAGGAAGCCAAACCCATCCCTAAAGCAGGAGAAACTTGATCATAGCTCAGACAGTATTTTGGAGGGTAACAACAGTTGGCACTGCCTTTGTTCTGAGTAATATAGTCCTTCATCCATAGAGTGTAATATAATTTCTGCGATGATCATAGTATATCTAGTTATCTCTAGCTCTTATTTTTGCACGCTTGTGTTTGTTACCTAATTAGGATTGGTAAGGGAAGGTTAGTTTCCCTTGTTTGTACTTCTCCCTTTTGAGGATTATTTTTTATTATTAAAAAAAGGCCGCTAGAGACTTTGTCTAGTGGTATATGATCGCTTAAAAAAAAGTGATTTATCTTTGTTGGGAGGTAGTAGGTGTCCATTAAAATTAATCGAGATGCGTGCAAGCTGGCTCAGACACCTATATATATATATATATATATATATAATAAAACTAATAATCTAAGTGATCTATATATGGCAGCCTAATTCACTTGAATTTTTCAATTGTTTGATTATTGGGTTCGGACGTGAGGGTTGGTTGGTGTGATTTGAGAAACTTTAACACATTTTCTTCTTTGACTGAAGATTTCAGTTCAAGTATCAGCCGCAAGGTTTTGACTGAGAAAGTCAAAGTTATGGGTGGCAAGTGCAACAGTACTGCAACAGATGATATGGGTATTATAATATAGGGACAATAAGCATATATTTATATTATATAAGACAAAAGCATCTACCTCTAGTTTTCTCTCTCTATATACACATTAACACAAAAAAACGTGTGGCCTGTTTTTGTAATCCAGAAATGAAGAAGGCGTCTAGTCCTTCTACTTTCTATTTTATTCTTGCAAATTTTCTTATTTTATCATGGTGTCTACAAAGTGAAGCCAGGATCTTGGACTTGGATTTGTCTTCAATCAAATTCAAAGGTATTGTTCGAGGTCGGAGTAACAGGCAGATTCCAATCAAAGTCAATCCTTCGCCAATGGCAAACCCTCGTAGTCATTAGTATGTATAATTTAGACACTCATAATTTTTATTTCTATTTTTTTTCCTTGCTGTTTTATGAAAGATTTCTAACAGATCTAAATTTTAATTTGCACGCAGTGATTATAGTCCACCCCCGATGATAATGTAATGGGCAAGGAAGCTCTTATGAAGAACCAAGATGAAGATGCCAATATGAATGTGTTTAGATAGGGGGGTGGGGGTGGGGGGTGGGGTGTTGCGTGTGTGTCTGCGGAGCTAGAGCTTCTTCTGCGAATTCAATATAATTTAGTTGCTTCAGCTCAAATTCTATATTTTTATTAAAATTCATTAAATATGAATAAATAATTTATCGAGAATTGAGTAAGCTATACTTTCTAGAATCCAAAATTCATAAATTCAAAATTCTAATTTCGTCGATTTTTAATTCATTGGAAATGTTGGAAGGCATTTGTTGACGACTTGTTCAATTAACTGCTGAATTTGTTGAATATTCTACCAGTCGACAGCTAAAGACTACGGGACAATTTAGTGTTGTATTAATTCCTTATCTTCTCTGTTTTCTTTCTTCACATTAATAATGCCATATTAAAAAGTATTGGAGTTAGTATTAGATATTGATTAGAAGCTGTCGTTTTACTAATATTAAATGATAGTATTACTTCTCTTTCTGCCATCAAGGGTTATGATAGTATAATTTGGGATATGCTCATCATTAAATATAGAGATAATATCTCAGATGATCACTCAATTATGATTAGTTCACTCAAAAAGTTATTCAACTTTATTTTTTAATCAAAAAATCACTCAACTATGGGTGTTTCACTCAAAAAGTCACCCAACCTATTTAAGTGATTTTTCATTAAAAAATTCCTGAAATGAAAGTTTTATGTAAAGCCAAAATTATAAAAATAACAAAGTATTCATTTTAACCATTTTATTGATTCGAACCACTAAAAATGTTTTGACCAAGACCTTTTATTTTACCCTCATTCTGTCCTAGTTTCTCTCGTGTCCGTGACTCTTTCTCCTCTTTGAGGATGAAATTGCGGATTGAATTGAGCAAATGTCAAGGAAAAGACATAACTATTTGAGGATTAAATTAAACAATCTACCAGCCACATTATTCTTACCTTTCCTACTTAACATAGAGCTTGAGATGTCCAACCAAAAGAGGAAGAAGAGGCAGAAAGAGGAAAAATAACACAGAGAAAGAGGAGAAAGAGTCCTGGACACGAGAGAAATTAGGAGAGAATGAGGGTAAAATAAAAAGTCATGGTCAATATATTTTTAGTGGATCGGGTCAATAAAATGGTTAAAATGAATATTTTTTTACTTTTTACAATTTTGGCTTTATATAAAAATTTCATGTCAGTAAAATTTAATGAAAATTATTTAAATAGGTTGGGTCACTTTTTGAGTGAAATGTCCATAGTTGAGTGACTTTCTGGTTAGAAACAAAGTTGAGTGACTTTCTGAGTGAACTAGCCATAATTAAGTGACCATCCGAGATATTATCTTCTTAACTATAGGTCTCGAATTTGAGCTTCGAGAATGAAAACTTGTTGGTGAGGAACATCTAACTGTCCCTTAGTGGGCCTACCCGATGTTAATATGAATTAATTGGAACAATGAAGACATTTGAAGTGGGATTTTCTGCATAATTTAGAATTAGTCATTGATTATTCCTGTAGTGAAAATTCCTAGTTAATTTCTTAGTAATGAAAATTACAAGAAGAAATAGATGACAGTGAAAGAAATTTTGGTAGTTCCTGAAATATTGGATACATGTAATTACTAATTCATAGTGTTTGTGTGATTTTCTTTTCTTGTCAAACTGTTATTTGAGATGAAAATGAAAAAACATAAAAGAAAAAAAAGCTTTTGAGGGAGCGCTTGGGCCTATTATTGGAACACTCATCCGTACCTAAATTAGCTTACATTTTGCTAGACAAGGTATTCCGAGGTAATTAAATCACTAGCTAAAAATAGCTTGGCAATGAGTATATTCCTTTTTTTTTTTTTGAGCTACGGATGTCAAAACTCAAAATCTTCTAGCTAAAAATTAGTTTTCGTTTTTGGTCTGGAAGAAACATGTCACTTAAGTAGCCATAGTACGTGCCTACGTGGAGCATTGTTTGGAGTATTTAATACACAAAAGGGGATGCATGAGTCAAAACATGGTCATGACAAACATGTTGAACTGGGGAGTGGAGTCACTACAAAAAGGGTTAACTTGGAATCGCCAGAATTAACTAATATATAGTTGGTGGAGTTTCCTGATACATCATCCTGGAGGGCTGCTTGGACAAAGTAGGAGTATCTACAACAAAACTGATGGAGTTGAACGACCTCTGAGTGCAACCATGTTGCGCCAGGTTATCTGCAATCCTATTTTCCCTCCTATGTATGCTCGACAGGCGGATCATCAAACAAACTGAGCAAGAACGTGCAATCACAACACTTTAATTAGCCAGTATTTAAGATTTGTATTTTAAAAATATATAAAATGTATTTTATGTGCCATCACTTTAGTTATAATAAAAAATGGAGTTTAAAATTTAAAAACATATGATGGAATTAAGTCTTTGAGATGGAAAGAATCGAACTTTTTTCTCATTGTTATGACAATGAAAGTTGTTCATCGATGTGAAAAAGAAAAATAGTAAGAATATGAGGGAAAATTAATATTTCGTTTCTAGATTTTTTCTTTTAAATTCTTTAATATTTTATATGTATACCGACATGTTGATATTCATTTCAATTAATTAACTATTGAGATCCAAACATAAGAACCATTATTGTATATATTAGATTTTTTAAAAGCAAAACTAATAAAATATTTTTATTATATTAATTAAAAAATATATTATAATTTTTTATATTAACAATTATAGATAAAAAGAATTGTTACAAAGAAATTAAAATTAGAAAGATATATGTTATATCGCAAATCACCAAATACATTTTATAATGTAAAGAAACAATCGAAGGAGAATGCAAAGGAGAGTAAAATAAGTAAAGTATTGACAAAGAAGGAAAACGGGGATAAAAGTCACTCCCCTCCCTACACATTTATCGACGCTAAAAAAAGAAATTTTTTTTCTTCTTATTTTACCCTTCACATTAATTACTTTTTTTCAAATCATTTTCTGAGACTATTGAGACTATACACCAATAAATATGGATATTATGATAAAATATATACTTTGTTTATTAATTCTTAAAGAAAGTGAAAGTCAAAAGTGGACAAGTGAAAGTTCATGGAGGGAATAAATATGCGTAGGAGAATTAAAATTGAAGTGCATACATGTATACATGAGAAGAGAATAAATACTTAGTACTATGACATATGTCCAAGTGGGATAAAAAAAGTAGTTGGTTAAACTGTACAATTTATATAACTTTTGGTACAAATTTTCATTGTTATTGTTTGTCTTCTCTTCACGTTTAAAGTATTGACAAAGAAGAAAAATGGAGATAAAAGTCACTCCTTCCTTTTAGTTTTACCTGTCCACGATCAAGAGAAAGAAATTTTTGTTCTTATTATTAATTTTACCCTTCACATTAATTACTCATTTTCAAATTATTTTCGAAGGCCATTGAGACTTACACCAATAAATATTAATATTATGGTAAAATATATACTCCCTCCGTCCCATATTACTTGTCACTTTTTCTTTTGCACGCTTCTTAAGAAATCATAAATAAAAGATGTATTTCACTATCTTACCCCTATCTCTCAAAAGTAACTATTTTCAAGAACATTTATTACTAAGGGTAAGATAGGAAAGATTTAATTAATTTTATCTTGGTTTTGTAAATGAACAAGTAATATGGACATATATTTTTAATATATATAACGGAAAGGATAAGATGGGAAAGATTTAATTAATTTTATCTTGATTTTGTAAATAAACAAGTAATTTGGACATATATATATTTTAGTAATGTTAAATACTTTATTTATGAACAAGTAAAAGTGTACGAAGAAAATAAATATGTGTCAGAGAATTAAAATTGAAGTGCATATGTGTATACATAAGGAGAGAATAAACACTCACAAAGTAATGTTGAGTATTTCATTTATGAAATATGTATGTGTCAGAGAATTAAATTTGAAGTGCATATGTGTATACATAAGGATAGAATAAATATTCATTACTATGACATATGTCCACGTGGATAAAAAAGTAGTTGGTTAAAGTATACAATTTATATAGCTTTTGATACAAGCATTCATTGCGTGTGCAATTTTAATGTTAAGTACTTCATTTATGAACAAGTAAAAGTGCACGGAGAAAATAAATATGTGTCAGAGAATTAAAATTGAAGTGCATATGTATATACATGAGGAGAGAATAAATATTCAGAAAGTAATGTTGACTACTTCATTTACGAACAATTAAAAGTGCACGGAGAAAATAAATGTGTCAGAGAATTAAATTTGAGGTGCATACGCGTATACATGAGGATAGAATAAATATTCAGTATGAGTATAATTTGTAAAGCAGTGGGTACAAGGAGGGACTGCTGTGTTCGTCCCTCCATGGCATAAGAGTTTGATGCGGGTACAATTCTTGAAGCAGTGGGTACAAGGAGGGACTGCTGTGTTCGTCCCTCCATGACACTTATTATTTTTCAGTACTATGACATATATTCACGTGGAATTTATTAATTCTCAAAGAATGTGAAAAGTCAAAAGTGAACAAATCAAAGTGCATGGAGGAAATAAATTTGTGTAGGAAAATTAAAATTGAACTGCATATGTCTATACATGAGAAGAGAATAAATATTTAGCTAGAATGCGAAAAGTCAAAAGTGAACAAATAAAAGTGCACGGAAGAAATAAATGTGTCGGAGAATTAAATTTAAAGTGCATACTTCTATATATGAGAAGAGAATAAATATTAAGTACTATGACACATGTCCACATGGGATATAAAAATAGTTGGATAAAGTGTACAAATTATATAGCTCATGGTCAGTACTATGACATATATCCACGTGGGATTTATTAATTCTCAAAGAATGTGAAAAGTCAAAAGTGAACAAATTAAAGTGCATGGAGGAAATAAATTTGTGTAGGAGAATTAAAATTGAATTGCATGTGTCTATACATAAGAAGAGAATAAATATTCAGCTAGAATACGAAAAGTCAAAAGTGAACAAATAAAAGTGCACGGAGGAAATAAATATGTCGGAGAATTAAATTTAAAGTGTATACGTCTATACATGAGAAGATAATAAATATTAAGTACTATGACACATGTCTACATGGGATATAAAAATAATTGGATAAAGTGTACAAATTATATAGTTCATGGTGCAAGAATTTAATGGTGGTACAATTCATGAAGCAGTGGATACAAGGAGGGACTGCTGTGTTCGTCCCTCCTTGGCACTTTTATATATATATATATATATATATATATATATATATATATATATATATATATATATATATCTTGATTGCAGGTTCAAAATCTAGAATTTTTTGACTCCGCTAGTGCGCTGCTCCTTCCGTGGCTAATGGGATCTGGAAAATTACCAAACTTTGGGTTTTTCTATTGACTGTAGTGTCCACTCACACATCCATTTGGAAAAAACATGCCATTTTTTAGTATTCTCATTAGAATTTTTGATTCCGCTAGTGCGCTGCACCTTGCGTGGCTAATGGGATTTGGAAAATTACCAAACTTTGGGTTTTTTTTGACTTAAGTGTCCACTCACACTGTCACACATCCATCGTATTGACTAAGGTCAAGTGGTAGACTATTTTTTTAAAATTTTTTTATTTCTATATTGGTGTTTGGTACCCTATTTCGACCTAAATAAATTCGGATTCGCGCCGAAAATTTTTATATTGGGGGATAGAATACTTTCTAACAAAGGCGACTTCGTATCTAAGAGGGCTCTAACCCAACACCTCTAGTTAAGGATGAAAGAATAGTTATCATTCCACTACAGCCCTTCTTGATTTAAAGTGTGCTAGACAATGCAACGCACAACATAATGAGTATTTTAAGAGGTTGGATTTTTCCCATACAACTGCAATCATATATAAAAAGCATCCATTTCTATACTTAACCCAACATTAATTTTGGCAGGTAAAATTTGAAATCCAGAAATGAGGAAGGTTGCTGCTTACTATTATTTTATTGCAATTTTTCTCGTATTATCAGTGGATACATGGTTTCTACAAAGTGAAGCCAGGGTCTTCGGCTCGTCCCTTATCAAATTCAAAGGTATTTTCTTGTTCATTCTTATCTCATGTTGTTAAATTATATTGTATGATCATCTCAGATTTTAAAAATTAAATTATTATAGAAATCACACTTTTATTTATTTAATTTATATCTACGACACAGGTGAAGATATGATTCTAGTCCGAGGTCGCAGTAATAGGGAGACTCCGATGAATATGTATCCTTCACCAAGGGTAAATGGACATACGCATACATACCATGAGTAAGTCATTCTCTCCGCTCACTTTTATTTGTGCGTTATATTAAAAATAAATTCTCATTTTTACTTGTTCATTTTAGCATATCAAGAGAACTACAATTTTTTTTCTTGTTTTACCTTAACATTAACTACTTATTCCTCAAATCATGTCTCAAGTGTATTAAAATTGTACACTAATTAATAAGTATAGTAAAATATTCACTTCCTTTATTATTATTATTTCTCAAAGAAAGTGTAAAGTCCATTACAGATACATAAAAGTGAACGGAGAGAGTAATGTCTAGTATTGTCGGATACACTATTAGATGGAGCCATGTGTACAATGCAAAATCAAGGGTCTTGATTTACTTGTATTAGTTAGTATTACTTTCTTATTTTTTTTTTAAATCTTATTATCTAAATAATGCTTGAGTAAATCTAAATAAAACGGAAGTGATAACAGATCGAAAAGCCATCTTTCCCCTTCTTCGCTAATCAGATTCATCCCGCTCACTTTCTCCTTCTTTCTTTAACATTAAATCTTCTTTTATACACAAACACTTTTTTGGAATTATAGATGAAGTTTGATAAATCAATATATGTCTAGTAATAATTGAACAATTTGTTTATGATCTGTTAAATATATGATAGGTTTCTTTAGTTTAAAATGATTATTCAACGATGTGCACGCTCAAACTCAACCAAATTTTAATAAACACAAAAGTCAATATAAACGTAAAAATGATATGCTTTGTTTAATTTTATAAATTACATTTAATACACCATCTCAAATTCGTAGCACTATTAGAAATAGAAGTATTTTTCATTGACATTCAGAAGGAAATTTGTGCTATAAAACATGAGTTTCCCATCTCATTCCCATCGAAACCAACTCTGTAGGAAAACGTTGGTGGGAAATAGGTTCCCACTAAAATACTGGGAAACTTTCTAATTTTTCTTTATGAAAACACCACTTATTTAGGTTTTTGCCACCGACATTTAGAGGAAATAGCATTGAACTTTTTTAAGTGGGAAAATAGTGATTTTTTAGTTGTGAAAATAATATAAGAATTTGATATAACATTGTTTATTAAAGTAAACAGAAATGGATGCACTACATTGTCCTACTAAATAGTATACTTAATGGGAGAATCTCAAATATTTCTTGACATATGCTCTTAAAGAAAATCTTATATAAAATTTAAAGTATTTATAAAAATTATACATTCATATGTCGGTTTGGTTCGAATTTTTCTTACATAATATTAAACCAAGCCTAGTTGATTTCTTTTGTCGGTTTGATTTGGCTTTTTGATTTAATGTGATTCTTCGGTTTGGTTTGAATACCACAAGCTCTAAGAGACCATTTACCCATTTCTTTTATTTTTTTATTTTCCTATTTTGGTCCTCAAAGATATTTTTCTAACTGTAAATTACTTCCCTCATATGCAAACAGACCGCCAGATGGACCACCGCAATGCCGATGATTGTGACATGAGAAGCTCGTGAAGAGACTAAGTCCATAAGAAAGGGGTTAGCACTTTGGGGCAACTTCAAAGTAACTTCTTCTGGACTCTAGTTGTGTTGGGCCTACAAATGATCAGTAGCCGTGGCCCATTACATTGTATTAGTTAATTTTCATTTCAGTAAATGGTTGAGGCCCAAGTCAATTTATGACCCGGGTCCAACTTGTAATATGTATATAAGCTTCCTAAACATTTTCCAGATTTAATAAGAAAGAAAAAATAAGCTTTTCCCTTTTTCTTCTCTCTCTCTTTCACCCGATTAGGGTTCTTCATTTCAATTAAGGATTCGATCGTGTATGCATAATATCGAATCTAACATGGTATCAGAGCATGGATTCGGTTCATTCGAGTGATTAGCTATCGTGCGATCTTACCCTTGCGAGAAATGGTTGAATATTCGTGTAGATCGCAACTTTCAATCTCATCTGGTTTTTTGGTTTGAAAAAGGCCTCACTTCTTCAGGTTTTGTGAAGAAGATCGGTAACATTTCTCCTTGCTCACACTCGTATTCATTTATTCCGCATCGAACAAAGTTTTATTTGATTTCTATAGTCAGAAATTGGTTGTTT
>NC_081350.1:50613074-50626545 GCF_029784015.1 Lycium ferocissimum | reverse complement strand
TTAACCAAAAACGTGGGCCGAGCCACTCCCACCAAGAAGACAATCAAGCATTTCCGAGAGCGGGCCGAGCCCATTTTGATATCATTTGCTCCTTGGTTTCATTTTTTTATGCATTTGATTTGTATTTGTGCAACTAACCTTTTACTTGTTTGTTTCCTTAGCTAAATGAACCTAGTAGATTAGTATGAAATTTAGCTTTAGTTAAAGGGTAGTTAATTTAAGAAAGACCAATTAATTCCATAAGTTTCATTTTCTTCTTTTCATGTTAAAGTTATTTATAGTATCTTAATATTTACTTTCAAAATAATTGATTTTAAAAATAGCATATTTTGAATCAAAGGAATCATGATTTATTATTACTATCTTAGAAAATTAAGACGTCACTAATACGCAAATATAAATTCAAGTGCATTTATAAACATTTTTTAGATTTGTCAAATTATACATATTTTTTAAGCCAAATATAGTTAAATAAAATTAGCAAAAGAAAAGAAAACCTATCACTTTTGCATGCTACTTATAAAATAATCCTAGATTTTCTACATATATAATGTTATTTTATTCCAAGTTAAATTGGCTAAGTCTTCTCCTAAAAGCTTTTACATATAATGCAAATCATTATATTTTGCAAGCCTTGTTTTTTTTTAACATTATTATTCAAAGCACAGCAATATTTATAGTTCATTTTAAATAGCATTTGAAGTCTCTTTTTACAAATTATTCTACAAATCCTATGTGAATAGCATTATTATGTTCTATCTTCAAAACCTTTACAACCTTTATAAGTCTTGTTTTGAAATAGCCCCTTAGAGTTCGTCAGATTCTTATACAAATTATTATATCTCTCGTAAATCTTATTTTAACTAACATTATTTTCCTTTAAAACTTTTAGCAATAATTATAAGTCATTTACTAAAAATTAAACACCGTATTTAGCCTTAATTAATTAACCTAAGTTTGGCCGGGTAACCGTAGTTACGGATCCTAGAGGATGCCTAACCCCTTCCCTTTAGGATAATTAGAACCCTTACCTAGAATCACTAATTGAATAGACCGTTAGCGGAGGTTTAGTTAGTCTTACCTTAGTTAATAATTAGGTGCCCTAATTCACCTCAAAATCAATTAGGTGGCGACTCCTACAATAAAGCAAAAAATAGGAATCTCCAATATGTTGTACCTAATTTAGCCCGTTTAAATGGGGTATAACAGTAGCCATGGCCCATTACATTGTATTAGTTTTAGTTTTCATTTCAGTAAATGGTTGAGGCCTAAGTCAACTTATGACCCGAGTCCAAATTGTAATATGTATATAAGCTCTTTAAACATTTTTCAGAATAAATAAGAAAAGAAAAAGGCATTTCCCCTTTTTCTCTCTCTCTCTCTCTCTCTCTTCACCCGATTAGGGTTCTTCATTTCAATTAAGGATTCGATCGTGTATGCATAATATCGAATCCAACAAGTTGGGAGTATTATTATGAGAAAAAGTTTTAAGTAATATATACTGAATAACATTGCTTTGAACTATTTTTTCTAGAGCCGAGAGTTTATCGGAAACAGCCTCTCTACCTTCCAGGCAGGGGTAAGATCTATGTGCACACTACCCTCCTCAGACCTCACTTGTGTGATTGTGTTGTTGTTGTTATTGTAGTTGTATACTGATAATGTAAGTGTTATATACCATATCACAATTTTAATCTGTTATAGCAGGTCAATTTTACCAATTAATACTTAGAGTTAAGGGTCAAAAACATACCTCAAGTATCACTTATTTTTTAGTTTCCTATCTAAACTATCAAGTGTGAGATTTTCCTACGTAAACTATCACCAACTAGTTAGCAAAACACACCTCAACTATCAGTTGTTCACTTTTCCTATCTTTTTTTAGGCAAGAAACTCTCGATAGTTCAGTTAGGAAACTAAAACCTCATTTTCCTTACAAATTGGGGCAACCTCAGTGCTATTTGCCTGAACTAGCCTGCCTCTGGGAGGAAGAAGGTCGACAATAGCAATGATCACGAAGCGCTCCGTCCAACCTCTATCATGGTCATAGTCAAGGCTGGTAAATCTGCAAGCTTTGTCACCCTTCCTCGGAAGATCCTCGGAGAGTATACCCGAATCAAGTGGGCGAGGGTAAAACGCACCTTGGCTTGGTCCGTGAAGTACCTAATGCTCGCTATGGCTTTCCACGCTGAAGGACCTATTTGAGATATGCACGCCTTATAGGCCCGACATATATCGAGGATAACTTCGTCAACACCACTTTCGATTTTCTTCGAGAAAGGGTAGGTATAAACGAATGAATACCCTGGCCAATGAGAAGTCACACTTTCATTCGGGCCATGGAGGAGGATTTCAGCATCTCTCCACCGGCAGTCATCCTTTACCTTAGAAAGAACACTGGCAGTGATTCGTGTACGGTAATCGCTAGCGTGGGAGTCCCGAACTCCGGGCTGATCCAGTATGACCGTTTTGGCGATAAAGTCATTTTTCCAATGCCAGTTGTTTGGCATGATGAACTTGGCAAGAGGGTTTCACCTTTTGCCACTGCATGGACGTTCGCCCATAGCAGAAGAGGGCGGTAGAGTCTTGGCAGTGGAAGCGTGACGATGTCAGGAACAGTAGTAATAGTGGGAGCGACTGGTGTGGCCATTTTTCTTTAAGAAAAGGCGAGTGAGAGTTGGGGTTTTTCTTTTTTTTTTTTTCCGGTGATCGGAGTTTGTTCTTGAATTAACATCTTTTTGGCAAGAAAGAGAACTTCGATCGAATAAGAGAAGGAGTGAAGTGAATTGGGACTCTGCTGTGTGTTCTTATAGGCAAAGGTCATGTAAAAGTTCATCACGAGCCATTAGAGGTTATAATGAGCCTCGGGACTCTGCGAAGAATAATACGGATCGATACCCATTCAGGAAGGAGCACGTGTTTTGAATTGTCAGGTGATTGCGAGACGCGTCTTGTCAATTGTGAGAAATGTTTCAGTCACGCATTCTCAAACGCCTCTTCCACTTCCAGGTTACACCTGTTCGGGTTACCAGAAAATGGGGGGGATGTATTGGGCTAAATTCGAAGAATACAACTGGAAAATGCCATGGTGACACCTGTCAATAAGCGTGACTCAAGTCCACATCAGCACACTATGCAGACGCCTAAACAAGCTTGTTAGATTGTGAGGAAGGTTTTTAATGAAAGGTATTGGTTTCTGAGTTTAGATGTGGTATCATTCCTTAGATGTGGTATCATTCCTGCAGATGAGTGTACAGAAAAGAAAGTTCAGCATAAAGGGGACTTAAATGCCTTTTATTCCATAATACTTAAATGACTTTTATTCCATAATATACAAAGCTGAGCTAGAAAATTTTAGTCACAAACACAGGGTTAGTGCTAAAGCACCAGTTCATCCATTGGCTTGCATTACACCAAAGATTGGAAATTGTGGGTATGTTGGAGAAATGGGGAATACATGTTCTTCAACTTGCACCTGTTCTTTAATTGTGAGTATGCAAGAACTATGTGGAAAACTCTACCCAGATGGCTGGATTGAATAAGCAGATTATTACATGGGAGGAGGAGGTGAGATGGTTATCAAGTCAAGCTCAGGGAAGGAAGCCAAGGACTCAGATCCTTAGTTGGTTATTTGCGCCTTGGTTTATCATGTATGGAAGAAAAGAAATGCTCATAGATTTCAACAACACAATCAAGATGCAAGAGTTTGGATCAAGGAGATCATTCTTCAACTTCACATCAGAGGGCAGAGGAAACATAAATGGAGTTATTTTCTTAGCAAACTGAACAATTTCCCCTTATAATTGTATAGTCATAGAATGTTAGCTAGGTTTCGTTCAAGTTATTGTTTTCAGTGTTTTTGAGAACTAGCTTTAGAATTCAATGAGCTAGTTAGCAGTACAAAGATTACACTAGTCGAATATAATTTACTTTTTGACCAAAGATTACACTGTACTATTGGTGACTCGAAGTTAATATGATACAATAATAAATAATATATGTTATTAGTAGTACACGAAAAGATAGGCATAACGGTTGAAAGGAACAGTTTGACAGAAAAAATATCATATGAAAATTCAAATTTACAGTTTTTAAGGTTTTATGGAGATGCCTGGAGGCTAGTGGTGTACTTATGGCATACACTAGGACGATTAAGGACATGTATCGTGGAGCCAAAACTAAGATAAGGACAGCGGGAGGAGACTCAAAGCACTTCCCAGTTGTGATGGGGTTACACCAGGGGTCAGCCCTTAGCCCGTCTTTATTTGCACTGGGTGTTGGATATTTTGGCGCGAAAAATTCAAGGTGAGGTGCCGATGTATGGTATATGCAAATGACAGAGTTTTGATTGATGAGACTCGCGGAGGAGTTAATGCTAAGCTGGAGGTTTGGAGACATACCTTTGAATCTAAATGGTTCAAGTTGAGCAAAACCAAGACAGAATACTTGGAGTGCAAGTTCAGTGGAGTAGTGCATGAGGATGGCGTGGAAGTGCGGCTTGGTCGGTCATTCAAAAGAGAGAAAATTTCAAGTATCTTGGATCTATTATCCAAGGAAATGGGGAGATTGACGAAGATGTCACACATCGTATTGGTGCGGGGTGAATGAAATGAAAGCTTGCATCCGGTGTCTTATGTGATAAGGAGGTGCTACCAAAACTTAAACATAGTTTCTATAGAGTGGTGGTTAGACCAACTATGTTATATGGGGCAGAGTGTTGGCCAGTAAAGATCTCCCACGTTCAGAGGATGAAGGCGGTAGAAATGAGGATGCTGCCGTGGATTTGTGGGCATACGAGAAGAGATAAAATTAGAAATGAAGATATTTGGGATAAGGTAGAGGTGGCTTCGGTGGAGGATAAGATGAGGGAAGCGAGGCTAAAATGATTCGGGCATGTGCAGAGGAGATGCGCGGACGCCCTAGTGCGGAGCCGTGAGAGGTTGGCTATGAATGTCTTTAAGAGGGGTAGAGGAAGGCCAAAAAAGTAGCGGGGAGAGGTGATTAGACATGATATGGTGCAATTTCTGCTCACCGAGGATATGACCTTAGATAGGAGGTTATGGAGGACACAGATCAGGGTAGAAGGCTAGTAGGTAGTTGTGCGTGCACGCTTCGTATTACTCTTCTAGTTTCCTTTTACTATCAGTTGCGTCTTGTACTTCGATTGTCATATGATTTTGTGGTAGTTACATTATTGTTGCTTTTTCCGGACTGCTTTGTCATTTTTTATGTAGCATTTTACCATGGCTTCATTGTTTGTGTTATTTGTTTTTCTCATTTGCGATGATTTGCTTTTATTTGAGCCGAGGATCTATCGGAAACAACCTCTCTATTCTCGTGGTAGGGATAATGTCGGCGTACACTCTACTCTCCCCAGACCCCACTTTATAGGAATGCACTGGATATGTTGTTGTTGTAATTATTTTTTTATTAATGTCATTCACCCATGCTTTCATCTCCCATGGTAACTGGGATGACTTGAATTTGGAAGTTTGATAGAATAGTAACAAATATTATTGGGATTGCCTTATAATGAAAATTGTTTTTATATAATCGTGGCGGAGAGTTATAATTATCATGCTGAATCTCCTTTTGAATTAGGTCATGAATTGAGAATTATTGACACCCTCTTTTTTCTCGTTGCTTTCCTTGCTTTTTTCCATTTTCTTTCCCCTTTGTTGCGACAAGAAAGAGGGAAAAGGTGCAAATATATACTCTTCAACTTTGCGATTTAGAGCAGATATACTCCTCATTATAAAAGAGGTGTGAATATACCCCTGCCGTCACAAATTGGTGCAAATATACCCTTGATGACAGACACTACTAAAAAAAATAGTATTTCCCGACCTCAAAAAATCGACCTCAGTTGAAGTCGGAAAATAACCAACCTCATGAGCGTAATATTTATTTTTCAATTTTTTTTAAAATAAGCCGACCTCATGAGATCAGTAATATTGTACCAAAATTTGACAAACGTAATGTACCGACCTCAGTAGGTCGGAAATTTATTTGATGCTAAATATAATAATTTTATTTTTAATTTAAAAGAATACCGACCTCACGAGGTCGGTTATTAAAAATAACTTTTAATAAACCGATCTCGTGAGGTCGGTATTCTTTTAAATTAGAAATAAAATTATAAAATAATTATACATACCGACCTCATGAGGTCGGTATAATTAGTCAAATAAATGAAAAATACAGACCCACTTAAACGTATACGTACCCTTCATCTTTCCACTTTCTCTCTCTTTCTTCTCACCTTTTCTCTCCCCCAAATATCTAACCCTAATAACCCGCACGCCAGTCACCATCGCCTCCTTCTAGTCACGTCGCCGCTTGCCAGTCACCGTTGCCGCCGTCTCTACCCAGTACCGCCGTTGCCGTCCACAGCCAACCATTTGAGGTATGCTTTCTTTCTTTTCAAATGAGCTCGATTTCGGTACTATTTCTACGCTAGTTTAACAAGAAAATAAGAATTTAATTTATTGACAGTAAAAACCATGCTTCCTCTACATTTTATATGTACCTCATGGCTCATGAAGTAATATGTTGACAACAAACAAAGAGAAAGACTTGAGAAGTGGATGGCACATAAATTAAGTCCCAAATTCTCAAAGTCAAAAGAGAAAATTATAGTAGAATGAAGTAGTAAGAGGTAAATGTCCACATCCCATTCCTTGGATAGCATTCTCGGGAAGATTTGTTTCATCGCTTCCGGTTTCTATCAAAGTTGTTGATTGTCTAACATGATGATTAAAATAAACATTAAAAAAAAAATCTTGTTGACAAGGATTATTATTGACAAGACATTGCACTCACCTCCTCATCCGGTCTAGTTCCGGATCGTTCAATTGTGAGATTAATACATCATAAAACCACATATTAGATCAACATATGGAAATTCGGACATTGATAAGTTATATTTCAACGTAAAATGTGGGATCCAAACTCCGTTATCACCCTTCGCTCTACAACTTCACGATACTCGTCGTCTATTCTCGCCTTAATGTCGGGAAGAACATGACTTATTAACAATTTAAATTAAAGAGAAAAGACAAGACAAAGCAAATAACACGACTTGGCTATACCTCGAAATTCTCGTCATAACATCTCCGAACTTCTTTGTCAAAGCAATGCGCATCAACGATTAATAAAAAAAAAAAAACGAAGAAAACACACACATAAGTACGATCGCTCAAGCCCAAGAAGTGGAAAATAACATCAAGCAATATTGAAAAATTATGTTTGTCAATGTACTTGGTCATATTTGTCCTTAATCTTTCAACACTTGTACCCTTTCCACATCCGGGCTTTTGTCGATTAGCCAAGTTCTAAAGAAAAGAGAACAATTAGAGTGCTTTTAAATGATGAGTATTGAACTCAATAGCTCGCTTTTTACCGATCCAAATATAAAAGAATAGACAAATTTACCTCTTTATTTATTGCTTCTATTTTTGCTTTGACATTTCTTGCAATCTTCCCAACTTTATCTATATCTTTCTCCATCCGCTTCCTTGTAGCTGGAAACAAGTAAAAAAACACTTTCTTGAGAGCTTGTGGTTAAAGTGTGCTACAAATTATCAAGAAACAAACAAAAGGCGAGATATATATGAACTTATCCATGTTAATATTTCACAAGTGCATTATAGTCCACTGGCATACTAGTGTTTTTTTTTAAAAGCAAAAATCCAAGTTCTTTACAAATGTAGCCAAAAGGGTAATAATAAGAGCAAAATTAAACTAATGACCAAATTAAGACTTATCTTGTCTTAACTTGATACTACAAATTGCCAAAGAATTAACTAGTACAAATTGAAAATTAAAATAAATAAAGTAATACTGAGCATTATTGAAGGTACAAGATGTGCATGTAAGAAAATCAATCTTTATTAGAACTTTTGAAGGTACAAGATGTGCATGTAATTAGAAAGACACAAAGTGTGGTGGTTTTTTACCGATTTGTGATTGTCCCTTTTTGTTTCTTAGTATTTTCCATCTCTGTCAAACTATCAATGGTATCATTTTTCACCATTAAGTTCGTCCTTAGTCATCCATTCCCCCTAACTACCTTATAACTCTCCATGTTCCCTTAAAAAATTCCTATCTGAAGCACAAGCTGATTTACTTTCCCTACGAATGAAAGATAATGTTTGGGGGAGATTTTGATACTTATTCAAGTGTTCTGGTGATGGGGAAGAAAAGATGTTCACTCCTTATTTATGTTTATATATGACATCTACACAAATGTGGGATCTTGATATCTCCTTTCTAAGATCTTATAACCTGTATGTTTCAATGAAACAGTTCTGATAGTGTCTCTTAGATGTGCATGTAATCAAAAAACATGCAAAGTACTTAGTGAAAACCAACAAAACCATTTTCAAGAACACCAGCAGGATTTGTTTCATTCTCCATATAGCATAACTTCTCAAATATTGCCTATTGTAGGTGTTAAAGCTTCTCCATGTCCACCTTATTTGCCTTAATTCATCTCCCAAAAAATCAATAGATAAACCAAAAAGCAAGATAATTCCTCTTGCATACACCAACAACTTGATAAAAAATACCCTTAATGGCTACAAGTCCTATACGAGCACAACATAATTCCGCTTCCCATCAAATGTAGTGCTTGAGGAAATATCAATAATTTCATGTCAAACAATATCAACAACCAGCCTTGCAACATTCAACCACCTTTGTATCACTTCATTTCCCATAGTAGTAGGATCGGTGTTACCTAAAGTAATCAAAAATACTACAGCTGGTTTTTCTGTATTGCCAAGAAGAGTATGATACTACACGTAATCACCGCAAAAAAGAAATCGAGTGTTAGCATAAAAAATTAACGGTTAAATACAACATAAACTTAAAGGGTGGAAGCAAAATGATGAATGGAGCAAAGAAGGAGCTATTCTATAACAACTAAAAATTGAGGAATATGTAGCTTAACAATGCATGACTTAAAATGCCAAAAAAACACATTTTGCGGGTAAAAAATTGCGAAAGCTGCAGCTTTAAAATGTCGTAAAATTCTGCTAAAAACAACGAAAACGCGCAGTAAAAAAGCTGCAGCGGGAAGCTTAAACGCGACAAAAATTTTGCAGGTAAAAAATTGCGAAAGCAGTTTAAAATGTGAAAACGGCAAGTTACTAAAAACAACAAAAACCGCGAGGTAAAAACTTAAAGCCCAAGCTTAAACGCGACAAAAATTTTGCGAGTAAAAAAAAAATTGCGAAACCGCGGTGTAAAAAATTGCGAAATTGAAGCTTAAACCGGCTTTTAGCGATGCGAAAACCGATAAGTGCATTTTTTCATTTGCCGATAGTATGACCTATCATTTGTATGTTGAACGGTGTTAGAATTAGCAACTTGCGTAGTGAGAAGTTCTTAATCAACTCCATTATGTCTTATCCGGCTTTTAGTAAGTTCTTCCTTCCAATATTTGTTTTTTTGTTTGGAGATACTAGGAGACTCTTTTTCGGCTCAACATATTTAACTTGTAACTGGTCTATTTTCAAATAATACTGTACTATGTAGTTCGTTGATTTTAGTTAAATAGGTGCATTATTTAAGCAAATTTTGGCTTGTCCCTTTTCTATTAATTTATATTTGCGATTCTTACATATATTATTGTATAGATGTGGTGAATAAAGGGTAAGAAAACAAAGAAGGCTAAGGAGACGCGGGTTCCCCAAACACACAAAGGAATGTTTGAATGTTAATATTGTGGTGGATTTGTGGATTGTGAAAGTGTTTTGTGGATGTTTGCGAGGGGTGAATTAGTCTAATGTTGTAGACTAACTTAGTATAATGTTGTAGACTAACTTAGTGTAGATCTACTAGTTTAATGTTTTGTGGATGTTTGTAAAGGTTGAAGTAGTTTAATGTTGTGTAGATGTTTGCGAATGTTGAAGTAGCTTAATGTCTCTTCGGAATGTTTGAATGACGTTTTGATTCAACTTTGAAGTAGTTTCGAATTGAATTTGACATATTGTTGGTTGTAATATATGTGTTTGTTGAAGTAGTTTAATGTTTTATGTTTTTTAGTAGTTTGGTGAATTGTTGGCGGCTATTTGGTGGTTTTAGTTGAATATAAAATTGTTTTCATCTTGACAGTGTGGGGGGAATGTTCGGATCCTACCAATTTTTTGCGAATACCGACCTCACGAGGTCGGTTTTGCAAAATTTTCAAGAAATTGCAAATTACCGACCTCATGAGGTCGGTTTATGCATAATATTCCCGTAAATTGCAAATTGAGGTCGGTTTTATGCAAAATATTCAAAAAATTACCGATTCATGAGGTCGGTTTTTGCAAGAAAATTATCTATAGAAATTGCAAATTATGACCTCATGAGGTTGGTTTTTACGAAAAAAATTTCCCAAAAATTACAAATTACCGAGCCTCATGAGGTCGGGTTTAAATATTTTGGAAAAATTATAAAATATCGATCTCACAACGACGGAAATCTAAAACAATATATCATTTATTCATATAAATTACCGACCTCAAGAGGTCGGTAAACTCATATCATTATATTATTAATATAATTTACCGACCTAATGAGGTCGGTATTTTATTTAATTAATACCCGACTAAAAAAACATTACCGACCTTATAAGGTCGGTAATAATTCCGACCTTATAAGGTCGGTAATAATTCCGACCCACTATTTTCCGACCTGATTTTGAGGTCGTTTTTTGCCAAAACCGACCTCATGAGGTCGGAAATTGCCTTTTTTTTGTCGGAAAATCCTTGTTTTTTTTAGTAGTGAGATTTAAAAAAAAAAAATTATTTGGTTTATTTTTTAATTAAAAAAAATACCATATGGCTTTAAAAAAAAAGTCTACCCCTTTTGTTTAGTAGAGCTATTTTTCTAAAGCCAGATGATAATTTTTTTCGGGTTTGATTCGTTTAAATAAATGGGTAGACTTATATTTTTTTAAAGCGCCATAGAGATTTTTTTTTTAAACGAACCAGACCCGACCCAGCTGAAAAAAATTACCATGTGGTTAGAAAAATATGTCTACTCAAAAAAAAAAAAAATGAGTAGACCTTTTTTAAAATCCAAATGACTTATTTTTTTTTAAATTACAAAAATATACTATATGATTTTTTTTTTTTTAAATCCCATTATCGAAAAGGGTATATTTGCACTATTTGTGTAAGGACAGGGATATATATGCACCATTTTATAACGGCAAAGGTATATGCACACCACATTTTTAACGAGAGGTATATATGCTTTAAATCGCAAACAAGATAATGAACCCATAGAAAGCCATAGTTATTTCGTCTAGAAGATTATTGTTTTGAAGGGGAACAATTAGATACTTAGCAAATTATATAATTTGTGATTTTAGGTTAGAAGGTGTAGCTTTATGAAGATGCTTTTATATACCAGAAGAAATATTTTATTAAAGTTATGCTAGCACTTGGTCTTTCTTTTCTTAATTATTTGTAGTAGAAATCTGGAATCTCCCTCCCTTCTGTATTTTTCTTTTATTTTAGTTCTTTTTCATTTTTCTTCCGTAAATATTAAATTCTGTTGTCGAAAATTTCTGGATTTATTACACTTCCACGGCTAGTGTACAGGAAGAAACGACATGGTTCGGATTAAGGGGTACATATTAAATTCTTTTGTCAAAAATTATATAACGCAAGTAAGGATAAGAAATATGTATTCCTACTTATATATATATATATATATATATATATATATATATATATATATATATATATATATATTTCTCTTGATTGCAGGTTCAAAATCTAAGTATGAAACATGCCATTTTTTAGTATTCTCATTAGAATTTTTTTACTCCGCTAGTGCGCTGCTCCTGGTGTGGCTAATGGGATTTGGAAAATTACCAAACTTTGGGTTTTTCTTTTGACTGAAGTGTCCCCTCACACATCCATTTTATTGACTCAGGTCAAGTGTTAGACTATTTGTTTGTTGTTTATTTCTAAATCGGTGTTTGGAACCGTATTCCGACTAGATTAAATTCCGATTCGCGCCGGAAAATTTCATATTGGGGAATAAAACACTTTCTAATAAAGGCAACTTCGTATGTACTAGGGCTCTAACCCGACACCTCTAGTTAAGAATGAAAGAATAGTTATCATTCCACCATAGCCCTTGTTGGTTTAAAGTGTGCTAGACAACTGCAACGCGCAGCGTAATGAGTATTTTAGGAGCTTGGATTTCTTCCATACAACTGCTGTCAACCCCTTTTTTTTACCCCTCTTAAAAGGATGTTAAAAAGAGTTTTTCCAATTAAAGTGACGTTTTGAAAAGGGATTATTTTTATTTATTCAGAGTCGCCACTTGGAATTGAGTTTTGGTGTTCCAAGTCACCTTATTGAATCCCTAATCAAAAGGAAAATTGACTCTTTAATTATTGATGCCAACGAAAACAAAATCAAGGTAGGGAATTGCTGATCGGGGAGAAGGTATTAGGCATTCCCCGAGTCCCATGGTTCTAGCATGGTCGCTTTATTAACTTATATTTGGCTTAAATTATTTTTTAGGATACGTTAGGTTTATGAACTTAAGAATGCTTATTTTTGCCTTCTTTGATTTATTTTAAACATATTCAAAACTGTCTTATGAATTATCACAATTAATGAACCAGCAAAAATAGAATTCTAACTTGGAAGAGCCATTTAACATTCGGCTAAATAATTCTACTATATCATAACAAAGGTTCCTACTTGTTTTTCTAACTTAAACCGAGACTAATTAAATGAATATAATCGAGTTACCCATCACCAAACGACCAATTTTAATTTAATGAAATGGGGTAGTATTTAACTCAAGGAACAAAATAATTAAGACATGAAGCTACACTGTCCTATGATAAACCAACACTTATTGAGGTTGTATACTATTAACAAACATATTAAATTGGAGATAAGTTCTTAACTTTCTTGCTCAAGTTAAAACCCCTCAAATTTATATTTAAAAAAAATGCAGGCAGCCATCCAACACAAATAATTTAATAGTACCTTGATCTGAACCATGAGTTTAAATAAACTTTGAAATAAAAATAGATCAAAGAAAATAAATAAACTAACTGCATGCTATTCTCTATAGCCTATTCTCTTTTTAAGAAAATGATACAGTGGACCATGCACAAGACGGGAGAAAAACAAAAATCACTGATGTAAAACAATACCAAGAAAATTACAAGGAATTATCAATACCTAAAAAATATTTAGTTCCCATTTTTTAAAAGTAAAGGAAGACGTCAATCCTAATTAAATAAGGGCTAGGTGTTGTTAGCGGAAGAATTCAACTATTTTAAAGTTGTGTATGTACCGCATAGGATAGGATTTCACTTCTTCTTTAGTTTTCATTAATTTGAAAAATGTAAATAAACAAATAAGAATATCTAAGTACAAAGAATAATCTGTACATTGGTGTGAGGCAATTTTTCAATCCGGTTTGCCGGCTTTTCTCATAAATG
>NC_081350.1:50594616-50612974 GCF_029784015.1 Lycium ferocissimum | reverse complement strand
AAAGCCATAAACCTTGATTTATTTGGCAAAATAATTAGGGTTGGTAAGAATAAACACAAGGACTCAAAGCTTTAAACTTTGTTTAATAAATTCACTTAGGAATAAGAAGAATTTACTTGGCATGATTAGTCGTTTTTCATAGTTACTTTCTATATATTTGGAAAAAAATCATAGAAAGAAATAATCTTTATTTATTGGGAAATAGTAGAGATTCATATAGAGATTAAGTGCATTCATATAATGATTCATTAGAAGTATATCAAGATCAATACCCATGATCATACACTTTATCTAAAGGGGACACAACCTTAGTTTCTTTTACCATAAATTCACAACCAAAGCAATAGTTAGCAATTAGTTACTAAAAATCCAACTTTTACCAAAATCATCGGATTAAGACATTAGACCTAAACATAGCATTCTACGACTTTAGTAACCTTTTCACACCATATTCCCTGTGGGATTCGACCCCAACTTTGTTGGGTAACTATATTTGACAACGTCCGCGTTATACCATTAATAAGTGTAATTTGAGCATATCATGCGCCACAGGTATTCCTACTCCTTGGTTTGACTTTTTCTGCACTGGGGACATTGCAGCCTTTTTCAGTTGGGGGTGGGAGTATTTTATGTATTATATATGTGTTTAGGACCCCTCGGCTTCTTCTTTGATACGGTTCTTTTCCTGAGGGGTTTATTTCTTGTTGAACCTGGAATGTTTAGGTCGTGTTTAGATAAAATAGAGTAATGTTGACTTATGTGGTGGTGGTTTGATTAACTTAGGGCTGTCTTATTTTGATTTTGAGAAACAAAGTACTCCCCTCCGAAATTTTTGAAAAAATGGACTTGGTTGTTTAATTGACATGCATGCTTCCTTGTGTGACATTTAGATTATTGAGGTACCGTGTGTGCGAAATTTTAGCGGGGAGACTAGTGTGTTGACAATTCTGATGCCATGTGTTGTGAGGTTTTGTAGATATATTCTCTAGTTTTGTATGTGATATAGACCTTGCCTGGTTAGTCGGCTCGCATTCCGAAGATGTGAAGCCGTGAAATGATCTTAGGCTTTGTTTGTGTTAGGAAACCCCGTTTAGCCCGAATATAAGCCTACCCATAGATTAATATCCCTTATTAGCCAAAGTTGAGCTTCCAAAACTCGTCTTTGATTAGCCGTAACAAGCCGATACCCATTCGTAATATCGATCTCTTTTGCACCCGGTCCCTCCTTGGCACTAAAATAATAAGATTGAGGCTAAAAGCCTAAGTTGGGGGTGATAGGTGGACTAAAGGGAATATGAGGCATAAGCCTAAAGTGGGGTTGAAGTAAAGTGCCTAGTTAAAAGACAGTGGTGTGGTAAAAGAAAGAAAAAAATAGCAACCAAAGAAAAAGAAAGTGTAGAGAAGTAGAATCGCAATAAAACCACACCGAGGCAACAAAAAAAAAAGAAGTGGAAGAAAACAAAAGGCAAAAAGGGTAAAAGAGAAAAATTAGATGTAGTGTTCAAGGAGGTGAGTCACTGATTATCCAAATATCTATGCTACTCGTCCCCAAGCCTATATTACAACCTTGAAAAAGTCCTAGAGTGATCACAGCCGAACTGTCCAAAGTCAAGGGCGCTTAAAATAAGGGCAAGCCTATGGTATTTGCATGTATAGCTAGAGAATTTCTTTGTGAGTGTGAGTGTTTCTCTTCTCCTTTGTCTTCTGTCCCATTCTATGTGTACATATATGTTGGGACATTCTTTGGTCTTTGTGAGGGCATTAGAATTTGTTAAGTGACGGTTTCCGTGAGTCTTGATTCGTGTGCGCTATGGTTTCTGTGATAACTAGATGTCATAAATTGAAGTCTCATGGTTAGTTGCAATGAGTCCTTGATTGGTTTTATCTTTATTAGGGGGAGAGTTATTGTGATACACTTGATATGCCGGAAGTTAATTGCCACAACCACTGTAGACAGCTTTGCTTTGTGATATCGAGACATTTGTAGATCGAGTGTTGTTAGGTTGACTTGCTCGAGGTCAAGCAAAGACTTTAAGTTGGGAGTGTTGATGTGCCGGGAATTTTGGCACATCTAATGCTTTTTAACTCTAAGTTTTACTTGTTTTCGAGCAAGTTTGTGTTAGTTTGATGTGTTTTGTGTGTTGTGCAGGTATTTTGAAGTTAGAATGCTCGAAAAGCGAAAAAACGAGGAAAAGAAACAATTTGTTCTGATAAGCATAAGGACGGACCGTCAACATGCTCGATGGCCCGTCGAGTTGCCTCGTCGATCCGTCGAGTTGCCTCGTCGATAAGTTCCTGCGAAGTGACAATTTATCATATCATCATCAGATCGCCGACTTGCACCGCCGACATGATCAACGGTCCGTCGAAGTGCTTCGACAGTGGAGTTCCTGCAGAGTGATAAAAGTATACTCAGATTGTCGATTTGGTCGTCGAGCATGTCGGCGACCGTCAAAGTGCAAAGACGGCCCGTCGAAGTGCAAGCCGAGATGGAACAGGACTGGGATTGATTATTCCGAGTTTTGACTTGTATAAATACTTGTTTAGGTTTTATTTTTCAGAGATCTAGAGTTTTAGACTTGTAGTAATCATTTTTGAGTTGTTATTGCTTTTGAAGATTTCCGGACAATTACATTCATTACTTTCAAGTTTTATTCGTAAGTTCATAACAATAATTCAATTATGCAATCTTCAAGCTTTTATTGTTTTCTTGTTGCCATAAGTAGCTAAACACCTTTACTAAGGTTGTGAACCCAAGGACGGGTCTCTGGTTGTGATTTGGGATCGTGAAAGATATACGCATAATGGATTGTTAGGTGGTTTATTTGTTCTTCGTTTTCATCATATAGTTAGTGGTTGCAAACATTAGCTAACGCCTTAAACTTTAGTTTATTTGAGAAAATAGCTAGGGTTAGGTAAGAACAAAACAAGAACTCGTGGCTTTAAACCTTGTTTAATAAATTCACTTAGGAATAAGAGGAATTTACTTGGCATAATTAACCGTTCTTCATGCATACTTTCTTATCTTTGGAAAAAGTATAGAAAGAAATAATCTTTTCTTATTGGGAAATAGTTTAGATTCATATAGAGGTTAAGTGCATCCATACAAACAAGTCCATTAGAGTATATCAAGATCGATACCCAAGATCATACACTTTATCTGACGGGGACACAACCTTGGTTCTTTTTACCCATATATTTACAACTTTAAATTTTCAATCACTTTAAATTAGTCCACAACCCAAATCAACTATAAAATCCTTTTCTGGAATACACCAGGACCGCAAGATTAGTACAATATTTGTTTAGTAAACTTTTCACACCATAATCTCTGTGGGATTCGACCCCAACCTCGTTGGGTTACTATATTTGACAACGTCCGCGTTATACCATTAATAGGTGTAATTTGAGCGTATCAGTTAGCATGCTTTAAGATTTGCAAATTTCAACTGAATCACGAAAAAAAAATCGAACGAATAGGACAATTTAATCTCCTTTTAACAAATTACAACAAAACGTTCTTTTTTCATGAATTCTAAAGTAGCGTTTAGTTTCTCATCTTTTGTTGTCTTCCTCTTCTTCTTCCTTTTCCCAAATTTAAGCTAACTCCACTCAAAATGCTAAAACGGTCAAGATGAATTAAGGACTGAAAATTTGATTATTAATAAGTTAAGGGAGTAGCACTACTTCTTTGCGGCTAAAAGCAATTATTAGCCGCCCACCATGTATCCCTGCAACTTTTTTTAAAAAAAATTCCCTTACGTTTCATTAGATATGTTTTTCAAGTCTAAATAGTTGATTTTAATGGGTTGTTTCATATTTATATATTGAAATATTTTCCGCAAATACCTTTAGTTGAGGAAATCATATAGGATGCTGAAAGAATTATTCAAAGGTGATATAATCATGAACAATGTTGGATTAGTATTTTCTTTAAGTCAAACTATCACGCTAAAAATTATTTTTTCCATATATGATAATTTAGTTCTTCTAATTATCTCATAAACACGTAATTTATTATTATTTAAATGACCGCGCGAAGCGCGGTTAACTTCACCAGTGCTTGAATAAATCTAAATAAAACAGGAGTGATAACAGATCGAAAAGCCATCTTTCACTTTCTTCGCTAATCAGATTCATCCCGCTCACTTTAAACATTAAATCTTCTTTTATACACAAACACTTTTTTGGAATTATAGATGAAGTTTGAGAAATCAATATATGTCTAGTAATAATTGAAGAATTTGTTTATGATCCGTTAAACATATGATAGGTTTCTTTAGTTTAAAATAATTTTTCAAGGATGTGCATGCTCAAACTTAACCAAATTTTAATAAACACCAAAGTCTATATAAACCTAAAAATGATATGCTTTGTTTAGTTTTATAAAGTACATGTAATACACCATCTCAAATTCGAAGCACTACTAGAAATAGAAGTTTTTTTCACAGGCGTTCAATAGGAAATTTGTGCTATAAAATATGAGTTTCTCATCTCATTTTCACCGAACCTGCTCACTAGGCAAACGCTGGTGGGAAACATGTTCCCATTGAAATGCTGGAAAACTTCCTGATTTTCCCGTGTGGAAGCACCATTTATTAAGTTTTTTCCATCGACATTCAGTGGAAATAGCCATTGAACATTTTTCATTGGGAAATTCAGTAAGAAAATAGTGGTTTTTTTAGTAGTGAAAGATAATATAAGAGTTTGATATTTATTGAAATATGAATAAAGTTAGACATTTTTTAAAGTAAATAAACATGGATGCACTACATAGTCCTACTAAACAATATACTCAATGGGAGAAAAACAAATATTTCTTGACAAATGCTTTTAAAGAAAATCTTATATAAATTTTAAAGTACTATAAAATTGTACATTTATATGTCGGTTTGGTTTGCTTTTTTCTTACAAAAATACCAAACCAACCCTAATCGATTTCTTTTATCGGTTTGATTTGGCTTTTTGATTTAATGTGATTCTTCGGCTTGGTTTGAACACCACTAGTTCTAAGAGACCCTTCACCGATTTCTTTTAAATTTGTTTTCCTTTTTTTGTCCTCAAAGATATATTGCTAACTGTAAATTACTTCCCTCATATGCAAACAGACCACCAGATGGTCCACCGCAATGCCGATGATTGTGAAATGAGAAGCTCGTGAAGAGATTAAGTCCATAAGAAAGGGGTTAGCACTTTGGGCCAACTTTAAAGGAACTTCTTCTGGACTCTAGTTAGGAGTATTATTATGGGAAAAAATCTTAAGTAATAAATACTACTTTACATTGCTTTGAACTGTTTTTTCTAGAGTCGAGAGTATATAGGAAACAAGTTCTCTACCTTCCAGGCAGGGGTAAGATCTGTGTACATACTACCCTCCTCAAACCGCACTTGTGTGATTAAACTGGGTATATATGTTGTTTTTGTTGTAGTTGTATACTGATAAGGTCACTTTTACCAATTAATACTTAGAGTTAAGGGTCAAAAACACACCTCAAGTATCATTTTTTTTTTAGTTTCCTACCTAAACTATCAAGTGCGAGAGCTTCCTACCTAAACTGTCACCAATTAGTTAGCAAAACACACCTCAACTATCATTTGTTCATTTTTCCTACCTTTTTTTAGGCAAGAAACTCTTGATAGTTCAAGTAGGAAACTAAACCCTTATTTCCTTACGGATTGCGACAACCTCAGTGTTCTTTGCCAGAACTAGTTTCTCCAAGGAGCGCATGTCCACCTCAAAACTGCAAACCCGTGCTGTCATCTCCGCCACATTATCGTCTGCCATGCCCTACTTTTTCTTCCAATCTTCAGCACGGTTCTTCGGAATGGTGGCCTGTTGGATGAAGGCTTCTTTGTCAGCTTTAGACTGGCCCGGTTTGGCTTCCGATTCTTTGACCCGAGCCAACTTCGCCACAGCCGACAGCATCCTCTCCACAGCAGAATCCCTCTCTTGAGCGGGCAGCTTTCTCCCCGATCATCTTCTGAAGGCCCTCATTGCAAAGGAAGTTAACCTGCTCCCCCCTCCCCCCAAAAAGAAGGATCGAAGTTAGGCTCTGAACGTGAAGGGGAAAAATGGAGTTCCTAAAAGGGGAAAAAAATATTACCCAAGCTCCAACATGGTTGCCGGCTTTTATAGTGCATTCGGCTGAGACTTCACGCGTCTTCACCCGGTCCCTTTCCGAAGCCACATATTTCATATAGTTTGGCATGCCCACGGGCTTGGATAAGAGATTTCACTCGGCGGGGACCTAGAAACTAACCAGCCTAAACTTATCGGGCTCATATACCAGAGTAGGATGTTCATTTACTAGTCCCTCCCGCGGGGGAAGGGCATTGTTCCCAGTTAGAGGGATCTTCTTCCTGGTGGCTAAGTATCGGAAGAGTTGAGGCCTCCATGGTGGAAGGGGATGGTATCATTAGGATGCGAGAATCCGGTGCGGTAGAAGAAGTTGAATGTGGCATGTACAAAGTTGCAGCTCCAGAACCTACGGGGGCAAAGGAAGCTTGGGTTGTCGAGGCTCCATGCTCGACAATATCCATCTCTGCCCAAAGAAAGGGTTCACTCAACCCATTTCCAGTTTCTTAGGCCTTCTTTAAATAACTAAATATAAGGCATGGATGAGCCCAGCTTGTTGTACTTCTGATAATTGATATTATTTGGGCTTATGGTTCTTTCCTCACTATTATTTCTGCTTAGGCCTTTTTTTTTTTTTTTAAAGGGTATTCATTATTAAATTTTGCAATACACTCGACTGATTGTATATTATGTGTATGTTATAGCTAGTTTCTGTGGTAAGCCATGCATATAAAGAGGGTTCTAGAAACCCCTTGAATTTTGAAATCGCATATATTTGTATAGCATTGCCTACTGCTTACTTTAAGAGGGTTGATCTTGTAGGCTTTTCTTTATTTGCTTAAATATTTGGGTCTGTCTCTATGTTCTTTTGATCTATATGGGCCTTGGGTCTACTCACAAATTTTGGGTTTATTTTGTTTAGTGTCTCCGATACTTAGTCGATTTCTTGTCCTATTTTGGCTTGACTCATACATATATGCATTATATGAGTTTGTTTTTTCTTCTTCGTTGCCATCTTAGTTTGAACAAATCCTAATCCTTATCCCTTTCTATTCTTGCATGCATAAAATACCTGTGCTTGGGCGATGCACTTGCATAAACCCATTGGGCCGAGGGTCCAATGATTCATTCTTGATCGAGTCCGCAAAAAAAAAATATAGGAAGGGAAGCTAAATTATTTCAAGGCCCAACTATGGGTGAAAATAGTCCATTAGTGGACTTGGTAGGCCCACCAGCCTGAGTTCCTTCCTTTGTTTTTATTATTATTATCTGTTCATGTATATGTATTTGTAAAAAAACTCTAAAAATATTGGAACCCTTATGTATGCTAGAATTTAGGAAAACACGTAGTATTTTTAGGAAGTCGCCAAACTGTTTTTTTTTTTCAAACATCGGTTAGTGATCAACTTTTTGCATGAAAAATCGAAACTTAACTTGATCTTGAAATTTTCTAAGATGGGATTAATGACACGGTTAGCTGTAAAAAAATTAAAATAATAATAGTAATAAAATAATGAGATTTTTTCTATCACGTTAAAAGACTTGATGACTAATACTTTTCTTCAAAAAAAAAAATGGTAATTCGTTTTGTGATTCTATAAAAAAAAAAAAAAAAATAGAGAGAGAGAGAGACCACTTGGTGTTTTCTGGATTTAAACCGTGTTGAAATAAATGTTCGGCAAAACTCAAAAATTGTTTTTTCGGTTTGGATGTTTTGAAAAAATATTGGTATGTTTTAAAACTGGAAATGGGTTGTTAGCGTTAACAAACAGAAATATGATAAGAGGAATAAAAATTGATTTGGGCCTAGAAGCCCCATTGCCCTCCCCCCCCGCCCGCCACCAAAAAAAAAAAAAAAAAAAACAAGTGATTGAAAACAAAGGGAAATCATGTGGACCTAATAGAAGTATGATACCTTGGGACTTTGAAAACAGTTGGTGGGATTTGGATCTAAAAAGACTTCCTTTTTCTTATATATACTTATCTATAAATATTGGTGAATACTCAATATTTTTAAAAAAATAAAAACTCGTAAGAACTAAACTCATCTTATTAGGACTAGAATAGTAGCGACTCTACTTGGAAAAAATTTCGGGTGTATCCTAGTCCGGCAATAAAGTGAGTTGAACACTTACGCGGATTTTTGAAACCCAAAAATTCCTTTTCTAAGGGAATTTTTTGCTAAATTTTTTTCCTTGAAATTATAATATGAAAAATGAAAAAAAATGACATTTGCGGAAAATTAAACACTTTTGATCTAACCCTTATCTAGAGGATCACGTAACTTTTACCTCGAACTTTGGTTCAAAAGATTTCTTTACAAAAATCTTTAATCCGGTTTTTCTAGTTTTCCATAATAAATTAGGTGGTGACTCTAAAAAATCACTAAATCCAATTAAAGCACCAATATCCTCATAGTAACTTTTATGCACCCGTGTAAAACTGAACCGTAACAACTACATGGGAGGATGTGGTGAGATGGTTATCAAGTCAAGCTCAGAAAACGAAGCCAAGGACTCAGATCCTTAGCTGGTTATTCGCTAAAACCATGTATGGAAGAAAAGAAATGCTCGTAGATTTCAACAACACAATCAAGATTTCAAGAGTTTGGATCAAGGAGATCGTCCTTCAACTTCACATCAAAGGGCAGAGGCAACATAAATGGAGTTATTTCCTTAGCAAACTAAGCATTTTCCCCGGATAATTGTATTGTCATAGAATGTTAGCTAGGTTTCCTTCAAGTTGTTTTCAATGTTTTGGGAACTAGCTCTAGAATTCAATGAGCTAGTTGGCTGTACAATGAATACAATGGTCGAATAGTATTTTCTTTTTGACCAAAGATTACACAGTACTATTGGTGACTCGACGTTAATATGATACAATAATAAACAATATATGTTATTAGTATTACAAGAAACCATAGGCATAACGACTGAAAGGAATAGTTTGAAAGAAAAAAATATCATATGAAAATTCAAATTTACAGTTTTTAAGGTTTTATGGAGATGTCTGGAGGCTAGTGGTGTACCTATGGCATACACTAGGGCGATCAAGGACATGTATGATGGAGTCAAGACTAGGATAAAAACAGTGGAAGGAGACTTGAACACTTTCCAGTTGTGATGGGGTTACACCAGGGGTTAGCCTTTAGCCCGTCTTTATTTGCACTACTGATGGATGTTTTGGAATGGCAAATTCAAGGTGAGGTGCCTTGGTGTATGTTACATGCAGATGACATAGTTTTGATTAATGAGACTCGCGGCTAAGTCAATGCTAAGCTTGAGGTTCGCAGACATACCCTGGAATCTAAATGGTTCAGGTTGAGCAAGACCAAGATAGAATACTTGGAGTGCAATTTCGGTGGAGTAGTGCATGAGGATGACATGAAAGTGCGGCTTGGTGCCTAGGTCATTCAAAAGAGAGAAAATTTCAAGTATCTTAGGTCTCTTATCCAAGAAAATAGGGAGATTGACAAAGATGTCACATT
Source organism: Lycium ferocissimum (assembly GCF_029784015.1). NCBI lineage: Eukaryota > Viridiplantae > Streptophyta > Magnoliopsida > Solanales > Solanaceae > Lycium > Lycium ferocissimum. The sequence continues at coordinate 50,603,411 of NC_081350.1, read as the reverse complement.
GTATTGGTGTAGGGTGGATGACATGGAAACTTGCATCCGGAGTCTTGTGTGATAAGAAGGTACCACCAAAAGTTAAAGGCAGATTCTATAGAGTGGTGGTTAGACCAACAATGTGGTATGAGGCAGAGTGTTAGCTAGTAAAGATCTCCCACGTTCAGAAGATGATTGTGGTGGAAACGAGAATATTGCGGTGGATGTGTAGGCATACAAGTAGAGATAGGGTTAGAAATAAAGATATCCGGGACAAGGTGGGGGTGGCTTTGGTGGAGGATAATATGACGGGATCGAATCTAAGATAGTTCGAGCATGTTTTGAGGAGATGCACGGATGCTCAAGTGCAGAGGTATGAGAAGTTGGTTATAGACGGTTTTTGGAGGGGTAGAGAAAGGCCGAAGAAGTAGTGGGGAGAGGTGATTAGACATGACATGGTGCAGTTTCAGCTCACCGAGGACATGTCCTTAGATAGGAGGTTATGGAGGACACAGATCAGGGTAGAAAGCTAATAGGTAGTCCTGCGTGTAACAGTTCGTGTTACTCTTGTAGTTTCCCGTTACTATCTGTTGCGTCCTGTACTTTGATTATCATATGATTTTGTGGTAGTTACGTTGTTGTTTCTTTTTTTGGACTGCTTTGTCATGTTTTATGTAGTATTTTGCCATGACTTCATTGTTTGTGTTATTTCTTTTTCTCATTTGTGATGATTTGCTTTTCTTTGAGCCGATGATCTATCGGAAACAACCTCTCTATTCTCGTGATAGGGATAAAGTCTGCGTACACTCTACTCTCCCTAGACCCCACTTTATGGGAATGCACGAATATGTTGTTGTTGTAATTATTTTTTTATTAATGTCATTCACTCATGCTTTCATCTCCCGTGGTAATTGGGGTGACTTGAATTTGGAAGTTTGATAGAGTAGTGTTACTAGTGAAATAGTAACAGATATTATTGGGATAGCCCTATAATGAAAATTGTTTTATATAAACGTGGTGGAGAGTAATAATTATCATGTTGAATCTCCTTTTGAATTAGGTCATTAATTGAGAATTATAGACACCTTTTTTTTCTGCCTTGCTTTCCCTGCCATTTCCTTTTTCTTTCCCCATTGTTACGACAAGAAAGATGGAAAAGGTGCAAATATACCTCTCAATTTTGCGATTTGGAGCAGATGTACTACTTATTATAAAAGTGGTGTAAATATACCCCTGCCATTACAAAATAGTGCAAATTAAAAAATACCACATGGCTTTAAAAAAAAAGTCTACTCATTTTTTTTAGTAGACATATTTTTCTAAAGCCACATGATATTTTTTTTCTGGTGGGTTGGGTCTGGTTCGTTTAAATAAATGGACAGACTTTTTTTTTAAAGCTACGGAGATATTATTTAAACGAACCAGAACCGACCCACCAGAAAAAAATTTACTATGTGGCGTTAGAAAAATATGTCTATTAAAAAAAATGAGTAGAACTTTTTTTTTTAAAGCCAAATGACATTTTTTTTTTAAAATTTAAAAATAAGCTAAATGATTTTTTTTTTTTAAATTCCATTAGCAAAAAAGGTATATTTGCACTATTTGTATAAGGGTAGGGTATATTTGCACCATTTTATAACGGCAAGGGTATATATACACCATTTTTTTAACGGGAGATATATCTGCTCTAAGTTGCAAAGTTGAGGGGTATATTTTCACCTTTGCCCTAAGAAAGAAGATAATGAACTCATAGAAAGCCATAGTTATGTCGTCTAGAAGATTATTGTTTTGAAGGAGGGCACAATTGGATACGTAGCAAATTACATATTTTGTAATTCTAGGTTAGAAGGAGTATGTGTACTTTATGAAGATGCTTTTACATACAAGAAGAAATATTTTATTAAACTTATGCTAGAACTTGGTCTTTCTTTTCTTAGTAATTCGTAGTAGAAATCTGGAATCTCCCTCCCTTCTTTATTTTTCTTTTATTTTAGTTCTGATTTTTCATTGTTCTTGAACGTTGCAATTAATAGAAATTGTCCCTATCTTCTTCCGTAAATATAGATCTATTACACTTCCACGGCTAGTGTGCAGGAAGAAACTACATGGTTCAGATTAAGGGGTACATATTAAATTCTTTCGTCGAAAATTATATAACACAAGTAGGAATAAGAAATATGTATTCCAACTTATATATATACTGCTCTCGATTGCAGGTTCAAAATCTAAGGATGAAACATGCCATTTTTTAGTATTCTCATTAGAATTTTCGATTCCGCTAGTGCGCTGCACCTTGCGTGGCTAATGGGATTTGGAAAATTACCAAACTTTGGGTTTTTTTGACTTAAGTGTCCACTCACACTGTCACACATCCATCGTATTGACTAAGGTCAAGTGGTAGACTACCTTTTTTAATTTTATTTCTATATTGGTGTTTGGTACCCTATTTTGACCTAAATAAATTCGGATTCGCGCCGAAAAAATTCATATTGGGGAATAAAACACTTCCTAAAAAGGCAACTTCGTATCTAATAGGGCTCTGCCTCTAACCCGATACCTCTAGTTAAGGATGAAAGAATAGTTATCATTTCACCACAGCCATTGTTGATTTAAAGTGTACTAGACAACTGCAACGCGCGACGTAATGAGTATTTTAAGAGGTTGGATTTCTTCCATACAACTGCAATCATATATAAAAACGCATCCGTTTCTATACTTAACCCAACATTAATTGTGGCAGGTAAAATTTGAAATCCAGAAATGAAGAAGGTTGCTGCTTACTATTATGTTATTGTAATTTTTCTCGCATTATCAGTGGATACATGGTTTCTACAAACTGAAGCCAGGATCTCCGGCTCGTCCCTTATCAAATTCAAAGGTATTTTCTTATTCATTCTTATCTCATGTTGTTAAATTATATTGTATGATCATCTCTCATTTTATCAATTAAATTATTATAGAAATCACACTTTTATTTATTTAATTTATATCTCACTACGAGATGAAGATATGATTCTAGTCCGAGGTCACAGTAATAGGGAGACTCCGATGAATATGTATTCTTCACCAAGGGTAAATGTACGCACTCATACATACAATACGCCGGCATGGGAGTGTCGGTAAGTTATTCTCTCCGTTCACTTTTACTTGTGCGCTATATTAAAAATAAATTCTCATTTTTATTTGTCGTTTTAGCATATCAAGAGAATTACAATTGTTTTACCTTAACATAAACTATTTATTCCTCAAATCATGTCTCAAGTGTATTAAAACTGTACACTAATGAATAAGTATAGTAAAATATCCACTTCCTTTATTATTATTTCTTAAAGGAAGTGTAAAGTCAATTATAGATACATAAAAGTGAACGGAGAGTAATGCCTAGTATTGTAGGATACACTGTTAGATGGAGCCATGTGTACAATGCAAAATCAAGGGTCATGATTTACTTGTATTAGTTAGTATTCTTTTCTTATTCTTTTTTATCTTATTATCTAAATAATGCTTCAATAAATCTAAATTAACCTATGAGATAACAGATCGAAAAGCCATCTTTCACCTTCTTCGCTAATCAGATTCATCCCGCTCACTTTCTCCTCCTTTCTTTCACATTAAATCTTCTTTTATACACAAACACTTTTTTGGAATTATAGATGAAGTTTGATAAATCAATGTATGTCTAGTAATGATTGAACAATTTGTTTATGATCTGTTAAATATATGATAGGTTTCTTTAGTTTTAAATAATTTTTCAACGATTTGCACGCTCAAACTTAACCAAATTTTAATAAACACAAAAGTCAGTATAAACCTAAAAATGATATGCTTTGTTTAATTTTATAAATTCCATGTAATACACCATCTCAAATTCGTAGCACTATTAGAAATAGAAGTATTTCCCACCTACATTCAGTAGGAAATTTGTGCTATAAAACATGAGTTTCTCATCTCATTCCCATCGAAACCAACTCTCTAGGAAAACACTGGTGGGAAACAGGTTCTCACTGAAATCTTTTGGAAAACTTCCTAATTTTTCCTTGTAAAAACACTACTTATTTAATTTTTTTTTCCCTCCGACATTTAGAGGAAATAGCATTGAACTTTTTTCAGTGGGAAAATAGTGAATTTTTAATAGTGAAAATAATATAAGAGTTTGATATTACATTATTTATTAAAGTAAATAGAAATGGATGCACTACATAGTCCTACTAAATAGTATACTCAATGGGAGAATCACAAATATTTCCTGACATATGCTTTTAGAGAAAATCTAATATAAAATTTAAAGTGTTTATAAAAATTATACATTTATATGTCGGTTTGGTTCGATTTTTTTCTTACATAATACCAAACCAAGCCTAGTCGATTTGATTTGGCTTTTTAATTTAATGTGATTCTTCGGTTTGGTTTGAACACCACTAGTTCTAAGAGACCCTTCACCCATTTCTTTTCAAATTTTTTTTGGTTTTCCTTTGTTTGTCCTCAAAATATTTTGGTAGCCGTAAATTACTTCCCTCGTGTGCAAACGGACCGCTAGATGGTCCATCGCAACGTAGATGATTGTGACATGAGAAGCTCGTGAAGAGATTGTTGGAAATCTTACGGAAAACACTTCATCATGAACACATGTTGGGACTTCTCTTCATCACGAACACTTGTAGGGACTTCTCTTCATCACGAACACTTGTAGGGACTTCTTTGTAGCTTGAGGCATGCCAATGGCACTGTCCTTAAGGATATTTCACCCAGTATGGGTGTATACCCCAGGATTCAACAAGCTCTTCTAGTACAAAACTAGGAGCCAGAATCTAACAAAGATTAACCAAAAGAAAACCCAGCACCAGAAAAATAAAGTAGGAATTATTATATTCATCTTATAAAAGAGAAAGAGTTGTGACTATATATAGTAGGATTAAGTCCCGACCAATTATGATGCTTGATAACGTTTCGTTGGTAATTGGCAAAGAAAATTGAAAACTCTTTAATGGATTAATTGTCATTGTCATGGCTAAAGTTAACGTTGGGATGATAACGTTAGAGCGGCCATCAAAGCTATTCAATAATCATTAGGAAGAATAATGGCCAATCAAGATGGGGGTGATTAATGACTTTTGATATACATATATATATACATATAGCTATACATATATATATACATATATGTATACATATCGAAATTTGGAGGTCACAAGTATGGGGATCGTGATACTTTAATCAATTTGGGTTAATAATTGGAGGGCTTTAAGCACCTGGAAATCTTGAGAAGCTTATAAATTTAAATGCGTTGGTCTTATATCCAACTTATATACATATAGATATACATATATATATATATATATATATACATATATATATACATATAGCTATACATATATATATACATATATGTATACATATATATATACATATATGTATACATATATATACATATATGTATACATATATATATACATACATCTATATATATATATAGATACATACACATATATATATATAGATACACACACACACATATATATATATATATATATATATATATATATATATATTTGCAAACTACTTCTTCTTCTTCAAAAGGGTAACAATACCCAAAAGATTATGGGCTTTAGAATCATCCCTACGTAACTTTAAACATCGCCCCTCAACATTCAGGCATAAGAAATGGACAACAATTCTTGATGTCTCTCAATTCGAAATTTCATATTTTGAATTCATGTCTTTTATTGCTTTCTCCTAAATTGTATTGATCTATTCTAAAGATTTAATATAATTCGATTAATTTGCCAAAGTTCCTATGAGAAACAATTATGATATTAGAATTCATGTCAATTCATGTCCTATCGAGCATCTTATCCCTTTTTGAAATTAGTTTATTTTATAGCTTCATTACATTAATCCATTTATTTTTAATTATTGCTGTGAAGTTTTCCTTACCGAATATTCATTTTTAGAAGAATTAGTTCATCCTAGACGAATTTGTATTGTAATAAATCTGTAAAATTTAGTTTGCTTTGAAATGATTACTTTAACAAGTGAAGAGAGTTTTGAAATTATTTTTCTATAAAATTCATTTCTTTATTTAATATTTTTATGAATCTTTATTTAAGTTTTCTCATCATATATATTGCATTAAAATTTTAATACTGTTCCATGCAAATTATTTTATCACAATAATATTTTCTCATTTTATGTGAATTTCTCTTAGTATGAAGCACTCTCCTTCACTAAAATAATGTCGAATCTTTATTTATGATTTTCTTATTCAAATTTACCTATATTAAGTTAGTTTGATTTTTTTAATACTTAACCTACAATATTTTTCACAAATTCTTTCCCTCAAATAGTTTTATAGATTATTTTATGATTTGAATCACATTTTTAGAAAAATTATGACCGCGCGTAGCGCAGACAAATACGCTAGTATATACTAAATCGAGCTACTACAGTTCTAAGGCTTGGTTTGCTTTATTCTTTTCCAACTTCGACGAAACTTAAGGTGTTTGAATATATTTGGTTGAGGCTAAAGAAAAAAGAGTATTTGAAATTTAAGTTAAAAAAATATTTGGAAATTTGTTTTAATTTGGACATGATTTTTATTTGGGAAATTAATTAAGTCTTGTGAGCGAAAATGATCTATTTCACTTAAATTACTTGTCAGACTAGTTTCTCCACTTTAAATTCTTTATTTCAAGTTGAAGGTGAAATAATGGACCAATAAAATTATAAAATAAACATTGCTTTGCAAATACATCATAAGTTGCTAAAAAAAAAGAATCTGGATCGGTCACGCGTGATTACGTTCTGCATGTTCATATTGGTCATAATTTTCTTCCTACTAATTCTAAACAACCGTTGCTCCTTAACATATAATTCTTGTTTATCAATTCATCGTCTTTTTGCTGATAATACTTTATGAATCCCATACATTACTTTAGGTCCCAAATTAAGTGTCATCTTAGCAAAAACTTAGCTCATTAAGAAATAAATAAATACAATGTAGGTTTACTAAACTAGCCTTATTAGATGTTTTTTTGAGAATTGAGTAATATTAAAGAGAACTAAATACTTCTTTAATCTAGGCGTAGTTGAGTTTGAAAACAACTGCCGATTTTTTATCTTGAATTCTAACGTAGCACTTATATTGAGACAAATTTCTTTTACTAAAATGACACTTATTTTGGGATCAAGGGAATATTTGTCCTTATTTGACGGAGATTTTCCATTAAAAAATAGAGGTTTGACTCAAAGTTATGAGCTTGGAAAATTGCAACAACGCGTTTGAAATGTGTACTATAAGAGATTAAAAATTCCAATGTCTTCTTCCTTACAACTCCAATCACATCACAAAGACATCCAATTTCTAAAATCATGAAAATTGCTACTGCATTCAATTTTCTTGTAATTTTCTTATTTTATCGTTGTGTTTGCAAAGTGAATCGAGGATGTTAGACTTGTCTACTGTGGATTTCGAGAGATGAGTCAAGTGAGAGGTCGCAGTGCCAGGCAGAGTCTCAAGCCCAATCCTTCACCGAGGGCAAATGCTAATAATCATCAGTACGCATTTAATCATAACATCCGTTTTACTGATTTCCATTTTTTTTTCTTTCTTTATGTGGAACTTTTTCCTTATCGAGTTTCAAATTACGTGAACCTTGATTAATAGCACTTTTAGACCTTCAGTCGCGGGGAAAGTTTTGATTTTAATCGCTTGTGATATTCTGGCTATAAGAAAGTATAGAAATGACAACAACTCTTTGGCAACAAAAGTAATATTATTAGCAAAAATCAATATTTGGCAATAACTTAGTTTTATTATTGGCATATATGATGAAACTTTTAAATATGAACTTATTTTGTTGCCAAACAATTTAATTTTGTTATCATATATTGACTATTGTTGCAAAAAGTACTTTTGGAAACAATAAAAAAGTTGTTGCACGTCGTTGCAATAACAGCTGATGGGATAAGTTTATGCAACAATGAAAAATGTTGTTATAAAAAGATATTGCTTTTGCAATAATATCAATATCTTATGGCAATAAAAATCTATTGGCAAATGTCTTCTTTCTTGTAGTGTTAACTAAGCATATTTCAACTTTAAATAACTTGAAATGTACGCTTTTGAACAATTCGCTTGTGAATAAACACAAATTTTAAAGTAGACGGATTTCTATCATTTGATTACACATGTATTATGTTAAGATTATGTTGTTACTTATATATGAGGCTAATATACTTCAAAAATATAATCTAAATATAACATATATTTTACATAGAGGGACCAAAACATACATTTTTAATTAATTGGAGATTAAATGTGTTGATTGATATATCACAAGGATCTAACTTGAAGGAATTTATCTGCCAATTGAGGGACAAAAGTGCTATTATCTCATTTTAATATGTATTTTTTTCATCATATAGACATAGCGGGGAGTGAAGTAATCAAATGGCGTTTCTCAATATCTAAATTTTATTTTAAAATGTTAAATTCATCTAATTCAATTTAGCTTTGAAAATTAATTAAATTTATTAAGCGAAAAAGTATAACATAAATTGAAGCGAAGAAAATACTTTTAATCTAATGAAAGATGTCTAACAGTAAATTATTTTCGTGTTGAATGCAGATTTCGGAGTCCACCGCCTGGGATCATGAAATAAAGAAGAAGCTGATCATGAAGAACAAAAACTTGGGCGCAACTTTCTTAAAAGGCACCGTATTGTATTGGATGATATATTATTAAAAAATTGTTTTGTGGTTATGTTCAATTCCGGAAAATGTAAATTTAATTTTTAACTTAGCATGTTTTGTTGTTTTGCTTAAT
>NC_081350.1:50439215-50594516 GCF_029784015.1 Lycium ferocissimum | reverse complement strand
AAGGTATATTTGACTATTTTAAAGGGGTAGGGTATATTTGACCATTTTATAACGAAGGGTATATATCACCTTTTTTTTAACGGGAGATATATCTGGCAACCAAGTTGCAAGTTGGGGTATATTTTTACTTTATACTAAGAAAGAAGATAATGAACTCATAGAAAGCCATAGTTATGTCGTATAGAAGATTATTGTTTTGAAGGAGGGCACAATTGGATACGTAGCTGATAGATTATGTAAATATTTTGTAATCTCTTATTTAGGTTAGAATATTTTGTAATATTTTGTACTCTTTATTTTGAGTAGGATATTTTTGTATATTAACCAATTCAAGGAATGAAAGGAAACTACGGAAAATATTCTTTCATGTTATCGAAGTCTAGGTTTTTTCTTCTTTTCCTCTCTCTCCGCCGCTTCCCTAGCTCCCTGGGCCACCTGCTCTCCTTTTTTTCCGCCACCATGTCCACCTCTAAATCATCCTTCCACCCCGCTTTCGCCGTCTCCAACATCGTAATCACATTCCTGTGGTTCTTGGAAATGGAGAATGCACGATACGGCTTTACGGGCGGAATTGTTTAGGATCCACGCCATATCCCATAGGGTCCTACACCATATCATCGCACCGAGAGAAAGGGAAGCGAGCGGCCCTCCCCTCCGATGACGATAAAACTTTGGTCAACCACTCGATGTTTGTGCTGCGTGGATTTATTCCACGATTTCGAATGACCTCCTCACAACTATTCTTGAACACGGAGCAACAACCATGGAAGCTGGGATCGCTTGTGTGATATCTTCCAGACCCTTCAAAACTCCCGTGCCGTTATGCTCGAACAAGGAGTTCTCTCTAGGATGGAAGACTTCCCGAACGCGTACGCGTATTGTCGAGCTTCCGAGAGCATCTCCGATCGTTAAAAAATGTGGGGAGCTCAGGTTTCCAATTCCGCCTTGTGTTTCTTGCTTGTCTCGGTCTCGCCGACGCATTTAAGGGTGTGGGAACGCAGTTCGTCTGACGCAAAACCATTGCCTCCTTCCCGAGGCGCGCTCCTCACTCGTTCCCCGGAGGAACGAGAACGGGGATGCGCGGCGGCCCTCTCTGCTTCGGCGATGGTAGGCTGCCACTGGTGGTGAGGGTTCGACTAATTTTTTTTTGATAATACTCGTTTTATGCAGTGTGCGCGAATACCGAGGGCAAAAATAGCAACAACGAGAGCCGCGGTCGGCGGGTCGGGCGGCGGCTGGCCGTGGCAATGCTGGCGTGGCTGACGTGGCGGCGGTGGACGCAGCCGGCCCCGGAAATCACCGGCCACCGCCGAACGGTGGCCGTCGGCCTTAACTGCCGGCCGTGTGACTTCCCAATTATGCTTGGGGATGGATGCCCGCGTGGGCGGCCACCACCGTGCCCGTATCCGTCCACTTGGCCGACGTTCGCCGCGAGGGCCCTCGGCAAATGGGGGCCGGCCTCGGCCACTGCTCCCTAGCCTCCGCGGCAGGCGTATCTTTCGCCCCGATTCGACAGATGTATGCCCGTCTTATGCTCCCACGGACATTGAATCGGCCATGCATACGATGACTTTGAATCACTTCGGACCGAAGTGGTACACGGACACCGGTGCCACATCTGCTACGACATCCCACGAATGGTAATCTCTCGTCTTATTCTAATTTGAGCAATAATTATCATGGTATTGTTGTTGGTAATGGTCATTCAATTCCAATTCGCGATTACAGTGGTCATACTCATTTGCCTCCCCCAAAACCCTCCTTTCGTTGAAAAATGTCCTCCGCCCAAAAACTTCATTAAAAACTTAATCTGCGTAGGAAAGTTCACTACCGATAACTCCGTGTCCGTTAATTTTGATCCATATGGGTTTTCTCTGTGAAGGATTTTCAGACGGGGATGCCACTAATGAGATGTGAGAGCAGGGGCGATCTATATCCCATCACCACCACCATCACAAACCAAGCCAATTCTCCATCAACCTTTGCTGCTTTGTCTTCTTCTCTTTGGCATGATCGTTTGGGTCACCCGGGAGCGTCAGTTTTGAATTCTCTTAGGATAAATAGAAGCATTGAATGTAATAATTCTAGTTGCTCTAGTATTTATCGTTCTTGCGTGTTGGAAAACATATTAAGTTGCCTTTTGTTCCATCTAATTCGAACACTTGTATGCCTTTTGATATTATTCATAGTGATTTATGGACCTCTCACTGTCTTAAGTTCCATGGTCATCGATATTATGTTCTTTTCTTGGATGATTTCTCGAAATATTTGTGGACTTTTCCCTTAGCTAGGAAATCTGATGTCTTTGCTAAGTTTTTAGAATTTCGGGCCCATGTCCGAACGCATTTTGAACGAGAAATAAAAAATGTCCAATGTGATAATGGGAAAGAATATGAAAATAATGATTTTTGGCGTCTTTGTGAGTCGAATGGGATGTCTTTTCATCTTTCTTTTCCTCATACGTCCTCACAAAATGGGAAGGCCGAAAGGAAAATTCGGTCTATCAATGTGCGCACTCTTCTTGCCCACGCTTCTCTCCCGCCTTCCTTTTGGCATCGTGCATTGCAAATGGCAACTTACCTACTTAATATTTTACCAAGCAAGTTATTGAACCATAAATCTCCCCTCTATGCTTTATATCATAAGGAACCGACGTACTCGCACCTTCGGGTCTTTGGGTGTTTGTGCTACCCTCTTTTCCCGTCAACTACGATTCATAAGTTGCGAGGCCCTTGCACACCTTGTGTATTTTGGGGTACCCATCGAACCGTAGGCATGACAATCTTATGACTTATCATCACATAAGATCATCCTTAGTCGTCATGTTGTTTTCGATGAGACTACCGGCTTTCCCTTTGCTACCTTGTCTACTCCTCCACCCCCATACATACGATTTTTTGGATGAAGGGATCTCTCCTTATATTTTTCATCACCTCCAAAAATCGGCACCCCTCCATCGCCTCCCCGCCGGCCGCCCCGACCCCCTCCTCCGTCGCCCTCCCGTCGCGCAGTGCGTCGGTCCCACGGTGAGGCAGCCCCAGCTGGACCGACTACCAGCCCCAGCTAGCCCTCCTGTCCAGCCACCGATCCCCACTCCCCGTCCCACCATGGTCACCCGCAGCCAACGGGTCATTGTCAAGCCTAAACGTCTGTTTAACTTACATACCACGGTTGTGAAATCTCCTCTACCTCGTAACCCATTGGCCGCTCTTCGTGACCCGAATTGGAAAATGGCTATGAATGATGAATTTGATGCTCTTGTTAGGAATAAGATGTGGGATTTGGTCCCCCGTCCACCTAATGTTAATGTTATTCGCTCTATGTGGATTTTTACTCATAAAGAAAAGTCTAATGGTGATTTTGAGAGGCATAAAGCCCGACTTGTAGTGATGGCAAAACTCGGCAGGTTGGCATTGATTTGTGGTGAGACGTTCGGTTCGGTGGTGAAAACCCAACTATCCGCACTATTCTTAGTCTTTCGTTGTCAAAGCATTGGCCCGTACATCAACCGGATGTGAAGAATGCTTTTCTTCACGCGAGCTCGAAGCGTGTATATGTATCGGCCTATGGGTTTTCGGGATCGCACACATCCCGATTATGTTTGCCTATTGCGTAAGTCTCTCTATGGGCTTAGCTGTGCTCCACGTGCTTGGTATCGACATTTTGCAGATTTTGTGTTTTCGCTTGGCTTCTCTAATAGCAGGTCTGATAATTCGTTGTTCATCTACTATGCGGGGACTGAAATGGCATACATATTGCTCTATGTTGATGATATTATACTCACTGTATCCTCAGACGCTCTCCGTCGTTCCATCATGGATAGCCTTGGTTCCGAATTTTCTATGAAGGATTTGGGTCCTTTGAATTATTTTCTTGGCATTGCGCGACCGTCACAAGGGGGGGGATGTTCCTCTCACAACGCAAGTATCTTAGAGGAAATGGGTGATCGCGCGGGTATGTCATCTTACAAGCCCTCTCTCACTCCGTTTGACACAAAACCGAAGGTCGGTGCTACTTCGGGTGCTCCTTATGAAGATCCCACTCATTATCGTAGTCTCGCGCGCGCTGCTTCGCATCTCGCTTTCACGAGACCGGATATTTCATATGCTGTCCAACAGGTGTGCTTACATATGCATGACCCGCGGGACGATCATATGCTTGCTCTTAAGCGGATTGTGCGGTGTGTTCAGGGCACTCTTGATCACGGGTTGCATCTCTACCCATCATCGATCACCGACCTTGTCTCCTACACCGATGCGATTGGGGTGGCTATCCCACACTCGTCGTTCTACGTCGGGGTATTATGTATTTTTGGGTGACAACTTGATTTCTTGGTCATCAAAGCGACAACCAACTCTTTCTCGGTCTAGCGCTGAAGCAGAGTATCGGGGTGTAGCTAATGTTGTCTCTGAGTCTTGCTGGATTCGCAATCTTTTATTAGAACTACATTGTCCGGTTCGCAAAGCTACGTTGGTATATTGTGACAATGTGAGTGCCATATATCCGTACGTAATCCGGTGCAACATCAACGCACCAAACATATTGAGATGGACATTCATTTTGTGCGTGAGAAGGTTGCGCGGGGACAAGTTCGGTCCTTCATGTCCATCCGATATCAGTTGCGGATATTTTCACTAAAGGTCTTCCTCGGGTCCTTTTTGAAGATTTTCGTGACAGGTCTCGGCATTCGTAAACCTCTGTTTATTTGCGGGGGGTGTGATAGATTATGTAAATATTTTGTAATCTCTTATTTAGGTTAGAATATTTTGTAATATTTTGTACTCCTATTTTGAGTAGGATATTTTTGTATATTAACCAATTCAAGGAATGAAAGGAAACTACGGAAAATATTCTTTCAGTAGCAAATTACATATTTTGTAATTCTAGGTTAGAAGGAGTATGTGTACTTTATGAAGATGCTTTTACATACAAGAAGAAATATTTTATTAAACTTATGCTAGAACTTGGTCTTTCTTTTCTTAGTTATTCGTAGTAGAAATCTGGAATCTCCCTCCCTTCTTTATTTTTCTTTATTTTAGTTCTGATTTTTCATTGTTCTTGAACGATGCAATTAATAGAAATTGTCCCTATCTTCTTCCGTAAATATAGATCTATTACACTTCCACGGCTAGTGTGCAGGAAGAAACTACATGGTTCAGATCAAGGGGTACATATTAAATTCTTTCGTCGAAAATTATATAACACAAGTAGGAATAAGAAATATGTATTCCAACTTATGTATATACTGCTCTCGATTGCAGGTTCAAAATCTAAGGATGAAACATGCCATTTTTTAGTATTCTCATTAGAATTTTCGATTCCGCTAGTGCGCTGCACCTTGCGTGGCTAATGGGATTTGGAAAATTACCAAACTTTGGGTTTTTTTGACTTAAGTGTCCACTCACACTGTCACACATCCATCGTATTGACTAAGGTCAAGTGGTAGACTACTTTTTTTAATTTTATTTCTATATTGGTGTTTGGTACCCTATTTCGACCTAAATAAATTCGGATTTGCGCCGAAAAATTTCATATTGGGGAATAGAACACTTCCTAAAATGACAACTTCGTATCTAATAGGGCTCTGCCTCTAACCCGATACCTCTAGTTAAGGATGAAAGAATAGTTATCATTTCACCACAGCCATTATTGATTTAAAGTGTACTAGACAACTGCAACGCGCGACCTAATGAGTATTTTAAGAGGTTGGATTTCTTCCATACAACTGCAATCATATATAAAAACGCATCCGTTTCTATAGTTAACCCAACATTAATTGTGGCAGGTAAAATTTGAAATCCAGAAATGAAGAAGGTTGCTGCTTACTATTATGTTATTGTAATTTTTCTCGCATTATCAGTGGATACATGGTTTCTACAAACTGAAGCCAGGATCTTCGGCTCGTCCCTTATCAAATTCAAAGGTATTTTCTTATTCATTCTTATCTCATGTTGTTAAATTATATTGTATGATCATCTCTCATTTTATCAATTAAATTATTATAGAAATCACACTTTTATTTATTTAATTTATATCTACGACACAGATGAAGATATGATTCTAGTCCGAGGTCACAGTAATAGGGAGACTTCGATGAATATGTATCCTTCACCAAGGGTAAATGTACGCACTCATACATACAATATGCCGGCATGGGAGCGTCGGTAAGTTATTCTCTCCGTTCACTTTTATTTGTGCGCTATATTAAAAATAAATTCTCATTTTTATTTCTCCATTTTAGCATATCAAGAGAATTACAATTGTTTTACCTTAACATTAACTATTTATTCCTCAAATCATGTCTCAAGTGTATTAAAACTGTACACTAATGAATAAGTATAGTAAAATATCCACTTCCTTTATTATTATTTCTTAAAGGAAATATAAAGTCCATTATAGATGCATAAAAGTGAACGGAGAGAGTAATGTCTAGTATTGTCGGATACACTGTTAGATGGAGCCATGTGTACAATGCAAAATCAAGTGTCATGATTTACTTGTATTAGTTAGTATTCTTTTCTTATTCTTTTTTATCTTATTATCTAAATAATGCTTGAATAAATCTAAATTAACCGAAGTGATAACAGATCGAAAAGCCATCTTTCACCTTCTTCGCTAATCAGATTCATCCCGCTCACTTTCTCCTCCTTTCTTTCACATTAAATCTTCTTTTATACACAAACACTTTTTTGGAATTATAGATGAAGTTTGATAAATCAATGTATGTCTAGTAATGATTGAACAATTTGTTTATGATCTGTTAATTATATGATAGGTTTCTTTAGTTTTAAATAATTTTTCAACGATTTGCACGCTCAAACTTAACCAAATTTTAATAAACACAAAAGTCAGTATAAACCTAAAAATGATATGCTTTGTTTAATTTTATAAATTACATGTAATACACCATCTCAAATTCGTAGCACTATTAGAAATAGAAGTATTTCCCACCTACATTCGAGAGGAAATTTGTCTTTATAAAACATGAGTTTCTTATCTCATTTCCATCGAAACCAACTCTCTAGGAAAACAACGGTGGAAACGTTCCCAAATAAATCTTTAAGAAAACTTCCTAATTTTTCCTTGTAAAAACACTACTTATTTAATTTTTTCCCACCGACATTTAGAGGAAATATCATTGAACTTTTTTCAGTGGGAAAATAGTGAATTTTTAATAGTGAAAATAATATAAGAGTTTGATATTACATTATTTATTAAAGTAAATAGAAATGGATGCACTACATAGTCCTACTGAATAGTATACTCAATGGGAGAATCACAAATATTTCCTGACATATGCTTTTAAAGAAAATCTAATATAAAATTTAAAGTGTTTATAAAAATTATACATTTATATGTCGATTTGGTTCGATTTTTTCTTACATAATACCAATCCAAGCCTAGTCGATTTGATTTGGCTTTTTGATTTAATGTGATTCTTCGGTTTGGTTTGAACACCACTAGTTCTAAGAGACCCTTCACCCATTTCTTTTTAATTTTTTTTTGGTTTTCCTTTGTTTGTCCTCAAAGATATTTTGGTAACTGTAAATTACTTCCCTCATGTGCAAACAGACCGCTAGATGGTCCACCGCAACGTAGATGATTGTGACATGAGAAGCTCGTGAAGAGATTAAGTCCATAAGAAAGGGGTTAGCACTTTGGGGCAACTTCAAAGGAACTTCTTCTGGACTCTAGTTGGGAGTATTATTATGAGAAAAAACTTTAAGTAATATATACTGCTTCACATTGCTTTGAACTATTTTTTGTAGAGTTAATAGTATATCGGAAACAACCTCTCTACCTTCCAAGCAGGGGTATGATACGTACACACTACCCTTCTCAAATCGCACTTGTGTGATTAAACTGAGTATATATGCTGTTGTTGTTGTTGTAGTTGTATACTGATAATGTAAGTGTTATATACCCTATCACAATTTTAGTCTGTTACAATAGGTCAATTTTTTCAATTAATACTTAGAGTTAAGGTTCAAAAATACACCTCAAGTATCACTTTTCTTTTTAGCTTCCTACCTAAACTATCAAGTGTGAGAGTTTCCTACCTAAACTATCACTAACTAGTTAGCAAAACACACCTCAACTATCAGTTGTTCACTTTTTCTACCCTTTTTTAGGCAAGAAACCCTTGATAGTTCAGTTAGGAAACTAAACCCTCATTTTCCTTACGGATTGCAGCAACCTCAGTGTTCTTTGCCTAAACTAGTTCCTCTAAGGAGCGCACGTCCACCTCAAAATCGAAAACCCGCGCTGTTGTCATACCCTATTTTAACCAGGATCAAAATAGTTTACAACATCCGGGTAATTCCGGGGTTAATTAAAGTTAAGGAGTCGCCACCTAATTATTTATGGTGAATTAGGACACCTAAGTTAATTAAAGTTATTAATCTAGAATTGATTTTATTAAAGTCTACGAAACCAAAAGATCTAGGTAAGGGTTCAACTAACCTAGAGGGAAGGTATTAGGCATCCTCTAAGTTCCATTAAAAATGGTTAACCGACCGGACTCAAATTTAATTAGGCTAAGGATGTAGATGTAATATTTATAATATTTAAGAAAATATTTTATAAGTATTGCTAAGGTTATAATATAAACATGCTATTTTAAATAAAACTTATAGAAAATAATGATGTGCATAAAAGCTTAGTTATAAATAAACTGAAAGAAGTGGGATGTGTCACATTTACGTGTAGTAGGTTATACTGACTAACAAATTTAAAGCGTTATTGTAAGATTAACACCGGTAAAGTTTAAAGTTTTTATAGAAAAGACTATTAGTTTAATATAGATCATGTAAAGATTGTTTTAACAAATGCAAGTTTTAAGTATTGAGGAGAAAATAGTTGACTGATGCTAAATATGAGTGGATGTGCATACTAGGATAAAAAATACTAAAATAAAAAAAAATGCAACATTTGAATTATACTTGTATTTGTCCAACGTACATTGGGCTCAATTAAATGTATCCTTTAACCGAAAATTTATCAAAGATTACAGTGGTTTGGAAATTCTAAAAAAAATCTTGAAATCAACCCCTTTTGAAGCACTATTTCTGGAAAAGATTATGCTTTGATTAAAAAGTAAAATCCAAACCTTGTTGTCATTTATTATAGCTAAAGCCGACAGCGCTGGCCAAACTCATTCAAAAATGAAATGAAGTCTTCTTTTGTTAGGAAAGCTAAGAAATCAGATACGCTACTTAACTTAGAAAATAAGTTCATTAGTTAAATGCTAGCTAACTTTAAACAAATGAGAATCTTACGTGATTTCCTACGAAGATAAATAACAGAAGCTCATCACACAAACCAAACGAACACGAAAGCTTAGAATTTTCAAAGGGCTCTACCAACAATGAGCAACAAACATTCACGCCAGATAATATGTAAGGAAACAGAAAGGCATATCATTTTATGATAGAGGGGAGGTTGAAAGAAAATCATGGCGGGATGTTCCCCATTTTCCCCAACTTTTCATGTCTGCTGAGAGGTATTATTCGGGGCAGCGAGAGACACAGAAAGAAATGTAGATGCACGCTCCAGGGCCTGCAGTGACGTCGAGTCTCAACGTGGGGACTCTTCGGCTCCGGTATTATCATGCGAAACAAGGTAATAAGGAAAGATTAGAACATGAAACAGATACTAATGTGATACTAATAAATAGACAAAGTTAGATGTATGCAAACAGTAGACAAAACCGAGATACACACTGTTACGATATAAAGTAAGATGTATGCATAGTCATAGCCTTAATACAGCAGCAAAGTAACAGCGGTAAATGGCAATAGAAAGACTAAAATGCCTGAGCGTTCATGGCATCACGGAAATCGATTAGGGTGTATCTTAAAGCATTTGAAGATTTGCTGCACCTTCCACAAAGTGTTCATCAAACAGGCATCAATTACATCCCAAACTATTTGATTAGATTTCAGCTATCATAAGTTTATTTGATTTAACAAATAGTATAGGATAGGCAAGGACAAACTATACAGATTTATCGAGTTGAAAACAAGTGATCAACTAATCTTGCAAAAACATCAACTGACATCCTTTTCCTTCATTTTTCCTTTTCAACAATCTTGGGCTCCTACTTGTTCCTTTTATTTTCCAAAACTAATTCCTCCGTTTGAAGAACCAAAAATATTTTACCAATATTTCATTCACACCTAAACACAGATCTTAATCACTAAATACATAACACTGTCCTATTCCATTCTACTATCCGAAGTCTAAGTTTACCTTGCGTTGATCATTATCAGCTTAAAACCACATGACACGGGAAACACAAAAGAAAGATAACAGGGCAGGTTAAGAGGGAATAAACAAATTGAAACTTGATTAACCTAATAACTATGCTGGTCAGGACACGAATACTATGCTGAACGAGTAATGAAATTAAACCATACTAAGCATAATCACTGAACTAAACAGAAGCCCAGATACCACGCACGCGACTGAACTAGTCTACTGATAAAACGGACACGATAAAACAAAGTTAAATAAACAGAGCCAAGAAATTGATCGAAAGCATGAGATATTGACAGAACCCGCAAAACAAAACGAACACACCGGAACGACGGCATTAAGACAGAAAACTAAAAAAAAGAAGGCGGGCATAGTGTTCATCGGGGAATTTGTAAAATGTTACACTGAGCATAAATCGTTGGCAAATTCCATTTTTTTTTCTTTACCGACATTTAGTAACTACAGATTCAAGGAAAACTTAAAGCATGCTTGCTCATTCTTTAACCGGACGAAAACAGTAACAACCAAACCAAAGAAGTAACACAAAGCCAAATTCATATAGTTGAAGTAGATATAGGACTAACTCTGGAAAACATGCAGCAAACGAACAAACCAGACTTAATCAAAGTACGTGAAAGAAGACTACCGTCTATTCTAAATCCGAAATCGCACTCGTAGGCTCAATTGACAAACTCACTCTATAACTGAAACTCTGCTTCTACATCAGACAGGATCTCAGAGCAAAAAGGTCCAAATTTGATATTCAACTTATAAATCTCTAAACTCTTGATAGTTATCAACCTTAATCGAGCATTTCTAAATCAAAACCAGAGACGCGTAGCTAACAACTTAGATTAAGGCTAACTTAAATTAATGAATCAAAAGTTTTAAAGCTAAAGTCGAAAACCAGCCCAGCCAACATGCCATGGTAAAGATGTCAAAACGACTCAATCACGTTTTCGGTCGTGATTTCAACCAAATTAGTAGATAACACATATTTGAGTCGGAATCTCAACCACACAAAAACGAAAGAGAAAATCGACGAAGAGTAATATTTTAGGTCATTAACGATAAAATAAATCCGAGGTGAAATACGAAGTGATTTACGAGAAGAACTACTAATTCATTATTTTTATCTCAAACTATAGATTCATTACACTAACGGTAAAAAATAAAAGTAAAGCTTCGAGATTTACCGACCTTTTGTGGGTGCAGTGAAGTGGGGACGTCGACGTCACGAATTTAAACTCGACCTTAAAGTAGCGGTAGAGAGTAGAAGCTGTCGATATTAAGATGGGTATCCGGATGAAGTGATTGAAAGTATAAGTATTCACGGGATTTTTAGGTGAGCGGCGGCTTTTTCATGGTGTTCTTGTGAGTATTTATAGAGTGAGGCTAGGGTTTCTACCATGTTTTTGGGCAGGATTTCAAATGATATATTCGTTTGAATTTCGAACCGAATCTTTAAAGTTTGATCTCCTTTTTCAGAAATTTCAGAGGTATTTTTTGGCCCTTTTCGTTGACCATGTTGTTGAAGAGGAGAGAAGGAGACGTTTACACGAAAATGGGGTGGCAAGATCTGGAATGGCGAAAGGAGTTTTGGATTTTGCTTAATAGGGGAGAGAGGTGATGGAGATGAGAGAGGAGAGGAGAAAGACGACAGGAAAGGGAGCAGGGAAAGGGGCGGCTGAGAATGAAAAGTGAGGAAACCTAAAGACTAAGGGAAGAGGAAGTGGGCCGGGTCGCTGGAATTGTGGGCTGGATCAGTGTTGGGTAACGAAAGTAATAGGCTGGTCCGTTGCTGAAATAGGGAATGGGGAATTAAATAAATGGGCTGCTGATGAAATGTTTCATTTGGGCCATTATTTAGCTGGTCTAAAAGAATTTGTGGGCTTTAATTTGATAATTAGTACAAAATGTATTATATGAAGACAAATAATAATTAGTGTATATAAAGTAAAAACTTAATTTAACGAGTATGAATTCTAAAAATGAAACGATGGCGAATTTGTTTGAAAATTCGTGATAAAGTAATGCGGTAATGTCGAAAATAGAGTATTTAGCTCGTCAATAAATTCAGAACTCCGACAAAATAAAATAAAATACAATAAAAATAAAGGAGGGACAAAATTGGGTGTCAACAGCTGTCATCTCTGCCACAGTATCATTGGCCATGCCCTACCTTTTCTTCCAATCTCCTAACGATTCGTAGAATGGTGGCTTGTTGGTCGAAGGTTTCTTTGTCAACTTTAGGGTGGCCGAGCTTGGCTTCCAATTCTTTCACTTAAGCCAACTTCGCCTTAGCGACACCATCCGCTCCATGGTCCGAATCCCTCTCTCGAGCGGTGCGCCTCTCCCCGATCATTTTACGAAGGCCCTTTGCAAAAGAAGTAACATGTTCTTCTACCCCTCCCCACCCCCCACCCCCCAAAAAAAAAAAAAAAAAAAAAAAAAAAAAAAAAAAAAAAAACACGATCGAACTTAGGCTTTGAACATGAAGTGGAAAAATGGAGTTCCTAAAAAGGGAAAAAATATTATCCGACCTGCAGCATGGTTGACGGTATTTATCATGCATTCGGTCGAGACTTCACACGTCTTGACCCGGTCCCCTCTCCGAAACCACATATTTCATATAGTTTATCACGCCCTACGGCTTGGATAAGAGGTCGAGACTTCACACGTCTTGACCCGGTCCCTCTCCGGAGTAGGATATTCATTTACCATTCCCTCCCGCTTGGGGAAAGGGCAATGTTCCCATTTAGAGCGAGCTTCTTCTCGGTGGCTATGTATCGAAGAGGGCGAGGCCTCGACGGTGGAAGGGGCTGGTATCGGTGGGATGCGAAAAGCGGTGCGGTAGAAGAAGTTGAAGGTGTCATATGCAAAGTTTCAGCTCCAGAACCTATAGGGGTAAAGGAAGCTTGGGTCGTCGAGGCTCCACGCTCGGTGATATCTGTCTCTGCCCAAAGAAAGGGTTCACTCTCGGAGGCCGCATATGGGTTATCATTCATTCGGAGGCTTATTGAGAGGGGTTGTACACCTTCTTCATCCTCCACACCATTAAGGTCCATGATCAGCAAAATGCCGACGGTAAAAAGAGCACCAAAAGATCCCTCAGGACATTGCACTGTGGAGGAATTTGCCTGGCTTCATCCGGACCTTTGTTGTGTTTTCTTCTGGTCTGTTTAACCTCAGAACGGGGGCTTGAAGATGTGGCTCTCCAGCGCGCTTGCGCTCTCGGTTTGATCAACAATCCGGTAGAGGCCACGGCGTCGTGCGAAACTTCGATTAATGGAACGAGAGGAGTTGACTTGGGCAAATCTGAAATAATATACGAACCATAAGAGTACTTAAATGAGAGCAATGGTGAAAGGGTGTGGAAGAAAATGCCCTTACCATGGCTACTTGAAATCCGATTCCGGTCTTCGGATAAGATTTTTTATGTCCAGGTCTCGGGGGTAGAAACATCCAGAATACTCTGGATCCAGTCTTCAAGGTCTTTCATCTCAAGAGGTTCCCAGGCTGTAGCTGCAAAGGCAAAAGAGAAAAGGGATCTTAGGGATTGAAGAGAGAAATTATTTATGTCCGGTAAAAGATCAAAAGCTTACGAGTTGGGTTCCACTTCTTCGAAATAATCCTGCCTCTGGGAGGAAGAAGATCGGTAGTAGCAATGATCACGAAGCGCTCCGGCCAACCTCTGTCATGGTCAAAGCTGGTAAGCAGCGACTTGCTACCTCTTTTTCAAGCTTTATCACCCTCCTCGGAGAGTATACCCGAATCAAGTGGGCTAGGGTAAACCCCACCTTGGACTGGTCCGTGAAGTACCTAATGCTCTCTACGGCTCTCTATACCGAAGGACCTATTTGAGCTATGAACACCTTATAGCGCCAACACATATTGAGGATAACTTCGTCAATACCACTTCTGATTTTCATTGAGAAAATTGAGGATAACTTCGTCAATACCACTTCTGATTTTCATTGAGAAAGTGTAAGTATAAACGAATGAATACCCTGGCATATGAGAAGTCACACTTTCATTCGAGCCAGGAAGGAGGATTTCAGCATCTCTCCACCGACAGCCATCCTTTACCTTAGAGAGGATGCTGACAGTGAATTGGGTACGATAATCGCCAGAGTAGAAGTCCCGAACTCCGGGATGATCCAGTATGATTGTTTTGGTGGTAAAGTCATTTTTCCAATCCCAGATTTTTGGCATGATCAACTTAGCAAGAGGGCTGGGACTCGAGCGTCAAACCAAAATGCAAAAAAAAATGGTGTAAAAGAATGACTCGATGCATTCACCGAGGGGCTCATCAGGGTTGAGAGGGAAGTGCATAAGAGGATGAACCAAATAACGGGAGCCCCGTCTATAGTGAAACTTGCAGGATCCAGGAAATACGGTGTTACCGTATTCGGAGAGCGCGGCCCCGACCCTTATTCTAAGAAGGTTCAAAATTCCTGACATAATATGATAGAACCACAGATCTGGAAGAGCACATAACGACCTTTGAAGCGGCCATCACAGGGCAAGATCTCAAGCAGCATGAGATCGAATCAGTCATGCTGAAAAAGTTTCATCAAACGCTCATAAAGGAAGCACTTTCCTGGTATACTCATTTACCTGAAAATTCTATTGACACATTTGCTACTCTTGCAGATGCTTTTGTCATAGCTTACACAGGAGCCCGGAGGGTAGAAACACACAAGCAGGATATGTTCGCCATAAAACAAAGGGGAGATGAACCACTAAGAGGATTCGTGGATAGGTTCCAAAGGGAGAGAATGTTGTTACCAGCTATCCCGGAGGATTAGGCCACAGCCGCTTTCGCGGATGGTCTAAATCCAAACAGTTCAGAGGCATCTAAGAAGTTAAAAGAGAGCTTGAAAGAGTTCCCGGGCAAAACATGGAATGAAATAAATCTCATACACACAGCCAAGATGCGTATCGAGGGGGATCAGTGAGCAGCAATGCCAATAGAAGTAGGTAGTCGCCTCGCCAAAAGGCCAGATTTAGGGCTTGGTGCAAATGCTGCGAACCATAGAGGACGGTTCGAGCCATATAATGCTCGCGGATTACCCACGAAGGCATTAACGGAGGAACGACGAAGCGACCAAGGCCTCGTCGGAAAGGGCACCCCCGTTTTGAAGGGTCGATGTCAAGGGGAGCTGGACCCCCAAAGTTGACAGACCACAATTTCAATATAAACGCGGTTGAGCTCATCGCGGTGATGAGAACGATAAAGGAAGCTAGGTTCCTAAAAGAGATCCGGACCAATCCAGATAAGAAAATACCGAATTATCTACATGAGCAGGAGGGCCGGGGGATCCACACAGCTGGCTTCCACTCCTACCAACCTGTCGCACCCTCTCTGGCCTCGATCGGGCGCTGTTGCACCATACATGAACGTTAGGGTCACGGAGATGTCACATCACACACCTTTTAGGGTTTGAAAAGTCTAACTTTGGCTTATATAAAGGTAGCTTAGGATAGAAGGAAGGGGATCTAGCTCACACTTTGTAAACTCTATCCCTCTTTTCTCTCTAAGGCAATATAGACAAGAACATCCATTATTTATCTATTTTCTGGAATCATTTTCTTGCTTGTTATCTTGCATTGTGCTTTACCCGTACTCACTGCTACTCCAAACTGGGCTCATAACAGAGTTTCCAGAATTAGATACGACTTACTTGTCTTCAAACCCTATAAAAACAAATCTTTAATTGATTTTCTGATTTAATCCGTGTTCACCGGAAAATAGCTTAGATCTAGAAAGACCACTCCCTTAAACTTGTAAAAATTAAGCTTGAACATTTGGAAGTAGCGTGGAGTATGCATAATTCAAAGTAAAAAATAGAATGTACATATATAATCAAACATATCTTTAAATAAAAAATAAAGGCGTTACTTTAGGAATGTAGGCACATTTATCGCTCATAGACGTGACTCTTAGAAGAAAACAATATTTCATGAAACTGAGTAAATATCTGATGATATGACTATCTAACTATATCAGCTATTTCACTCAGTTGTTCATATTTTCTATGAAAACTGTTTAGCTGTTTTTCTATTTTCAACGAATCTATATATAATATAAAGCTAGGCATATATAAGGTGATGTGACACCTTTCTATGATCTCCATTGCTATTTATCTTTTTTCTCCTATTTTTGGCTTTTCTCATTTAAAAAATTTATGTTCTAGGTTAAAAAAAATCAAAAAGTTACGCCTCTTAATTGCAGCAATTAAGAATTATAATGGCTAATAGTTGATTAATATAAAATGAGTAACGGCATGACACGTTCTTATATACATAAATCAAATTAATGCTCTTACTACTCATATTTTACTCCATGTTTTATTACAATGAAGAAATGGGCACGTTCTTATAGACCTGAATCAGATTAAGTGTATATACTTAAATGTGGTGATAATGGAGGATTAATTATTCAACTCATCCTCATATTTCTCCTCTACATAAATAAGCTGCATGCCCTCTCTTTGGATATCATATTCTATCAATCTTTTGAGTTTCTTGTATAATTTTTAGATTTTTTTTTATCAAGTTGTAGTCATTTTACGGCAATACAAAAGCTAAATAAGTCGATGCTAAATGCGACGAACCTCTGTTTGGATAACAAAGAAAGGGGAGAAGGGGGCGACGATATGAGAATAGAGAGATGGACAGGAAATCTGTTTATAGAGATTTCGTTGTTGTTTTGTTTGAATATTGATTTGAATTGCTTCTTTATGTTTCACTTTCATTTCAAAGGTGATTAACTAATATACAAGTTATGATTCAAAGTAACTTTTGTAATCTTGTAGTCTTGATGTGTGAGAATTATGATTATGAGACTTTGCACTTTGTTGTGTGGATATATAAACAATGTTCACAATTTGGTCGTAATTGGTCGGATGAATTTGTTGGTTGTATATTTAAATTCATTATCTGTAAATTATTAGCTTCACAGGATATTGTAGTTAAATGACCTTATTCACAATCTACCTTCTGAAGCATGTTCACCATTGAGTGGGTTAAGAAATATTACAAGATATCAGAGATGAAATTCCAAGACTAAGGAAGGTGATGTGACACCTCTCTTTGTGAAGAAACATAACATTTAAAAAAAAAAAAAAAAACTTTTACTCCTTATTCCTATAATTAAAAATGTCTAAATACCAATCTCATGAAATTTTAGTTACAAATTCTTCATTTGAGTCTCTTGAGACTTGGGTGTCATGTCTTTATTATGAGCTTTAAAAGAAAATACAAGCTTTCAAATTCTATTGTAAATTTTTTACTTCTCTTCCGTTCATACAACTAAATAATGTTTATTAATTCATCAAATGTCTAACAATTATCTTTCTGCAGCATTTTGTAATGAGATATGATGAAATCTCACAAATTCAAGGATCTTGTAGGAATTCACAGAAATAATCATTTTATCCCATTTTTTCTAACTACTGATCTTTCTCTTGCTCTTTTGTATATATACATATATACATGTATATATATACATACATGTATACATGTATGTATATATATATATATATATATTGCAGCTACTTCTTCTTCTTCAAAAGGGTAACAATACCCAAAAGATTATGGGCTTTAGAATCATCCCTAAAGTAACTTTAAACATCGCCCCTCAACATTCAGGCATAAGAAATGGACAAGAATTCTTGATGTCTCTCAATTTGAAATTTCATATTTTGAATTCATATCTTTTATTGCTTTCTCCTAAATTGTATTGATCTATTCTAAAGATTTAATATAATTCGATTAATTTGCCAAAGTTCCTATGAGAAACAATTATGATATTAGAATTCATGTCCTATCGAGCATCTTATCCCTTTTTGAAATTAGTTTATTTTATAGCTTCATTACATTAATCCATTTATTTTTAATTATTTATGTGAAGTTTTCCTTACCGAATATTCATTTTTAGAAGAATTAGTTCATCCTAGATGAATTTGTATTGTAATAAATGTGTAAAATTTAGTTTGCTTTGAAATGATTACTTTAACAAGTGAAGAGAGTTTTGAAATTATTTTTCTATAAAATTCATTTCTTTATTTAATATTTTTATGAATCTTTATTTAAGTTTTCTCATCATATATATTGCATTAAAATTTTAATACTGTTCCATGCAAATTATTTTATCACAATAATATTTTCTCATTTTATGTGAATTTCTCTTATTATGAAGCGCTCTCCTTCACTAAAATAATGTCGAATCTTTATTTATGATTTTCTTATTCAAATTTACCTATATTAAGTTAGTTTGATTTTTTTAAAACTTAACCTACAATATTTTTCCCAAATTCTTTCCCTCAAATAGTTTTATACATTATTTTATGATTTGAATCACAATTTTAGAAAAATTATGACCGCGCGTAGCGCGGACAAATACACTAGTATATACTAAATTGAGCTACTACAGTTTTAAGGCTTGGTTTGCTTTATTTGTCACGACCCGGCTACGGGCCATGACGGGTATCCGGGGTTAACCACCGAACACCACTCATTCTATTACTCATCTACTTTCATTCATATCTTATGCTCATAATCATAGGAAACTATTATCATTTGAAACATATTTACTTTATAAACATAAGCCCTTCGGCTATCAAAATAATATATATATATATATATATATATATATATATATATATATATATATATATATATATATATATATATATATATATATATATATATATATATATGCATGCATATACATGAAAGACTGTGAGATCATACTACCCACAATCGCGCATCTACTAGCCTCTACTTTTCAGTACTAGACATATGGACGGGACGGATCCCGTCGTGCCCAAAATATATGTACACAAAAATACTTGTCTCAAAATAGTACCTCACGAATAAAGGAGGGCTCTGTAAAATCTGGCGATAGCTCCTATGGATGTGCACCGTCTCCCTGTCTACCTGTGGGCATGAACACAGCGTCCAAGGAAAAGGACGTCAGTACGAAGATTGTACTGAGTATGTAAGGCATAAACAATAATGAAACATCAATGAAATAAGGGAGCATCAAGTGAGGAGCAATCTGTAACTGACTGAATCATAAAAGGAATAATGCATGCTGGCTTACTCTCATAATCATCATCATATCATATATGCATAAATGTATAAGCTGCCCGACCATATAGGTACGGTGTGATAATCAATAACGTTAGCCCGCGTCCAGGCCTCTCGCGTCCGGGGTACCATCTCATGCCGCACTAGTGGTATGCGCGTGCCATACGACCGCTGATGTATAGGCCCGCCTTGGCGGTGGTGCCGACCATATAGGCGCGGTGTAATATCATCATATGCTCATCATAATATCCTTATCATAATATACTTATCATAACTCATCGTAATGCATGCATAGAGACTCATAGATAATCATACTTTATCGGGGTGACATGAGGTCGTGGACCCCCGATTCCATTATGGAGCATTCATAAGTATTCTCGCTCACCGTGAAGGAATTAGAGTATAAGGTGAGTGTATACAATGAACAACATCACTAGATTATGAATAGCATCATTAGCTTAATGGGAACATCATGTCATGGACTCTAGAATTTTTAGGCTTAAGCTTATCATCATCATTATCGTGCTTATAACGTATCTCTTACCTCATATAGCTATTTATGAACAAGGGCTTTTAGTTTGCTTGAAGATAGGAAATTCATGAAGAAGGAGGAAATTCATGCCTTAGAAAGAAAGGACTAGCCTCACATACCTTTGTCGTTTAACTATTCTATTGCTTGCTCGTTCTCCTTTAATGCTCACGTCTTTACCTTCAAGAGAATTCGTATCGACATTAGCTAAACAATCATAGGAACGTACTCACTAAAGCTAGAGAAAATTGGGCAGCATTTCCTTTGTTTATACTACTTCCTCCATATTCCATATCAACTCCCAAACATTCATAATAACAATCACAATATCATAGACAACAATCATCATTCATTTGCATTTTCCACATTTCACAATTTCACTTCAAATTCTCCATAATCATGACCAAAGTTCACTATCGCGTTCTTTCACATATAATACTTATTCCATGTTCTAAATGTCATTTATAATGTATTCATAGTCACAACTAGGGCTGTTCACGGTTTTGGTTAAAACCAAAATCAAACCGAAAATTTAACCAAACCAAATAAAAACACCGACATTTTGTTTGGTTTGGTTTGATTTGGTTTTAAATTTTAAAAACCGATAATATTTGATTTGGTTATGGTTCTATTAAAACTTAACCGAATAAATAACTGAACCAAACCGATAAATTATATATATAAATTTTATAATTATTTATATGTATAATATTAGTTTTTCATAAATAATTATAAATATTTTATACCTTTTAATCATTAATTTGATTTTTGGTCTACTTATTTTACATGATTGTCCAAGGCCCATGTTTTTTAATATGTCCAAGCCCATGTCTGTAAGTCTTTTAACTCTTTAAGTGTTAAGTGTAAACCTACTAACAGAAGCTCACGTTAGAGTCTAATGTCTTTAACTTAAATTTTAGCCTTTCTTTGTCAGCCATTTGATTTTAGGTTGTTTCTTCTTTTTTCGAATTTATGACTACGTAAAAGCTCCTATGCTCTACTTTATTTCCAGGTATATGTATTAAGATGACAAAAATGGTGCATCCACTACTAAGTTAGTTTTTAGCTCTATATGTAATAGTTTAGCAACTTTGGGTAACTTGAGTACTACACTATCACTAATAGTGAAAATATTTCTATGATGTATGTTCTACCTTAAACTATAAATAAAAGTTATCGTTTGAACAAAAAAAAAAAACATGTCTTTTTCAACTTTTTAATGTTTTACTGATAAGTCTCATGACTGCTAGTCATAAACCGAAAAATCGAACCAAACCGAACCAAACCGACAATAACCAAACCGGTGGTTATTATTTTATTTGGTTTGGTTATGGTTTTAGACATTTAAAAATCGACTAAATTGGTTTGGTTATGGTTTTAATCAATAACCGACCCAAACCGAACCATGAATACCCCTAGTCACAATATGTCCATATTCATGATTCAATCCAAACTACCACTCAACAATGACACTATTCACCCATTTATGACCCATTTTCTATACTCTTCTACAATCCAAGTGTTTCAACTTATCAATACTTCAATCATCATGAAAATACCATGAAACTTACCTTAGATAGCGTAGAAACAAGTCTTGAGTGGAAGTATCCTTCTTGCACCAAAACCCTATTTCACTTCTCTTGGGATTTCTTGACTTGAATGGCTTTAATGAGTTTCACACTGTTGATTCTTGTTGGTTTGACGAAGTTGATCATCAATTCCCTTTGTGTTCTTATGGATGAAGAGTGGAGAGAATGTTCTAGAGGTTTCTTGACTTGTGGAGTGGGAATGAAATGAAAATGAAATGAAAGAGAGGTCCCTTATATTAATTCACAATCTGACCCGACCAGAACATACGGACCAACATACGGTTCGTATATTTTTCACTGGCCGTATGTTTGGTCCGGCCTATGCCATGCGGGGGTGAATCTACGGTTGGACGTACGGTCCGTGAATTTTATACGGCCAGTATGTCTGGCCGTATATTGCCCAGCTTTTCGAGACTTATTCTCGGTGACTCGTTTGATCTCCGATCCTTATGGAACCTTATTAACACTTGTTTAACACCTCAATACCAATCTAAGGGACGTTATAACTC
Organism: Lycium ferocissimum; assembly: GCF_029784015.1. Taxonomy (NCBI): domain Eukaryota; kingdom Viridiplantae; phylum Streptophyta; class Magnoliopsida; order Solanales; family Solanaceae; genus Lycium; species Lycium ferocissimum. Next base: position 50,572,533 of record NC_081350.1, on the reverse strand, counting down.
TTCCTCAAAGCACCATTAAAACATCATTAACTCGAAACTCGTAATTCTTGTCCGACATACGATATATGACTTGCTTTCCTTAACAACTTCCTCTCCTTATCTTGAATGTCTTTGGAAATCTTAATTAGGACCCTCAAATACTGTTTCTTGCTTATCAAAACATCGTATACATTATACCCTTCGATGGCCTATTCACTGTACGCTAACGGGGAATTTCTAAGGTGTAACATTCTTCCCCCTTTTGAAACATTCGTCCTCGAATGTTAAGTCATCGGGGATTCATAAAAATTTCGCCGAGTTTCACATCTTAATATGCATCACTACCATCACCCTTAAAGAACCCATAATAACATTGCCTCACGGGGCCACAACACAATAGCAATATAAATTTGGTCACACATGACCCATATGCATAAAAGAAAGCATACATACCTTATAATCTCAATGTCTCATCATAAATTTCTTCCGGGGGCTGAAATAAATGTGGATATGTGGATTCCATCTTCTCCTCCGCTTCCCACGTCATCTCTTCTCGATTGTTATTTCGCCACAAGACTTTAACTGAAGCTACTTCCTTGTTCCGAAGTTTCCGCACTTGCCTGTCTAATATAGCAATAGGCACTTCTTCATAGGCTAGCTTTTCTGTCACTTGTGCATCATCTATTGGCACAATCCTCGTAGGATCTCCTACACACTTGCGGAGCATTGATACATGAAAAACTGGATGGACTAATTCAAGCTCTGAAGGCAAGTCCAATTCATAAGCTACTTGACCCACCTTGCGGATGATCTTATAGGGTCCAATATATCGAGGACTCAGCTTCCTTTCTTGCCGAATCTCATCACACCTTTCACTGGCGATACCTTCAAGAATACCCAATAGTCGACTTGAAATTCTAGATCTCACTGGCGATTGTCCGCATAAGATTTTTGGCGACTTTGGGCTGTCAACAATCGATCTCGGATCACCTTTACTTTTTCTACCGCTTGCTGAATCAACTCAGGGCCTATTAATTGTACTTCTCCTATTTCGAACCATCGATTGGAGATGCCTCCTTCCATACAAAGCTTCATACGGAGCCATTTGGATCTTGGAATGGTAGCTATTATTATATGCAAACTCGATTAGGGGTAAGTGGTCATCCCAACTACCACCAAAATCTAAAACACGTACCCTTAGCATATCCTCCAAGGTCCGTATGGTATGCTCGAACATCCATCACCTGTAGGTGAAATGCAGTGCTAAGCTTGACTTGGGTACCTAAACCTTCCTGGAAAGATCTCCAGAACTTAGCTGTAAATTTTGCCCCTCTGTCTGTAATAATGGATATCGGAATACCATAAAGTCTCACAATTTCCTTGATATACAACCTCGCATAATCTGCTGCTGAGTATGTGGTTCTAAGGAAGAAAATGTCAAGCTTTCGTCGATCCACAATCACCCATATGGAATCATACTTGCCTCGGGAACGGGGTAATCCTACAATAAAATCCATATTGATCACTTCCCATTTCCAAGTAGGAATTTCCATTGCTTGCAATAATCCCCCTGGCTTTTGGTGTTCTATCTTCACTTGTTGGCAATTTGGACATTGGGCTACAAATTCTGCTATGTCTCTTTTCATTCCATCCCACCAATATATCAACTTGAGATCATGATACATCTTTGTCGTCCCTGGATGAATAGAATACCGAGAATAATGAGCTTCTTCTAGAATTCGACGACGTAATTCTACAACGTTCGGAACATATAGCACCTTCCATTATCTAAGAATCCCCTCGGGTATCTAAGAATCCCATCTATAGAAGTTTCAAATGGAGACTCTCTCTTTTTGCCTGACACATATACCTATAATGATTCAATTGAGGATCTTCATATCCGTCTTTTCACTTCCGTATTCAAAGACGAAACTGTGGGATCATTAATGCCAATTCCTGTACTACCGGAATCAATTAGACATACTCCAAGATTTGCTAGTTGGTGGAGCTCACGAATCAATTCTTTCTTCTCCGAGGGCACTTCACATAAGCTACCCATAGATCGGCGGCTAAGCGCGTCAGCTACTACATTTGCTTTTCTAGGATGGTATAAGATATTCACATCGTAATCTTTCAATAATTCTAACCACCGCCTTTGCCGCGATTGCTCTTGTTTGAAGATGTATTGGAGACTCTTACCATCTGTATAGATATCAACGTGCACACCATACAAGTAGTGTCTCCACGTTTTTAATGCATGAACAAGCTATGGCTAATTCAAGATAGTGAGTTGGGTAGTTTTTTTCGTGTTTCCGCAGCTGCCTCGAAGCATAAGCAATAACTCCACCATGCTGTATCAATACACATCCTAACCCAACGCCGGAAGCATCACAATACACAACATAACCATCCGGCCCACCGGAAGTGTCAAGGCCCGGAGCCGAGGTTAATGCGTCCTTCAACTCTTGGAAACTACGCTCACAAAGTGTCATTCCGGCGAAATTTTGCGACTTCGGGTTAGCTTCGTCAATGGGGCTGAAACAGATGAAAAGCCCTCTACGAATCTTCTATAATAACCTGCCAATCCCAAAAAACTATGAACTTCTGTAGGTGTCGTAGGCCTTGGCCAAGTCTTCACACCTTCAATCTTCTGAGTGTCAACTCGAATGCCATCATCTGAAATCGCATGACCCAAGAATGTCACAGAATCTAACCAAAACTCGCACTTGGAAAATTTTGCATATAATTCTCGAGTTCGAAGAATTCCAAGAACAATGCGTAAATGATGCGTAATGTTCGATTCGTGCAGAATACACTAGAATATCATCAATGAACACTATCACAAATAGATCCAAGAGAGCTCGAATACATTATTCATTAAATTCATGAACAACTATGGGAGCATTAGTTAACCCAAATGACATCACTCGAATTCATAATGGCCATATCTCGTTCGAAAGGCGTTTTGGGAATATCTTCTTCTCTAACTCTTACTTGATGATAACCCGATCTCAAGTCTATCTTAGAAAACCACTCAGCACCCCGTAATTGATCAAATAAATCATCAATTCTCGGAGAGGATATTTGTTCTTTATCGGTCACCTTATTAATGCTGTCTATAATCGCACATTCGTAGGAAACCATCTTTCTTTCTTACAAATAAGGCGGGGCTCCCCGGTGATAAGCGGTCTAATAAATCCCTTCTCAAGCAAATCTTTCAAGCTGCGCCTTTAACTCTTTCAATTTCCGGAGCCATTCGGTAAGGAGGAATAGAAATAGGCTTGGTGTCCGACAATACATCAATGGCGAAATCAATTTCTCTTCTACGGAGGAAGGCACGGAAGTTAAATGAGGAATACATCAGGAATTCATTCACTGCGAGAACGGATTGAAAAGTTGGTGACTTTGCTTCGGTGTCATGTACTCGGACTAAGTGATAAATATAGCCCTTAGCTATCATTTTCCTTGCCTTAAGATAGGAAATAAACCTACCTCTTGGAGTTGCCGTATTACCTTTCCATTCAAACACGGGCTTTCCCGGAAATTGAAATCGAACCACTTTCATTCGGCAATCAACATTAGCATAACATGAGGCCAACCAATCCATACCCATAATCACATCAAACATTTCTAGCTCAATTAAATCAGCTCAGTCTGGCGGTCGCATATCACAACTATACAATCTTTGTACACTTGTCTAGCCATCACGGATCTGTAGTACATACCTCAAAAAGGTTTAATTGGCTCGGGTTTCACCCCAATACGACCAGACGACATATGGAGTAATATAAGATAATGTGGAACCCGGATCTATCAATGCATACACGTCATGAGAAAATACGGACAATGTGCACCGTAACCACGTACGGGGAGGACTCGAGATCGTCGTCCCGAGCCAAAGCAGCATACGTGCGGGGCCGAGTGGTGCACCGCAGATAGATCTTTCCCCCTACCTCGCCTCGGCGGAGTTCTGGGAGTCCGTCGCTGCATCGCCTTTGAAGATGAACTAGGCTACCGCTGATCTGTGGCCGGACCCCAACTCGCCGCTATCGACGGACCAATCTCTGCGTCGGTGCCACTCGGCCACAAGTATAACAAGCGTGCGAACCCTAGAGACACTTGTCCGGGTAATCTACCGACCGCATCGCGAATCGGAGGTATCCTGCGACTGTAATCTCCCCCAAGCAACCGTGAACTCGAGGCCCTCGAACTTCGGCCTCGTCCCGAACGAAAGGAGCGACTCAAATCTCACACACAGTAAATCGGGGGAGGTGCGGCTGGTCTACCGGCTCGGCACGAGTATCAGAATGCGTGCCCGTCCCTCTCCCACCGTGCCTAGATCCGGCCTTCTCTTGCTTTGCCCTCTATCAACATCACGATCACCCCTTTGCGGAGGTTGTTGTCCTTCTAGATTTTGGGCATGGGCTTGAATACGGGAAATATCCATCCGATCTTGCAATGAAGCCGTCAAATAATCTTTGAACAAATGTGGCCCTAAGCCACTCACAAATCTATGTACCCGATCTCCCATATCGGCCGCCGCCATAGTGGGGGTATATCTGCCAAAGAATTAAATTGAAGGCTATACTCCCGGGCACTCATATTCCCTTGCTTCAAATTTAAAAATTCATCCGCTCTAGCTCGGCGGACCTCGAGTGGCAAATAATGGCGAATAAAGGCATCTACGAATTCTTGCCATACGGGAGGAGGCGCATTTTCTTTTCTCGATGCTATCCAATTACTATACCATAATACTGCCACATCCCGGAGTACGCATAAGATGCCAACTCCACGGATTCAGTCTCGGAGGCATGAATAATTCGCAATGTTCTCAACATCTCATCAATAAAACCTTGCGGGTCTTCATATGGATTTGACCCAAAGAACTCTGAAGAATTCAAACTCGTGAGTCGCGGGCTGTAGTACTTATTTGAACGATCACTTGGGCCGCGTTACGCGCTTTGCACGTGTGCCCGAGCGGCGGTCAAGCTGTGTCAATAAATGAATGACCTCGGTCACTTGTTGACTTAGTAGCGGTGGAGGAACTAGAGGCATAGGAGGCACAGGCCCAAGTCCTGCCCTTCTTGCTCTTGGTAATAGGCGGAGTAGTAGAGGCATTAGATAGAGCCTCGCGTGGTGGATTCACCCTCATCTACATTCATGGCGACTCTCTTTCCGCCGCCTTTTCATCGCGATGCTTGCCCTTGGGCGGCTTTAGCTTTCCCTTTGGCGGTATTTCTGAAATCACAACACATTATTAGGGATTAAATCTCGTACGGCTCGTCGCACGATCTCGCAAGAAGAAAGATGGTCATTTTTCCTAAATGCCTTGTAGCCTCCTCGTTTATTAGCGTGGCGCGCAACACACCATAAACAAGACTCTACTAGACACGGCTCGTAGACACTTTCTAGAGCGAACCGCTGCTTATACCATACGTCACGACCCGGCTACGGGCATACGCGGGTATCCGAGGGGTTAACCAAGACACCACTCGTTACATTGCTATCGATTTCATTCATATCTTATGCTCATAATCTTAGGAAACTATTATCATTTGAAACATATTTACTTTTATAAACACGAAGCCCTTCGGCTATCAAAATAATATATATATATATATATATATATATATATATATATATATATATATATATATATATATATATATATATATATACGTAAGAAAACTGTGAGATCATACTACCCGCGCTGCGCGTCTACGAACTCTGCACTAGAGTACAGGACATATGGACGGGACTTTGGACCCCGTCGTGCCCAAAATATATATACATAAAAATACTTGTCTCAAAATAGCACCTCGGAATAAAGGAGGGCTCTGTCATCTGGCGATCGCTCACACGGATTTGCACGTCTCCTGCTCTACAATCGTGGTCATGAACACGACGTCCCAAGAAAAGGACGTCGCACGAAGATTGTGCGAGTATGTAAGGCATAAACAATAATGAAACATCAATGAAATAAGGGAGCATCATGAGGAGCAATCAGAATCGATCGAATCATAAAAGGAATAATGCGTCTTTGCTTACTCTCGTAATCATCATCATATCATATATGCATAAATGTATAAAATTTCCCGACCATATATGACTCGTTACAGGATAATCAATAACGTTAGCCCGCGTCCGGGGTACCATCTCGTACCGCCCACTAGTGTCTGCCATGCCATCCGGCCATGGTGTATATGTTACGCCTTCGGGTCGTATTACCATATAGGCGCGGTGTAATATCATCATATGCTCATCATAATATGCTCATCATAATATACTTATCATAACTCATCATAATGCATGCATAGAGATCATACAATCATACTTTATCCGGGTGACATGAGGTAGTGGACCCCGATTCCATTATGGAGCATTCATGTTATCTCCGCTCACCTCAAGGAATTAGAGTATAAAGTGAGTGTATATAATGAACAACATCACTAGATTATGAATAGCATCATTAGCTTAATGGGAACATCATGTCATGGACTCTAGAATTTTTAGGCTTAAGCTTATCATCATCATTATCGTGCTCATAACGTATCTCTTACCTCATATAGCTATTTATGAACAAGGGCTTTTAGTTTGCTTGAAGATAGGAAATTCATAAAGAAGGAGGAAATTCATGCCATATGATTCATGCCTTAGAAAGAAAGGACTAGCCTCACATACCTTTGTCATTTAACTATTCTATTGCTTGCTCGTTCTCCCTTAATGCTCACGTCTTTACCTTCAAGAGAATTCGTATCGACATTAGCTAAACAATCATAGGAACGTACTTACTAAAGCTAGAGAAAATTGGGCAGCATTTCCTTTGTTTATACTACTTCCTCCATATTCCATATCAACTCCCAAACATTCATAATAACAATCACAATATCATAGACAACAATCATCATTCATTTGCATTTTTCCACATTTCACAATTTCACTTCAAATTCTCCATAATCATGACCAAAGTTCACTATTGCGTTTCCATGTTTTAAATGTCATTTATAATGTATTCATAGTCACAACATGTCCATATTCATGATTCAATCCAAACTACCACTCAACAATGACACTATTCACCCATTTATGACCCATTTTCTATACTCTTCTACAATCCAAGTGTTTCAACTTATCAATACTTCAATCATCATGAAAATACCATGAAACTTACCTTAGATAGCGTAGAAACAAGTCTTGAGTGGAAGTATCCTTCTTGCACCAAAACCCTATTTCACTTCTCTTGGGATTTCTTGACTTGAATGGCTTTAATGGGTTTCACACTCTTGATTCTTGTTGGTTTGACGAAGTTGATCATCAATTCCCTTTGTGTTCTTGTGGATGAAAAGTGGAGAGAATGTTCTAGAGGTTTCTTGACTTGTGGAATGGGAATGAAATGAAAGAGAGGTCCCTTATATTAATTCACAATCTGACCCGACCAGAACATACGGACCAACATACGGTCCGTATATTTTTCACTGGCCGTATGTTTCGTCCGTATGTTTGGTCTGAATCTACGGTTGGACATACGGTCCGTGAATTTTATACGGCCGCATGTCCGGCCGTATGTTGCCCAAATTTTTCGAGACTTATTCTCGTCGACTCCGTTTGATCTCCGATCCTATGGAACCTTCTTAACACTTGTTTAACACCTCAATACCAATCTAAGCGACGTTATAACTCTTCCTCAAAGCACCATTAAAACATCATTAACTCAATACTTCGTAATTCTTGTCCGACATACGACATATGACTTGCTTTCCTTAACAACTTCCCTCCTTATCTTGAATGTCTTTGGAAATCTTAATTAGGACCCTCAAATTCCATTTCTTACTTATCAAAACATCGTATAAATTATACCCTTCGATGGCCTATTCACTGTACGCTAACGGGGAATTTCTAAGGTGTAACATTATTCTTTTCCAACTTCGACGAAACTTAAGGTGTTTGAATATATTTGGTTGAGGCTAAAAAAAAAGAGTATTTGAAATTTAAGTTAAACAAATATTTGGAAATTTGTCTTAATTTGGACATGATTTTTATTTGGGAAATTAATTAAGTCTTGTGAGCGAAAATGATCTATTTCACTTAAAATACTTGTCAGACTAGTTTCTCCACTTTAAATTCTTTATTTCAAGTTGAAGGTGAATAATGGACCAATAAAATTATAAAATAAACATTGCTTTGCAAATACATCACAAGTTGCTAAAAAAGAGAATCTGGACCGGTCACGCGTGATTACGTTCTGCATGTTCATATTGGTCATAATTTTCTTCCTACTAATTCTAAACAACCGTTGCTCCTTAACATATAATTCTTGTTTATCAATTCATCGTCTTTTTGCTGATAATACTTTATGAATCCCGCGTGCATTACTCCTTTCGTCCCAAATTAAGTGTCATCTTAGCAAAAACTTAGCTCATTAAGAAATAAATAAATACAATGTAGAGTTTACTAAATTAGTCTTATTTATTAGATTTTTTTTTGAGAATTGAGTAATATTAAAGAGAACTACAATACTTCTTTAATGCTAATGGCATAGTTGGAGTTTGAAAACACTTGCCAATTTTTATCTTGAATTCTTAACGTAGCACTTATATTGAGACAAATTTCTTTTACTAAAATGACACTTATTTTGGGATCAAGAGAATATTTGTCCTTATTTGACCGGAGATTTTCCATTAAAAAATAGAGGTTTGACTCAAAGTTATGAGCTTGGCAAATTGCAACAACGCGTTTGAAATGTGTACTATAAGAGATTAAAAATTCCAATGTCTTCTTCCTTACAACTCCAATCACATCACAAAGACACCCAATTTCTAAAATCATGAAAATTGCTACTGCATTCAATTTTCTTGTAATTTTTCTTATTTTATCGTTGTGTTTGCAAAGTGAATCGAGGATGTTAGACTTGTCTACTGTGGATTTCGAAGAGATGAGTCAAGTGAGAGGTCGCAGTACCAGGCAGAGTCTCAAACCCAATCCTTCACCGAGGGCAAATGCTAATAATCATCAGTACGCATTTAATCATAACATCCGTTTTACTGATTTCCATTTTTTTTTTCTTTCTTTATGTGGAACTTTTTCCTTATCGAGTTTCAAATTACGTGAACCTTGATTAATAGCACTTTTAGACCTTCAATCGCAGGAAAGTTTTGATTTTAATCCTTGTGATATTTACACTATAAGAAAGTATAGAAATGACAACAACTCTTTGGCAACAAAAGTAATATTGTTAGCAAAAATCAATATTTGGCAATAACTTAATTTTATTGTTGGCATATATGATGAAACTTTTAAGTATGAACTTATTTTGTTGCCAAACAATTTAATTTTGTTATCATCTATTGACTATTGTTGCAAAAAGTACTTTTGGAAACAACAAAAAAGTTGTTGCACGTCGTTGCAATAACAACTGATGATATAAGTTTATGCAACAATGAAAAATGTTGTTGCCAAAAGTACTTTTTGCAATAATATCAATACTATGGCAATAAAAAAATTTGTTGGCAAATGTCTTCTTTCTTGTAGTGTTAACTAAGCATATTCAACTTTAAATAACTTGAAATGTGCGCTTTTGAACAATTCGCTTGTGAATAAACACAAATTTTCTGAAGTAGACCGTTCTATCATTTGATTACACATGTATTATGTTAAGATTATATTGTTACTTATATATGAGGGTAATATACTTCAAAAATATAATCTAAATATAACATATATTTTACATAGAGGGACCAAAACATACATTTTAATTAATTGGAGATTAAATGTGTTGATTGATATATCACAAGGATCTAACTCAGAATTTATCTGTAATTGAGGGACCAAAGTGCTATTATCTCATTTTAATGTGTATTTTTTTCATCATATAGACATAAGCAGAATTGAAGTAATCATCGTAACGTTTCTCAATATCTAAATTTTATTTTTAAAATGTTAAATTCATCTAATTCAATTTAGCTTAGAAAATTAATTAAATTTATTCTCGAAAAGCGAAAAGTATAACATAAATTGAGCCGAAGAAAATACTTTTAATCGAATGAAAGATGTCTAACAGTAAATTATTTTCGTGTTGAATGCAGATTTCGGAGTCCACCGCCTGGGATCATGAAATAAAGAAGAAGCTGATCATGAAGAACAAAAACTTGGGCGCAACTTTCTTAAAAGGCACCCTATTGTATTGGATGATATATTATAAAAAAATTGTTTTGTGGTTATGTTCAATTCCGGAAAATGTAAAATTTAATTTTTTAACTTATCATGTTTTGTTGTTTTGCTTAACTCAGGGAGGACCTTTGTTTTCTCACTGTCTTAATTGAGGTTGATGTGTATAATTAAAGGAGATGAATATTTTATGTGATTAATTTAACTATCTAATAGATGCTTAAGAACAAAATGCAAAAAGATTTTCAAAATTTGAATCGAATGTGTTTAATAAAACATTTTATTGTGTGTTCTGGTGCTCAATATGATCAAACAGTAGTTCAGGTGTTTAAATAAAATTTACTGGCAAGTTTAAGAAAAGGTTGATGTATTAAGCCTTTGATTTTTCCATGTCAATCCCAAATTGATGGTGGTCTAAAGTAGGTTATAATGTGCATAAGGGCACTTGTGGAATTACTACGCCATTAATTGATTAGGCAACGTATTCCAATATTACTTCATCTTTTGGTTGGTCTCGGCATTTCTCTCTTCAAGATACCATCAGTCATGGAATGCTTATATATATATTTGAAACCTTTGTCCGATCAATGCGAGAAAGAGAAAAGTGATGTGAATATAAGAATCGAAAGTTTGCTTGTCAGCTATCGGGCCAATGATGCTCTTCTAGCTTTAATTACACGACAAGCTGGGAAAGATCAAAGCCATTTTTCCTTTCACAAAAAGTCAACATGGATTTAGATTTGGAGTACATGGACCTAAGCAGCCTGTGGACAGGGGCGCCTTTCACTGTTGGTAACTTATTTTGGAAGTCCAACATTTGAACGTAGAAGGGAGTATATGCATAACCTAAAGTAAAACATAAGTAGAACATACAGAAATAAATTATCTTTCTTAACAAAAAGGCTCATATATGACGTGATTCCAGTAGAAAATGATATTTCAATGAAAATGAGAAAATATCTGACGAGATGAGGAATACTGAAGGATACTTATAACCCAAAATGTGATTATCATATTGGGGAGGTTGTTTCATAGCATCTTAACGAAACTTAAAATATATCTGCACACAAATGTGATTATGTTTGACAAACTCGTTTTCGCTTAATTGGACTATGTCTTTTATGTTCCTAATTAAGCATGACAATCTTACTGATCTGTACGTGGGATACTTCACTCACTTATTCATATTTTCTACAAAAATTATTTAACTGGTCCTCTATTTTCACTGAAGTAACTAGAATAATGGAGCTACCAGTCAAGGCTTAATGTATTATTTTAACTTCAAAGAAACTTAAGGCGTTTGGATATAAATTGGTTAACGTTAAAAATAAATAAAGTATTTGAAATTGAGTTGAAAATAGTATTTAACAATTTGTGCTCGCACATAATTTTATTTGAAAAAAAAAAAAGTAAGAATATTGTGAGTGAAAATCATTATTTCACTAGTTCCTTGGGTATGAATGTATTATTCATACAAGTAACGGTTGGCAATAATAACGTTCTACCTGTACTCATGTTGGTCATTACTCGCTTCGTCTCAAATTATTTGTCGTGATCTCCATTATACGTTATGTAAGAAAATATTAATTAGGAGAGGATCTTGACTATTTTAATATTATCTATTTTCTCTTCATTGAATATTTATTCTATTTATATGTCATTTTTTCATAATTGAGGTATTTATAGCTAATCTTCAAGAATAATTACTACTAAGAATAAATGAGAAAAAATAAATAATTTTGACTTGAACTTCTAATCAGGACAGCTAATTTGGGACGGAGGGAGTAATTTCTTTGTACTTCTAAACAACAGTTGCTTCTTAATATATTATTCTTGTCCCTCAACAACAAAAAATTTCTTTATGAATATATCTCTTTGCGCCGGATAATTTATGAGTTCCGTCTTTTTTTCCTTTCCTTGTTTGACTGGAAATTTCTTTTCACACATAAATGTTTGACTCAAAGTTATAAGGTTGGCAATAAGTACAACTATATATATATATTATATATATATGGTGATTCTTTTTCCTTACAACTACAAAGCATATATCACAATGACATCCAATTTCTTGAAATGAAAAAAAAATTCAACTACTGCATTCAACTTTGTTGTAATATTACTTGTTTTGTCATTGTGTTTGCAAAGCGAATCGAGGATTTTAGAGTTGTCCACGGTCAAATTCAAAGCAAATAATATGGGTTTAATCAGAGGTCACAGTAACAGGCAGACCTCGTTTAAACCCAATCCTTCGCCTATGCCAAATACTCGTAATCAGCAGTATGGATTTTATTATAAGACCCTTATACTATTTTACTGATATCTTTTTGTTTTTGAGTTAATGATCAAAAGCACATCCAAACTATCACTTTTTCGTGAGTTTCCTGCGTGAACTGTTAGGTGCACGAGTTTTAATTTCTACCTAAATGAATTAGCACCAACTGTTTATCAAAACACACCTCAATTATCAGTTATTCACTTTTTCTACCTGAACGATGGTGATGATTCAAGTAGGAAAAGGGAACAATTAATAGTTGAGGTGTGTTTTGATGAATAGTTGATGATTGTTCGGGTAGGAAACTCGCACGCACCTGATCAGCTAGGAAACTCACGAAAAAGTAATAATTCACATGTAATTTTTACCATTATCTCTTTTTTGAAAGATTTCTAATGGATTATTATTTTGTTGGTGCAAACAGAGGTACTCCACCACCGCCCACGATTGGGGAATAAGGAAGAAGCTGATCCTGAACGACTGAAGAGCCAAAATTTGGGCCCTTAAAAAAGGCGAATTGGATGATATAAGTTTAAAAAATTTAATTTGTGATAGTATGTTACTATGTAATCTTGGAATATGTAAATTCAACTTTTCAAAGAAATTGTGAAATCAATAGTCGAACTGAAACAAACAGATAAATGCTTTGATCGATGCTTTCATTATATTAAGTCTTAACTTAATCATTCTTCTGTTTAGAGAAAAAAAGAGTATTAGATATTTTTTGATTAAATTTAATTGGGATATAAGAAGAACAACTATATATGAGGTTGCATTCTCGTCTACAAAAATCATGTCTATTAATATCACAAAAAACAATAATTTATGCATGTATAACACAAAAAAAAAAAAAAAATCACAAATTTTGTTGCCTACATTCTTTTTGTATAAGCATATTTTGAAAATTTAGAAAAAATTAAAACTCAGTTGCTCGTCGTACAGTATCAATATATCACCATTCATACTTCTATAATTCTGTCAAAAATATGCTTGTAGGAGGTTTGGTGAATCCTAACACAAATTTTCATGAATGAAGAAAAAATAATGAAAATTCAAGAAACAAGATGTAAGCAAAGTAAATATCTAATTACTTATACAATTTAAAATTTAAAACCTCTAATTCTAATTATTAACATCTACTGTACATACCTAATTTTTGCTCACATTTAATAATCAGTTCTAATTAATTATATTTTTATAGATTAAAATGAGCTTAGAATTCAATCTTACTTTTATATTAATATTTTACTTTAGTGTTTTCTCATTTTAAGGATCGGAGAAATTAAATTGTGAAGAATTTTATTTTTATTTTGTTAATATTAGAACCCCATTAGATGCTTCTTTATTCTCTTGTTAGTTGTTACGTAGAATCTGGAAGATAAATTTTTTCGTTAAATAGGTTCTCTTACTATTTAGCACTCCATTCATATATGCATAGACATTTTTGTTTCCACCAATTTTCGCTAATAATAACCTTTTTTATTTCAAAATCATAAAATATTCTAATATTACGTAATACTGACATAACAAACATGTTGTTGGATAAATATGCAAGTAGTTAATTTTTACAAAATTGTATTATTAAATTATGGCCATAAATAAAGTATATGAGGTCAAAAAATGCATAATAGACATACCACTCTCCATCTACTTTTATTAAGAAAAAGTGAGAAAAAGTTTTTTCCACAAGGTTTACAAAAACATTGACCATAATTCATAGGGATGAATCATTCAAAAGCTTTTTTCCCTAAACAACACCTTACTCAATTTTATTTTATAGAGACAAAAACTTCACCTACTATTTAAAAACCAAGGAAGAAAAGAGTAGGGTAAAGAAATAGAGAAGGAGATACTTGAAGAAAGACCTTTTTGTACTTGAATTCTTGCATATGGTTTAAGTGCAAAGAAAATAAATAAAAATAAATGACAAAACATAAATTATTTGACATTTATTTTTGTTTCACGTGAAATTAAATTTTAGGTGGATACGTTATTTTTTCGATCGAAAGCGAGACAATTTGTAGGCACAAACAATAATGATTGATCAAAACTTTAATTTATTAAAAAAAAAAAAAAAGGGGTAATTATGTAACGATTGTCATTCATCATGACTTTAAACGTTCTTTAAATCAAATTTTTTTCAGGAAATACCAATTAAATAATGCCTTAACAATATTTCCATAGAATAAAATAATTCCAATCTGCAGCTACACACACCAATCAACCTGCAAACAAAAAACACAAAACAAAATCAATGAGACAAAAAAAAAAAAAAAAAGGAAGGAAAACATAAAAAATTAATACACTAAGCACGTCTGATATTTTTATTTTCTACAATACAAGCCCAAAAAAAAGTGCTTCAAACACAATTAAAAAGTACAATATTTTTAATTAAGATCAACAAAAATAGGAAAAATAAAATAAAAAAATGAATAATAATAATAATTGAGATTGCAACTTCCAGCATTTCCCAAACCCAAAAGAAAATGATCTATGATGTGATAAAATATGCAAGTCAAATAGATTGGACTTGAGCTATCTATGGGGGGAAAAGATGATAACCGTAAGACTAAATCACCATAATGATCATCATAATGGATAATATTGATTGACCTTATTTAAGGTCAATAACAGTGTGTCTTTTCAATTCAATAGGTTTGTCATTGTTTTAATCTGGGCAACGGACATGAACATGAAGAAGCATATGGGTTAATACACATTGATGGCCAATTCATGAGTTACATTTTTAATATATAATAAAAAATAGGAGTTAGTGGAGTAGTAAATTTGAGACATTTAAATATAAACATTAAAGAAATGGATAGAGGAGTAGTAATTGACATATTTATTTTTTGTACAATAATAAGTAAATAGAAATGTAGAGGAAATTGTCAAAAAAATGAGAAAAAAGATAAATAACATCCTTGCCAAAGAGAGGTGCCACATCACCTCCCTTATGCCTAGCTTTATATTATATATAGATTATTATCGATCACCATAAATGAAATATATAAGAATAGATTTTATTGATTGATAAAGATCACATTAGGGCATAAATTTCGCAATTAAGTGCCAATTTTTTAACTTTGGTAGACTACAAGATAGTGTATCACTATACCATGCATATGGGTAGAATATCATTAACCACACATTTGATATCTGAATTCAAAAGACTCCATGAATGTGATTGTTTTCTTTTCATTGTTTTTAGTTTCTTTCTATTTTTGTTGGTTTTTGCCTTCCTTTTTTTATTTTTATTTTTAGGTTTTCATCCGATATTTAGTGTCCGTTTTGAGATCTAACTAATTCAAATTCACGTCGGAGAACTGAATCGGATACAATTTTTAGGTTTTTCACTCGGTTTCAAGAATCATAGTTGTGATATTCTTACGAAATATAACCTTTAACTTAACGACGAATATGTTGTAATAATATTTTTGTTAGTGGGAAGATAAATTTAGTTGGTGCGGTTGTCTCTTTAATATAGATTGCACCACTTGGAAAAGAAATATCAAGATAACAAAATAATAAGCATCGGGAGATATTCAACAATTGATAAGGGAATATCAAGGAGCTATAATTTATTACCTATTATAGATCATATCTTTGGTCTACGTTCGAACCAAAGCAATAATTAAGTTCAACCAAATACCATAGAACTTGCACTAGATTCGTCTCTGACTATGCATAGCTCTTCATACATAACGAAATATTGGTCCTACATGTATCAAACTTAACACATTATATCAAAATGCATCATTCGTTCTAACTTTACATACAGAGTTGGTCCAACCCGTTAGTAACTCCATTTTATTTTTTAATTCTCAATTTTAGTTGGTTTCTTACTGGGATCATCTCTATCTTTTTTTTTTTTTGTCTCACCAATCTCTCTAGGAGGATGTCTAGGTTCAAAGAGAAGAGCATTATTTAAAAGAAAAAAGAGCCAAAAAAAACTACAAGGTCCATGAAACTCGAAGCGAAAAACCAGAAGTATAAACTACATATAAAATTTAGGGATAGATCCAAGCATAAACACTAGCAACATGGCAGCTCTTTCTTGCCTCAGGCCCTCTTTTGGGCCTGCACCTCTTGCTGGGCCTGGACTGGTATTTTTGAGCATTTGCAATTTTCACTATTTCAGTCACAGTCTTCAGAGCATCTTTTCAGTTTGGTTTTTTTTGCTCTTGCCGCGACTTCTAGCAAGACATCCTCGTTCGAAATCAGCACCTGATTTCTTTGACTATGTCATGGCACTCTTGGCTGTAAAAGTTTTAGAAGTTGCAAATTTTTTTATCGCCTTGCTGTATTTAGGGGAAGGAGCCTGTTATGAACCAACTCCAGCCCAATGTCACACAATTAATTATTGGGCCGAGAAGAAGCAATAGAACTGGAAAGACTTCATTAAGGTTGATTTGGGACCCAGACCCAATTAACAACCAGTTAAAAGGACTACGACTTAGAAGAACGGTTTAGGCAATAGTTATGAAGTATCTATATTCTCTCATCCCCTTTCTCTGAGTTCTAACTTCTCATCCCATTCTTATCTCTATCTTTAGTACTTGTTATTTCTAATTCAATAGTTTAAGTGTTGCAAGTTGTAGTTTGGCTATCAATGATTATATAATAGTTGAGTATTTGTGTTGAGAATTCTAGTTTGTTTCATTGGTGCTTTCATCCAGAGGTCTCTAATGGAGGACCAAGAATTACTTAAGGCTTTCGTTGATGATTCAATTCAAGAAATGAAGGATTCAATCTCTAAGGATCTCGTGGAATTTCGTTCGATGTTGCTAGAGGTTTTGGGAAAGAAGACTATGACCTCTTTTGAATCCCGAAACACAGCTATGGACGCCAAATTATGGCAGTTTCAAGGTGAAAATCCTGAGGGTTGGATATTCCAAGCAGAGCATTATTTTGATTTCTATAAGATTGAGGATGATCAGAAGCTTACTGTGGCGTCGTTCTATCTCGATGGTGAAGCATTGAAATCGTATCGGTGGTTATTTAGGAATAAGCAATTACTTGATTGGCCACATTTCGCTGATAAGGTGAGAATTCGATTTAAGCAGAAAGGATTTGAGTCCGCGGAAGGGAGATTCGACAATCTCGGGCAGGTAACCTCCATGACTGAGTACCCAAGTCGTTTTGAAGCTATCTCATCGGGCTTCAGTGAGTCAGATGTATATTCGACTCAATACTGGAATGAATGACATAACTACAATGACCAGACCTTTGCCCACAAGGTGTTTGGGGAAAATCCGAATAGGAAAACTAAAAATGTTGTGGATATTGAAACAATTCTACAAACACCAGATGCTATGAAACCAACGTATGCGGACAAGGATACATCAGTACAAGTTAAAATTAAGGGTGCAGAAATTTTGCTTACTCAAGCAAAACAGAAGATTTGCAATTCGGATTTGGATAACAAAGAGAAGGATTTCCCGCCTCTTGTTATTGCAGTTGTGGATACAAATGTCCAAAGAGATGAAGCAGCACTGCAATGCCATTCTGTATTTGAGGAAATCACGCATAAGCATATATTCATACAGTTACCAATTGATCCCGGTGAGTTTGTTCCTCCATCCATTATGTGCGAGAGCTTGAATATAGATTTGGATGTATCGCACTACTCGTCTATTACACTGTATTCTCGTTTATTTGGACTTGATGGTGCTATGGAAGGTGGCAAGTTGTTTAATGATATGTCGAGTAGAAAATTAGGTGCACAAACTGTTCAACCTCGGCTGCCACGACCACTTCCAAAACCACTTTTCTACGACACTGGAAGCTCAAAGGCAGACTATGTCTTCGACAAATTGCCAGTGAAGTGCAAAAATGTAGATTCCGGCATTAGTTAGTGGAAGTAATACTGAGGCAACTAGGGTATCACTCTTAGTTCCAATCGTTGGTCGAGAAGATGTGATGCCGAATGAACATCTCGAACGAGATATGCCAGCGAGGTATGTTGCTAACTCTCTTGCTAGTGGCTCTCCTAAATGGAAAACTGATTTGGAGACATCTGGTGTTGTGTTTCTTGCTGAAATTTTCATGGAATCAGTAGGTATTGATGATCTATTTCTTGACAAATGTTTTTTGGAGAATGAGAGTGACATCCCGACAAGTGCAATGATCAACATATTTTGAGTCAATTTCGATTTGTTCTTGCTGCTTATTTCCTTATTTTAATTGTTCTTGCTGCGTATTTCCTTATTTTAATCATTCTCGTGACTGCAGTGGGTCCTTGTGTATGGGACCCAGGAATAGGTTTCGAGTTCATGGGTCTAACAGGTTATACTAAGAACGTGGTGTAACTACTATTGTTGGGATGTACTGGAAGGTTTTTCTTCATTGCGTATTCAAACTCTACAAGTAGAGTGTGGGATCCCAAACCAGGGTGTGTAAACTCCTACTTGTACAATGGGTTCTCTGTTCTTCATGACTACAATGTATTCACATGTCCTTTATTTGCATTTACACTAGTCTTATATAAATATTATGCTCTAAAACATGATGTTTTGGTGGCCAACTTCAACCAAACATCAGTTTTGCATCGTCACTATATCACTACACTTGTTGCCATGTTACATGACTGGAAAATAATAGTATTAAGGAGCGGATATAAGGTGAAGCTTCAGGTTGTACACTCTGCTGATTACAAACTTAATGGGGTCATTGAGATGGTTGAGTCGATTGCACGTCATAGATTACATTATGGCTGAGGTAATGCATTAGTTTTTGTTATCCTTTTAAACAAGTGTGTGGTTGCGAGACAAGTTATAACTGAACTCGATTTGATAATGCGGATGAGTTTTACTGTAAATCAGAAAGAACATGGGTTGATATCAGTACCGGTGGAGAGATTTAGTGGAAGGTGAGTTTCTACAATTACTCATCATCACTTCGAGAAAAAGAATTAAAGCTAAGGAAGAATGGAGTGAGAAGGGAATTGCAGATCCTCTTTACCATATGTGTGAGTTGTTGTTGGCAAATATGACGAAGGTCCCTTATGCTGCTGCCAGTAGTGCTTCTACAAGTTCGAGTGATATCATTAGATTACTCCAGGCTGCCAATCAAGTTGCTTCTTTGCTGCTTACCAGTTCAACCATACATGGGAATGCTCATGCCTACTCGAACCTTGAAGACAAGGTTCTTATTCAGGACGAAAGTATTGTTATGAACCAACTTCAGCCAAATGTCACACAATTAATTATTGGGCCAAGAAGAAGCAATAGAACTGGAAAGCCTTCATTAAGGTTGATTTGGCACCCAGTGATATGATCCTACTTGGCACACTTCACTTCAAGACATCCACCCAAGGCCAAGTCATGAAACTTCAAACTCTACAAACGACGTGGATGACAAGGATGACATGGAAGGCCTTTGGAGGCTCCTACAAGCCACACAAGATGGCTTACGATGTGTGGAAAGTAGCTTGGGTGAGGCTTGGAGATGAAGGTACTAGAAAGGAGGCCTAGAACTCAAAAGTGGCTAGAAGTGCAAAGGGGTAGAAATGCAAATGTGGCTAGACGTGCAAAAGAAGGGGCATAGATGCAAATGGTCACAATTGCAAGCTTTAAGGATTGGATGATGTCTATATGTGCAAGACGGAGTCTTTTCAAGTTTCAAGCCAACATCCAACTAGCCAAACAATGCCCTTGCCTCATTAAGGGCAATAATGTAATAGTTAGGTTTCTTCTTATTTCCTATAAGTATAAGTAGGAGGATGACCCTCATTTACACTTAGATTATGATGAATTGAGAATACTCCTTTAGAGAGATAGATTGTTTATCTAGGATTAGCTTTAGATTAGTAATAGTTAATGGTATATTCCATTGTTGGTTTTGAACCGATTTCCATTGATTTCATGAAGGGTTGTTCATTTTTGGATTTAATTGAATTTCCCTTGCGTTGATTTCAAATAGTATAGGTTCTTTGAATTGAATCAAATTGAGAGGGTCTAGGTTCCATATACTTGGGTTTGCTCATAGGTTCATTATTCATTAGGTCTTGCTTTTATCCTCTATTTCTCATCCCCTTTTCTTCAATTCTCATCCCAATTTCTTGTTATCCTTTAATTCTGCATTTTAGTGTTGAATTGGTGTTTTTCCCCAATTCAAATCTTATCATTTGGTATCAGAGCATAAGTTAAGAGATTGTTCCTACAATTTCTAATCCTAGGCTCAAAATTTGAAAATCCCACAAAAAAAATCAAAAAATATAAAAACAAAAATTGTTTTTGTTGTTTTTGTGGTTGGATTTGAGCTTATTGAGGTGAAAACTAGATAGATACAAAGTTTGAAGCTATTTGGTTGAAGTTTCAGTCAATCACCATTGTTGACCTTGAAGAACTCAAAAGTGGGTTTGGTGATTGAGTTGAAATTGAAGCTAATTAGTTAGTGGGCTTTGTTCTCTAATTCAAAGGCAGCTTAGATCTGAAATTTGAGACAAAACGAGTTGATTTGGGGGTATATTGAAAATTTGAATGTTCTTGGTGTTCTTGAAGATCTTCATATCTTCATGAGGAAGAAGATGACCCAAGGGTACGTTTGATCCAAAATATTTTCCCAAAGTTGTCAAAAGGTGTTTTTCTACCCCAAAAGGAAAAATATTAGGTTGTGTGGATCCAACAAGTCAAGAAAAAGTCAAAAAAACCCAACCCAAAATTCAAGGACCCACATGCAAAAAATTCGTCACTGAAGTAAATATACGGTCCAACTTTAGGGACCGTAAAAGATTTACGGCCATAAAACCTAGCGTAAATTGGTTCTAGAAAGCAGATTTTTGAAGATATTTTCACGGGTACAAAAATACAAACAGTAAAATGCACTCCTGAAATGCATTTTATGTTCCTCTTATGGGCCCTCAGCGATCCTTTGCAGAATCATATAACATGCCATAAACAACCTGTATGCAAAGCCACAACCTCTAGATTTACCTGAATTTACCCGAAATTGCATTGCAAGTTTGTTCTTCAACCCGATTTCACTTCATTTTCAGTTCTAAGTTTCGTTAGGTATTTGTTCATCCTTTCTTGATCTTCCAAGCTAATTAACACTAGTAATTAACCTTACTTAGTTGTTGATTAGTTCTTGAGTCCGAATTTCTTTCGTGCCAATTCTTTTTAAGCTTTTCTCATTTTAACCTTGTTGAATTTTCTTGGCTCAAGTCCTTTTGCTTTATCGAGTCATCCGTCTTTCGATTAACAAGAATCTGTTCCTCCCCAAAGGTTAACAATCTTGTGAATTGAATTGGATTAAAAGGGTTCCTGACCAACCTTGGAAGAAGCTTAGGTTGAAAGGTAAGATTGAGTGCAAATACGAGTGACATGAGGAGCTTTTGCTACTAATCTTGTTTGCTCGTTTTGTAGGTACACGAATAGGAGACATAAGAAGAAGGAGAGATAAGGATGTCATCCATAGCTTCCGAGTCTTGTGGAGATGATTTTGAAGGTTATGCCTCTAGCAATAGAGGGTATGACTATGATGAATATGGGGGCTATGAAGGAGATGACATGGGATATGAGCATCACTATTCTTACAATGAATATGATAGTGATGGTGCTCATAGACCGAATGAAGAATATGGTCGATATGATCATAACCCGTATGAGGGTGAAGAATACTACTCCGAGGGCAATTGTGAGGCAACACCTCATGAGGCTTATGAAGAAGAAGGAGTAGATGAGCATGAAAAAGAGTCCTATGGTGGATACGAGCATGAAGAGTCTCATCCTACAGGCCATGGACATGGGGGCGAATTGAGGTATGCTCCTTCCTCACACTTTCGATATGAACCACTTGGTGAGAACTTGCAAGAATAGGAAGAATATGGTGATGATGAGCCTAGTGGCTATGCACTTCATAGTGAGTATGCATGTGAAGATAATGGGATTGCATATAATTCTTATGAGGGTTCTTCTAATAGACATTCACGTGCATTGCCTTGTAATACTTCCTATTCCAAGCAAAATGGTATAAGTGTGTGAATTAGTCCGAGTAGGAGCAGTCCGAGGAGGAGAAGAGATTATACATTTCCTAATCCAAGAAACACAATGAACTATGATTCTTATCCTAATCTGAAGGTGCCATGTTCTCAATATGGTTATGGTGTGGAGGGTAGGAGAAGAGAAGTGTTGACGAGAGGTGACCAACTTGTTGGTTATGCAAGTCCTTGTGGAGACTACTCAAGTCCGATGTCTTATCCTAGTCACAAGGTTATAATGACTAATCAAGGAAATCTGATTCAAGAGATAAGAGATATGTCATCCATAGCAAGTTCATTGGCTATGCTCACGAATCAATCGTCGAGCTTGACATCGAAGATGGAAGGTATGGATGGAAAGACGGAAAGTATGGATGGGAAGTTGAATAGTATGGATGAACGGATGGAACGCTTACGCAAGGTACAACGAATGAAGATGGAGAAGTCTAAGCCTTGTGAAGCGAAAGAGGAGAGTGAAGCGGAGGGTTCCCTTAACCCTTCCAAAGATGTACTTGACACTTGCCCTAACTCTCATAAAATTGAGAGAGAAAAGATTGAGAGGAGTAAGGGATTGAAAAGTGACAACTCTATAGTGGAAAAAGGAGAGGTTGTGATGAGTGATGTGAGGGAGTTGTCACAACCCTATTCTAACCCTTATAACTTTTCTTTCTTCTCTAGTTGTTTGAAAAATGGTGTATGTATACTTGGAAGAAAACCGAATGTTGAGCCTCAAACTTTGAAAGTTCATGAGGTAGTTGAGAGCTTCCCGGAGGAGCAAATGGACTCCCAAGTTGAAATTCGAGGTAAAAGAGATGTTGTGTGCGAATTTCAAGGTAAAACAGCTAATATTAACACCACAGATGATGTGATTGACCATGTTGTTGAAGTGAGTGTAAATGATAGCTGGTCCTTAATTGAGCTTAATGAGCTTTACCTTATGTTGAGCTTAGTGCTTTATTGATTGTTGATAATGTAGTTGATATGGGTGATCCAACACTAGTTGATCCTATTGATGACCATCTTGATTCTTCTTGTAAAATCAATTTGTGTTCACCTAGTGTTGATCCCTATGATTTGCATGTTAGTATATTGTCATGTGATATGATAGCTCACCCACTAGTTGATCCTAGCGATGACCGAGTTGATTCTTCTTACAAGATCGATTTGCATCCAACTAGTGTGGATAATTGTGTTGATCAATTTGATTGCTATGATAGTCCACTAATTGAGGAACCTTGTGATGTGCTTAATGACCCTCAATTTAGTGATGATTTTGGTATAAATGATCATTTACCTAGTCGTGTGCATGAAAGTGTTGTGAAAAGTGACCTTTGTCTTTATGAGAGTGGAATTGTATGTTTTGACTCTTCAGTGTTCATTGATTCTTCTTTCTTTATAGATAATACGTTATTTGAAATTAACATGACTATTGAGAGTGATGAACCTAGTAGGGTGTTTGGTAATGTTGAACGTTTGGTTTCCTTTAGAGACTATAATGTGATATGTAACCCACTATGGGATGACGACACTCTTCCCTATGATGGAAATCTTCCCTTGAGGGGTTGTAACCCACTTATAGGGAGGGAAAGTATTGCAAAGGAAGGTGATTCTTGTCTAGAAATTGCTAATTCTTCCTTTCATGTTCAACGTCATAGTAGCCTATTGGATAATCTTATCCTTGAACCGTATGGTGAGGTTACATTGCAAAGTGATATTGATGAGTAAGTTATTTTACGTGATACCTTTCTCTACTACTTATTTGTATATGATGACATTCTTGCTATGGGGAGTGCATCTTATGTGGGAGAAGGCTCTTATGATCTAGCCGATTGTGTTCTTGACCATACTGGGTGGATGTTCTTCCCATTTGATCCGAGTGACACTTTGTGTGATTTGAGAGCACTATCTTGGGAGAGTCCTTGTGTGAAAAATGAGAGTGTCCTTGTTTGGACATTGTGCTACATGTTAAATAGAACCAATGTCGAGTTGCATACTTCGTATTTTAAATCCATTGGTTTTATTACTCTATCCTTATGTCATGAACCTTGGAGGAATCAACTTCTTGATACCTCATGTGTGCAAATATTAGTCATGATTGTCATAGATGTGTGGTTGTACCACAAGGTTGTTCATCCTTGGCATAAATATGTGCTTATTGCTTTATGTGCTAACCCTCAATCCTTGAGGAGTATGTTTTCGTATGTCTTCCTCTAGGTTTTGCTAGGTTCGGATTCGAGGACGAATCCTTTTGAAGAAGGGGAGGATGATATAATCCTACTTGGCACACTTCACTTCAAGACATCCACCCAAGGCCAAGTCAACAACTTGTAAGTGGCGTGGATGACAAGGATGACATGGATGACATGGAAGGCCTTTGAAGGCTCCTACAAGCCACACAAGATGGCTTATGATGTGTGGAAAGTAGCTTGGGCGAGGCTTGGAGAAGAAGCTACTAGAAAGGAGGCCTAGAACTCAAAAGTGGCTAGAAGTGCAAAGAGGTAGAAATGCAAATGTGGCTAGACGTGCAAAAGAAGGGGCATAGATGTAAATATTCACAATTGCAAGCTTTGAGGATTGGATGATGTCTATATGTGCAAGACGGAGTCTTTTCAAGTTTCAAGCCAACATCCAACTAGCCAAACAAGGCCCTTGCCTCATTAAGGGCAATAATGTAATAGTTAGGTTTCTTCTTATTTCCTATAAGTATAAGTAGGAGGATGACCCTCATTTACACTTAGATTATGATGAATTGAGAATACTCCTTTGGAGAGATAGATTGTTTAGCTAGGATTAGCTTTAGATTAGTAATATTTAATGGTGGATTCCATTGTTGGTTTTGAACCGATTTCCATTGATTTCATGAAGGGTTGTTCATTTGTGGATTCAATTGAATTTCCCTTGCCTTGATTTCAAATAGTATAGGTTCTTTGAATTGAATCAAATTGAGAGGGTCTAGGTTTCATATACTTAGGTTTGCTCATAGGTTCATTATTCATTGGGTCTTGCTTTTATCCTCTATTTCTCATCCCCTTTTCTTCAATTCTCATCCCAATTTCTTGTTATCCTTTAATTCCGCATTTTAGTGTTGAATTGGTGTTTTTCCCCAATTCAAATCTTATCACCCAGACCCAATTAACAACCAGTTAAAAGGACTATGACTTAGAAGAACGGTTTAGGCAATAGTTATGAAGTATCTATTTTCTCTCATCCCTTTTCTCTGAGTTCTAACTTCTCATCCCATTCTTATCTCTATCTTTAGGACTTGATATTTCTAATTCAGTAGTTCAAGTGTTGCAAGTTGTGATTTGTCTATCTATGATTATATAATACTTGAGTATTTGTGTTGAGAATTCTAGTTTGTTTCAGAGCCACAGGCAGGTGCGCAATAGATCACCTCTATCAATACTCCCATTCGCAGTTCTCACTAATCCTTAATTATTTAGATCACTTGCATCATTGCTAACAATGTTATGAGTTGGAAAAATTATTAACTTTTTCTTGAACCTAAACATCGAAAGCATTAATGACAGAATGTCGATCTTTTTGTTTGTGTTCTTTTAGTTCATCAGCTTTTCTCTATCAATGGGTTAGTCAGCGGATGAGTTCGATCTTGTCGGACTTGTAATGGTAGTGCATTATCACTAGAAGCACCAAGATCTCCTACCAATTTCACGCTTTGTGCATTAGATAGAGCGGTAGTTTGATTGGTTTTGGGGAAATTTATTTAGTATTTACTTCAAGCTCGGTAGCTTGAGCAGATATTGGGACATCAAGTTCAAGTATGTGGTCGGGATATAATATCAATTAGGTTTGGTTAAACCGCTGAAGATGTATTTTTTTTCAAAGAAAATCATACTATTGACATATCATCAGTCGAAGAAAATTAAAAGAGCTTTTATCACATCTCTAAACATAAAAATATTATGATAAAGGGGTCAAGCACATGTTGAGTCATTAATGGGAGAGATAAAATGTTGAATTAGAACCTATTTGGACAAAAATAAAGCAAAATTTTTATGTCAATCTGCTGGAGGGGGTTGTACTAGTCATAAATTTCATTCGGCTCTGTTTCATACAACGCCTTGAAAAGCAACTTGTTGACTATTCCTGTAGTAGCATCCAATATAGGCTTATCCCGCTTTGTTCCAGCCTCTGAAGGAAACAGAGCCTTGACAAGATCAGATTGTGGAAAAATTTCGTCGTCAGTCATCATTAAAAAATAATAAAAAAATAAGGTGGGCCCCATATTAAAAACACCAAATAATAATAAAAAAAAAAAGTGGGCCCCATACTAAAAACACCAATCAATATTAAAAAAAATCGTTAGTCACTCTTAAAAAAATGAAAAATTAAAGTGGGCCCCATACTAAAAACACCAAGCAATATTAAAAAAAAAAAGTGGACCCCACCATTTCCAAACTATAAACCCATTCTTCTATATAGTACAGTAGTAAAATAAGATAGAATTTAATTACTTTTTCATTTTTTCCCTTACTCTAATAAATGTGAAAAGAGATTAATGTCGAAAAAGAAAAAATAATATTAAATGGAGATCAAATAATTAATAAGGTAAATTAGTCAAATTATAATTCTAATTGACGTTTCCTTAAAAAATCGTGCAAAAAATAACATGACAAGTAAAATGAGCTAAACCAAGAATATTTACCAAAACTTAAAAAATAGTAGTTGTTCGTTTAAATAGAAAATCAAATTTCTACTTTGTTTCATTTTAAACATGTAAAATTAATTTAATAATTTGAATTAGAATTATCCAAATCAAAATTTGATAAAAAATAATAAGTATTATTTAGGTCCAATCTACATACATTAATAATAGAATATTTTATACCTTTAAATTAATCG
The DNA here is from genome assembly GCF_029784015.1 of Lycium ferocissimum. Lineage (NCBI taxonomy): Eukaryota > Viridiplantae > Streptophyta > Magnoliopsida > Solanales > Solanaceae > Lycium > Lycium ferocissimum. The sequence continues at coordinate 50,545,273 of NC_081350.1, read as the reverse complement.
AATTAAAATTCAAAGTATCAACTGATGCTTAAATATTGCTATTGTTTTATCTCAAAGAGATGAAAATAGTTTCCTTTTAAACAAGTCTTCTCTTTTAAAAAGTATTAATAAATTTTTGCCAACTTTGTATTCATAGCAAACATTAATATAATAAATTTTTGAATACGGAGCACAAATTACAATGTTATATTAATCGTGTTTGGAACATAGTATGTAGTCACTCTTAAAACAAAAAAAAAATATAAGATGGGCCCCATACTAAAAACACCAAGCAATATTAAAAAAAAAAAAGGAAAAAAAGTGGACCCTACCATCTCCAAACTCATGTAAAAAAAAAAAAGATGGACCCCATATTAAAAAAAAATAAGTAATATAAAAAATAAAAAAAAAAGTGGACCCCATATTAAAAAAAAAATAATGTCAAAAAAAAAAAAAAAAAAAATGCACCCCATATTAAAAAATCATACTCCTATTAAGTCAATAATGGTGGATTATTGCTGCACATGCGTATCAACCTATTATTGAGTAGAGAAATGAAATTATTGTAGACAAAGAAAAACATGGACCCTATATTATTCTTTTCTTGAAAAGGTTAAGTAAACCATACAATTTCTTTTCTTTTCTTATATTAGCTTGAGATCTAATCTATATATTTAACTGTTGTATTTGCTATTCCGCGATATCATTTATTTGTTATGTTTACTAAAATAAATATACTTAATATTTATATTTTAAAATAAGATAGAATTTAATTACTTTTTCATTTTTATTCCTACTCTAATAAATGTGAAAAGAGATTAATGTTTTAAAAGAAAAAATAATATTAAATGGAGATCAAATAATGAATAAGATAAATTAGTCAAATTCTAATTCTAATTGACGTTTCCTTAAAAAAAACGTGCAAAAGATAACATGACAAGTAAAGTGAGCTAAACCAAGAATATTTACAAAAATTACAAAATAATACTTCTTCGTTTAAATAGAAAATCAAATTTCTACTTTGTTTCGTTTTACACATGTAAAATTAATTTAATAATTTGAATTAGAATTATCCAAATCAAAATTTGATTAAAAAAATAATAATTATTGTTTACGTCCAATCTACATACATTAACAATAGAATATTTTACACCTTTAAATTAATCGAATTGAAATTCAAAGTATCAACTGATGCTTAAATATTGCTATTGTTTTATCTCAAAGAGAGGAAAATAGTTTCCTTTTAAACAAGTCTTCTCTTTTAAAAAGTATTGATAAATTTTTTCAAACTTTGTATTCGTAGCAAATACTAATATAATAAAGTTTTGGATACGGAGCACAAACTACAATGTTATATTAATCGTGTTTTGAACATAGTATATATATATGCATAAAAACAGTGCAAACTTATGTATGTTTATTAGCAATATAATATATATATATATATATATATATATATATATATATATATATATATATATCACTACCCAAACACAACTACATACACATAGATACACTATAATTCAAAGTGTTGGGCCCGTGCCGTCTAGTCCCATTGAGAAAAGCCCCTTTTTCATCAATTGTAGTGAAAATCTCATTGATAATTGGGTTGCAGTGAACACCAACCGCTAGTTCCTTCTCAATTGTTAGACCAATAGATAGGCCAATAAAAGGAAACCCATGCTCATATTTAGTTGTTCCGTTGAGTGGATTGGCTGTCCAAGTTGGTTCATCAGTCGGCTCAAAATAAAATTGCCACGAGCAGTGGTAGTTTCTTCACCAATAAACATATGCCTCAGGAAACACTCCTTAAAAGTGAGATCTACACATGCCTTATAGGTATCTGCTACCAAATCTATCACTCCTCCGTGCTCCACATGCTTAGTCTTGTCAAATCCTTGGAATATTATCTCTCCAGTTTTCTTTGCTGCATCCACTGCAACATCAAGTAACTGTTGATATGTACCTGAGACTTTAAACAAAATAATTAATATAGGTGATGTAGATTTCAAACAGCGGTCAAACACCTATTGAGCTCATGGTCGTCATGAGGCATTTGGTGGGTCAGTGGAATAGGACATCAGGCTGGTATGAATAAGGTGCATATTATTAGGCAAGCCATTTGTACTACTTGAGATAGGTGATTTACCTGCAGGACCTCCTCCAAGTGTTTAGAAGACAATTTTAGACTGTGCACTACTAAAAAACTGCCAAAAATCGACGGACAAAAAACCGACGCACTGCGTCGGTTTAAAAAACCGATGGAAAACCGACTCACTACGTCAGTTTTTTGCATTTCTAATTTTATTAAATTATTTTAATTAGAAAACCGACGGACGACGTCGGTTTTTTTGGCAGAATTTTGAAAATATATTTCCGCAAAAAAAAAAACCGACATCCCACATCGGTTTTACTAAAAAAAATAATAATAATTAATATAAAATCGACGGACGACGTCGGTTTTATTTTTTAAAATATTTTAAATAATATGCAATTCATTTTGTTTTTTTAAAAAATAATAAACATTTTTTTTTTAAGAAACTGACGGACAGGGTCGGTTTCCCTTTTTCTTTTCTTTTTTTTAATTTTTTGGGTCAAAATCTGGTCAAATGTGCGAAAAAAATCGTCAGACAGGGTCGGTTTTGTCCGTTGGTTTTTCTTTAAAAACATGGTAGACGGGTTTTATACCCATTTCTTCTCCTCTTCCAAATTAAAACTCCCATTCCCCTCAAACCCTACCCGCCGACCCCCTCCCCTCCACCCAGCCCCGCCGCCCATTTCCCCGCCGCCACAGCACACCTCTTGACCATCCCCACCTACCCCAGACCCGTTTTGAAGTTAATTAATTGAGGTTAGTTTCTCTTAAATTAGGGCTTTTAAAATTCTTTCAATTTTAGTTTTATTTGTAGATTTTAGGCCTAATGTTAGTCTATTTAGCTTTGTTAAACATCATTTGCAATGTTATTAATGTTTTATTTGTGAAAAAAATGTAAACTTTATTTGACTAGTTTACTTGTCATTTTTTTTTTTTGCTTGAGATTGTGCTATATTTCATGTTTTTTGTCAATGTATTTGTGTTAGCTTAGTTATCATTCTTTGTAATATTATTGATGTTGAATATGTGCAAAAATGTATACTTTAATTATTTGACTAGTTTTTTTTTTTTTTGGATTGTGCTTTTTGTTAGAATTCCATAAGTTATTAGAATTGTTATTGATCATTCCAAATTAGAATTGGTTGAGATTGTACTTTTCAAAGTTAGAATTGTTAAGTTATAGTATTTCTATAACCTCAATATTAAAATGTAGACTTTATTTCTTTAGATTTACTTTTCAATTTTCAGAATTGGTTAGGATTGTGCTTTTCAAAGTTAGAATTATTAAGTTATGTTAGAATTATTAAGTTATAATATTTCTATAACCTCAAAACTAAAATGTAGACTTTATTTGACTAGATTTAATTTCAATTTTTAGAATTAAAGTTAGAATCCATAAGTTATTAAAGTTAGAATTGTTATTGAGAATTCAAAGTTAGAATTGGTTGGGATTATGCTTTTCAAAATTATATTAAAGTTAGAATTTATAAATTATTAAAGTTAGAATTGTTATTGAGAATTCAAAGTTAGAAGTGCATTTGGGATTGTGTTTTCTTAAGTTATATTTTAAGTTAGAATTCTTAAGTTATAATATATTTCTATAACCTCAATAATTTGTGGGTATATTTTTGTAGATGGATCGTATATGGATGTATAATATGAATAATAGTAATCGTGTGGGTGTACATGATGAATTTGTTGAAGGTGTTGATGGGTTTATTACACATGCAATGACACTTCACCCTTTTCAAAATGAAGGGGTAATTAGGTGTCCTTGTTCTCATTGCCGGTGTATGAATTAGAGATAGATTTTTGGTGTAAAGCAGTTGGGGGAGTACAAAAGGGTAGAGCGTACGGTCTAGGCCCAAGGAACAACTTAAGTCGCCTTCGGTCAGGATTGCGAGGTGAAGGGTCTTCTTGACAAGCCGAGGGAGTTGACGGTGTTCAGGTCACAGCTATGGCGCAGCAAATTGCTGAACTTAATAGGAAATTAGCTGAGACTGAGGCAAAAAGAGTTGAGGAAAGTAACACCATGAAAGCGAGCCTTGAATCGCTCATGACACAAGTTAAAAGCCACATTGCATGTGGACAATTTGGTGTGCCCCCTTCTCCCTCCCCCCCCCCCCTCCCCCCTCCGACCCATAAGATGATGATGACGGTGATTACGTAGCCGGACACCGGATGATCGATGTAGTAGTTTGGATTTAATAATGGACTTATGTTAAAACTAGTTAATGGTACTTTTGGTTGGACATTTAAATATTTTTGAACTTTGAAGGTCTATTTAGATCGTATTTGATGTGTTTAGATAGTGTTTGATGTGTTTTATTATTACTTAGGGTGATTTTATGTGTTGTAGCTCTTTTAGAATTGATTTGGAGCATTTTAATGCTAGTTTTGAAAAACTTTTGGTACGGTTTCTATGTAGGTGTGGGTCGCGTAAAATGTAGGAATTGCATGCGAGAAATTTTCCGGAAAACCGACGCATCCCGTATTTACGAAATTAATTTTCGAAATTTTCCAGAAAACCGTTGGAAAACTGACTCAGTCCGTCGGTTTTCTGAAAATTAATTCTTAAATTTTATGAAAAAATCAATGCACTGTGTCGGTTTTTTATTTAAAAAAAAAAAAAAAAAATAAAAAACTGAAGCACTGTGCCGGTTTTTTCATAAAATATATATTGTTTTTATATAAGATAAAAAATCAGAAATTAAAAAAACCGACTCAGTCCGTCGGTTTTTTATTTTTTAAAATTATTGAATAAAGCCCGACGGACCACATAACCGACGCAGTCCGTCGGAAAAAACCGACGTGGTCCGTAGGTTTTCAAAAAGCGAGGCTATGTAAACCGACGGACCGTAAAGGGTCGGTTTCCTGTCGGTTTCATTGAAAAAACCGACGCGGTCCGTCGGTTTTCGTCGTCGGTTTTTGCCAGTTTTTTAGTAGTGGTGCGACCTTAAGCAGTGAGGTTGCATGCAAAATGGTAGTATTTATTTATATTGGTTAAAATTATTTTAAATTAACAAAATGTTAGCCATTTGTTACAATACACTACTTTGGATTTTGTTATAAAAATCTTACTGAAAAACATGAACTGCTATTGAAATACTAGGTAAAGTCCTACAATATTAGGCAAAATATTGGTATAAATCCAAGTTGCCATTGGCTACTGAAATGCTTTGTTGACGTTGTTAGTGAAGGAATTAGATCAGGCCACTCATGTGGGTTAATCCGGATCCTTATAAATAACGAATAAATATATTTTTGTTATATATTTAATTTGAATTAAAAGTATGAAAGAACACAACGGTTTGGACTTCTTCTGAACCGTAATGTTGCCTCACATCTATTAAATAAGAGGATTCTTTGTCAAGAACTCCTGCGCCTTTTCTCCTACAACAGCATATACCGATTCCTGTAAAGTTCCAGTGAAGATTTCTTCTTCGAAAAATGTTGAAACAACCTTTCTAACAAGATACAATACATAGACTGATCTTTTAGTGTAATTTGTGTTTATATACATGTGATTGCACTAAATAACTAGTGCAACGAATATGACGATCATGCAAATCATGTGCTTGATTTAACTTCAGTTTGTACAAAAATAGTTAACTTTGGACGGTCACTCTAGAAATATGGGAGATTTTGGTAATGAGGAAGGAGATAATTGGATTTGATGAAGAGTTCTATAGCAATATTGAGCTTGAAAGTCTTTTTTTTTTTTTTTTTTTTTTTTTTGTGAAGAAAAACATATTATTAATCTCCACAAATAGTTACAATGCAATGAAGTAAATCTCTACCTTCCTACAACTACAACTACGTATTAGCAACACTGTACAAGTAATAAGAAAATATGCTCCTAACTAAGTGTAGTATCTATCCATCCTCTAATTATAATACTCTGCTTCCTTTGTAGAAAAATTTCCCTTCGATATGTGCACTCTAGCTTGACCTGTGCAACAACTAATGTTGATTTCACGACTTTATGTTCCCACAAGGCAGTGTTCCTTGCCTTCCATATGCGATAAATCAATGCAGCAATAGCAGCTAGTATCAACTCTCTGCAGCCTCTACCCTTTGTGTTTCAAGTGACCCTCTTCTAAATCCCTTGAAGATCTTTCTGTATTATTCCTTTCCCTAGCCAGTTAAGGATTTATTCTAAGAACTTCTGAGAGAATGGACATTCAAAGAACATAGGAGCCACTGTTTCCACACTTGACCCACAAAGCAAGCATTGGTCATCTTGGCTCATTCCCATTTGAAGCAGTCTGTCCTTGGTTAGCAGTCTGTTTAACAGTGCCAGCCAGCAGATAAACCTATGCTTTGGTATAGTTCCTTTGCTCCACACCCATCTATACCATGTCAATTGTTCCAGTTCACCTTTTCTCCAGCTATATCCACTGGCAATGGTGTCTTTCCCCGAAGATTGCAACCAACCCTGTTGCACATAAATCGAGCAAAATGTCTCTAATCTTACATAACTTTTTCCAATACCAGCAGCAGTCATTTGGAGGTATATAATCAGACCACAACACATCTTTAGTATAAACATGATTAATCCATCGAACCCACAGATTTTTGAGCTATATTCCAAGCATATTTGGCTATAGCAGCCTCATTCAAAGTTATGCACTCAATTATCCCCAGTCTCCCTTCCTTCTTTGTTATACATACTAAATCTCATGAAACAAGTGGAGATTTAGTTGTATTTACTTTACCATCCCATAGAAAGTTTCTACAAATCCCATTGATGCCCTTTAGTACTTGCTTTGGAAATATGAATATGGAAGCCCAATAGCTATGGATATGCATTAAAACTGAGTTCACTAGCAATGTTCTACTAGCATTGGATAGGTGTCTAGTCCCCCAACTCCTCACTCTTGCAGTAAACTTATCAATCAACACTTTATAATCAAGCTTAGAGATTTTCTTAGCTGAGATTGAAACACCCAAGTATCTAAAAGGTAAGTTACCTTTAGTGTACCCTAATAATTCACACAGATTATTAAGCTGCTGAGGGTCCATATTTTCACTGAAAATATTAGACTTGGATGGGTTAGTGGTTAACCCTGAAGCATTAGAGAAGGATAGCAAACCTCTAAGCAGTAAGTGCACAGACCTCAATTCCCCTTTACAAAATAGCAGCACATCATCTGCAAAGCATAAATGGTTCAACTTGAGACTCTGGCATTTAGAGTGAAACTGGAACCCATCATGTTTGGCTACGACTTCCATTATCCTTGTCAAGTATTCCATGCATATTACAAAGAGAAGGGGAGAAATTGGGTCTCCCTGTCTCAACTATCTTTTACCATGGATGCATCCATACACACCACCATTGATTGTTATTGAATACTGAGTTGTACTAATGCAGTTCATTACCCATTTGATGAATTTATGAGGAAAGTTCAAAGCATGCTTCATCTCCTCCATAAATCCCCCACTCAATTAAATCATATGCTTTCTTCAAGTCAATCTTTATCAAACAACTCTTCACACTTTGCTTCTTGTTATACATCCTTGCACCATTGTTCTTCCTACCACAAAAACACGTTCGTTTGCTGAAATTTTACAGGGCAGTACCTCTTTCAATCTGTTAGTGAGGACTTTAGAGATGATTTTATAAATAGTGTTACAACAGGCTATTGGTCTGAAGTGCCCTACAACCTCAGCATGGTTAGATTTTGGGATCAGGGAAATGACAGTTGTGTTCTATGCTTTCAATATCTTCCCAGAGGAAAAAAATTCCTGAACTCCAGCTACAAGATCCTTATCTAAAATGCTCCAATAGTCTTTAAAAAGATGACTCCCATACCTATTTGGGTCAGGTGCCTTGTCACCAGCTATGTCCCATAAAGCTTTCTGCAATTTCAACACTTCTAATCAGTAAATCTCTCTGTTCCCCTGATAGCACAAGGCCTTACTTAACTATGTTGCCACATACATGCTCCCTGTTGTCATTAGTAGTGCCCAGCAAAGTAGTATTGTAGCCAATAAATTCCCTAGAGACCCCCTCTATATCTGTTTTGGTATTGCCATTAAGATCTTTGATTATGAAGATCTTATTAGCACTTCTTCTAGCCTTCAGTACACTGTAACACCCCGTAAACTTGAACTAGGTGTGAACATGCAAAAATCTAGTATTAAGATGATATTATGTCGATATGAATCCATTCTTGATGAATTCGGGTGGAAGATTGTCGTTTTGAAGTCAAACCAACTAGTGAAGTTCTTAAGGCCTCTTAAATTCGCCTAAGTTTTGGTAGGTCTGTCTTCTAGGCAATTTTTATGAAAATTTGTTGCGAATTTGGAAACACTTCCTCAATGAAAGTTGTAGATCTTTGAAATAGCTTTCCAACGGTAGGTCTCCCAGACCAAACGGAGTTACGTACAAGAAGTTATGTTCATTTTACCGAACACTATGCAGAACTGACACATGCCGCGTTTTCAGGCGCGTGGGGGCGCGTGCGATGGCCCCGCATAGCGGGCCAATCGCGCAAGTCTGAGTATTGAGTTGCAGAACATCGCACGATGGTCTCGTATCGCGGAACCATCGCGTAACGGGTCGGATTTAGGTCAAAAAGTCGGGTTTATGCGTTTTCAGTTATATTTAAGGTTGGGGTTTATTTCCCCAGCACCCCATTCACGAAAATTTACCCTAAAGTCAATAAGAACAAGTCCCAAGCCTCAAGAACCCTAAAAGGTAAGTGTTATCATGATTCTAGGTTGAATTCAAGTCTCGATTCCCTTTCTAACATCAAACCCATGATTCTTAACATGATTTTGTGATCAAAACCTAGGGTTGCAACATAATTCTTTCCAAAGTGATTCAAGCTAGGGTTTGGGTGTTCTTCATTAGAAAAGTGATTTGTTAAACTCTGTTTAACAAATTAAGGTATGTCTCCCTTTTAAAAATCTTATTTTGGATGTATGTCTCCCTTTTTAAAAACCTTATTTTGAATGTATGTCTCTTCAAAAATAAAATCCTTTTTAACTATAAAGGTGATTTGTATGTCTCTTTTGAACATACTGTTTCTATCGGTTTTTACGAGCTCTTTGGTTGTGATTTGTATGTCTCTTTTAAAATCACTTTTGAAACCATTGTTAGAGTATTAATTTTATTGAAGATTCTTTAATGAATGAAAGGAAAAATGTAATTCTTCTCTCATGGTTCTTGAACTCCAATTCATGACTAAATGGTGGTTAATGTGTGTGAGGGGACAAACCCACATTAAACCTAGATTGTAACAAATCCTATATATGTATATGATATTATGAATGTCTTCCTCATAAGAGATGATCTTAATAATGAAGGAGAACGATTGGTAATGATATTGGAATTCTCTTGATGGATGATTTAACTAGTTACTTGAAAGGTTGTTGACTCATAAAAGTATGTTATTACGAATTGTGGAAATTGAAACTTGTTTAAAGAAGTGAAACGTTTTCGGGACATTCTTTTGAAACGATTTATATTTTACGATATGGCATAACGAACCTTAATGGTAAATGGTGATGTGACTACCTTGAGATGAATTGTAATTTGACTTTTATGCTATGAACTCTGTTGGTGTGCTTATGCCTAGCCATTCGGGAGGATGAATGGTCACCGAGGGTCTCATATTCCTGTGTGCTTACGCCTAGCCATTCGGGAGGATGAGTGGTCACCGAGGGTCTCATATTCCGGTGTGCTTATGCCTAGCCATTCGGGAGGATGAATGGTCACCGAGGGTCTCATATTCCGGGTGCTTACGCCAGCCATTCGGGAGGATGAGTGGTCACCGAGGGTCTCATATTCCGGTGTGCTTACGCCTAGCCATTCGGGAGGATGAGTGGTCACCGAGGGTCTCATATTCCGGTGTGCTTATGCCTAGCCATTCGGGAGGATGAGTGGTCACCGAGGATCTCATATTCCGGTGTGCTTACGCCTAGCCATTCGGGAGGATGAGTGGTCACCGAGGATTTCATATTCTGTGTGTTTATGCCTAGCCATTCGGGAGGATGAGTGGTCACCGAGGATTTTATAATCCGGTGTGGTGCGCTGTGACAAGGGAACCCTATGGTGATCCCCTCGATGTGATTTATTCTTGGGCCTGTATTGGCATGTGTGACATTCTTATTCTCTTATGGAATTGTTGATGACTATCTTAATTGATCAATTTGAAAGGCATATTTGAAAGTTGTAACTTGACAAAAGACTTTATAATCGGTTTTGATAATTCTTATTAAGATACACATGCTGAATACTTGTTTTATATTGAGTAATGGTTTTATAAACTGTTTAACAAATGATATTAAGAATCAAAAAGTGGAATGGCTGTTTTTATGTCATCTTCTCGAATCGATTTCTTTATGTATTATTATATTTTATTTTTATAATATTTGTTGTCCCCGAGACACTTACTGAGTACCCGTACTCGTGCATACCATTGTTGTTTTTGATGGTATGTTAGGTATCATTGAGGAGCGTGTTCGTGATACGCCTACGACTTAAGAGAACTTGTCGCTTCGAGACTATTCGGTGAGCCCACATGATTGTTCGTGGGGCACCATTCTATCTTTACTCTTCGCCTTTTAGTTTCGGGCTGCGTCCCGATGATTTAGACATTCATCATTATCTTAGAAGCTCCATAGTATACGTTCTTGTGGGTAGTTGTTGAGTTATTGATTAACTCTCGGGCACGTTATTACGTTTGACTAAGTATTTGGTGAATAAAGACTTCCGCTAATTTAATTTATATATTCATGATTTGTTACATTTACTTTATAAACTGTTGGAGGCGAATGTTGAACCTGGCGGGTTCAAGTGTTATTATTGTATCGTTTAGGTTCTTCCGATGTTGTTCATGACGTCGGATGCCGGTCACGTCTAGGGTGGGTTTTGGGGCGTGACATACACGATGGAAGAATTTGGTATCCATGTCACCATAATTCAACCAGTGTATTTTACAATTTTGCTAAAGAAACTTTGATCTAGCCAAATGTCAAACTGAATATTCTTTAGCCAATTCACATTCCTCTGCAATTAGTTGACTATTTTTTGGATCTGCTTGGGGCTTTGTTTGGGAGTTTCTCAAGTGCCCTTTCAGTATTGAGCTCAACCTCACTAAAGTTAGTTCTATTGATCTCCTTTAGAACTGCCTTGAGCCTGATTAATTTTCCAACCAGTTGGTGCATTTTACTTCCCCTACTCCTTTTCTCCTAGTTAGCCTTCACCTTGTCTTTAAATCATGGTGCCAAACTCCACATGTTATAGTATATGAACCTATGTGGAGACTTGGCCATCCCATTATCCCTGTTGATAAAAGTAGGACAATGATCATATAGTCCTTGATTCCCATAATGTGCTTCAGATGTAGGCAGAGTAGTAATTCTCTCCAAATTGACTAGAACTCTGTCAATCCTACTACAGACCCTACTCTCAGCCCCTTGCTTATTTTTTCAAGTGAAGAATGAACCAGATGACTTCAAATCCTGCAAGCTGCAGGTATTAACACACTCTCTGAAGTCCATTGTCTCTGCTAGTGACACTACCCTGCCTAGCCTTTCATCACTATTCAACACACAATTATAATCACCCATTACTGCCCAAGGCCCTTGATTCTTCTTATGTATATCAACAATATCTCTCCACAATTCCCTTCTTAAAGCCTGATCATTATACTTATACACAACAGTCACATTAAACTAGTAGTTAGTCCCTCTATATTTTACTTCACAATGCACCACCTGAGGGGTGGTTTTCACTATGTTTACCTGGTAAATGTGTGGCTTCCAAACAACCTATATTCTCCCACTAGGGTGGTGGGACAAGTAAGTTGTGAATGACAATCCATTGCAAAGGTTAAGGGCAGCACTTTGTGCTTTTTGCCTCTTAACCTTTGTTTCCAAAAGCCCAAACAGACCAAGATGGTTATTGTGCAAAAAGATATTCATCTCTTTCTACTTTTCACGTCTGTTCAAGCCTTTGCTGTTCCAGAAAATTATTATATCCATCAGGAGGGGGCTTTCCCCTACCCCTCCCAGTTCCTGGAAACTTAACAAAGACCACCACTATTTGGGGAAGAAGCAGCTGCTTTTTGCTTTGTCCTTATCAGTATCCTTCATCATTACACTCTTCATCATTGCACTTTCCTTATCCATAGATAATCCTGTACTTGAGCTGGTATTGTTACCTTGCTGATTTGTTTTGCCTGTTTCTTCATTATCCTGCTCCTCTAGAGCAACAAAAGCATTTGTTGTCACTATCTCCTTTTGGGGCACCACCTCATTTTTCTTCTTTGGACTTGTCTGGGGCACCTGCTTAAATGCAGGCTCTGTTGGTTCCCTTTGTTTTTCCCTCTACATCCCCAATTTCTTCAAACTTTCTTGTTCTCTAAGCATAAGCTACATACATCAGGATGATGACCAAATTTCTTACAATGAGGGAAAAATACTGGTTTCCACTCCTAGGCTACTTCTTGCTCAATAATTTATCCTTTCTCAATTTCAAACATAACATGATCAGGGTAAGTTTGGTTTAATGGAACCTCCACCAATACCCTTGCATACATGAGTCTATCCTTCATTTTAGTTGCACTATATGCCTTTATAGGTTTCCCAATCAACCCTGCAATTTAGTCACTCTTTCTGCCCTTAGTACTTAAGATCTAACCCAACCAATCTCACCCACATTGGAACATTTTCTACCATAACATTACTCATTTCCATATTAAGTGTCCATGGCTTTATCACTACTGGCTTTTTGTCAAACATCAATACACATTCTTTTACTACCTTATCCTTACTCTCCATTGTGTAAAAACGCGCAAGGTAAACCCTCTATTCGTCTGAGCAACCTTATCTATACCCCCACGGTCCCCAAATTCGTTTGAAGAACCCTTCAATTACTGTTAAAGGCAGATTAGATCCCAAAACATAGCATACCACTGCTATTTGTCAATATGCGACCTCCTCTTTAATATCCTCCATTGTTATTTTGACATTACTCCCAATTTCTTCTTTTATTCCCAGTTCCAATCCATTAGTAGACGGAACTGGTCCAACTGTAGCACTCCAAGACAAACTAGGGTTTACAGAATTAGGTGTACCTGCGACAACTTTGTCGGCTATTTCCTCTTCTTCATCAGCCCAGGATTTCCCCGATTTTGGCGACACTTGCTGCATATTCACCTTTGAAGGTGTTGTCTGTGGAGTTGATTGCATTTCTACTGGCGATTTTGGTTGCAGTACTAACGGAGTAATTCCTTGCAGAACATTAACACTACGCATCTTCTTTGCATCTTCCGATTGCGGTACAGCTTTCCTAACAAATGCAGTGGCTGGTTGTGATGTGTGATTTCCTTTCCCTCTCCCTCTAGTTTTCGATCCCTTCACCATTTCTAGCCTTAGCTGAGAAGAGTTTTCATTCTAGAGAGAGAGAGAGAGAGAGTTTAGCTTTCACCGTTCAAAAACTTAAACACCCAAAAAAACAACTAGAAAGTCTTTTCTTGCACAAAAAATGTTTTTGACGGAATAAAGGCATTGCTTCCTAGATAATATCGAAGTTATTCATTTTCAATTTAACGGTTGTGTTTCCTACCTGGTCATTTAGTCCACAAGATTTACCTAAGTTGACAAATCTATTTATAGATTATATCAAAATATTTATTACTTCTAATGGAATTTTTTTGTGCATTTTTCTAGATCAATTAATAATTGATGTGATAATCTAAATGAGATATAATCACATAGTGGGTCAAACTATGCTAACCCCATAAGTTTTTTGAAAAAATTCAATACAACAACCAAGTGTGCATACTCTGGTGTCTTTAAGTTTAAGTCTTCCTGATATTGTTAGAAAGCTGGCATTGTACTATATATTGCTTGCGTTATTAAAGTTTCTTGGGGCATTTAATTATAGGTGATCTTTTAGTTTTAAAATTCAGGGGAGGTGATTCAAGCTTTAATTATTGAGTAGAGGTGACTAAATTTGATTAGTGATTAAGGGGCATTGAGCTTGCCCAATAGTTTCATTTTTGACACTTTGGCCCTCTGTTTTATTTTTAATACTTTGCCCTCAAGTTTTATTTTTAACACTATAACCCTAAACTTTACTTTTAACACTTTTTCCTAAAGTTTTATTTTTAACACTTTGACCCAACCACTATAAACCCTAAAATACAAAAATCGGGAGAAAAAATATCCTTTTCGGCCGTTTTCTCCGTTTTTGTTCTTCCCATCTCTTCTTCGTGCTGCTTTCTTCTTCTTCTTCTTCTTCTTCTTCTTCTTGGTCCGCCCCTGCTTTCTTCTTCTTCTTCTTCTGCCATTACTCAAGAAAAAAAATCATCCAATTTTACAATTTTTTGATTGAATGTCATTGGTGTAGCACTGGAATTACTTCATAAGTGTTTTCCGGTCCATTGGTAAGTTAAACAATACTGTTTGTTTCAATTGTTCATCTGGGTATAGTTGTCTTATTTGCTGATTTTCCCAGATTCGTAGTTACAGCAGTATTGTTGTTGCAACAAGTTCTAAAGGTGTTGTATAAGAGCTTCTGAACTTTTTGCATCAGCTGTTGCAGTCCTAGTGTTTACCAAGAGTTGTTGATAAATTATGAAGTTGTTGCAACAGATTTACTAATCTGTTGCAACAATTACAAAAATGTGAATAAATAATTTACAACAGCTGTTGTACTTTATGCAACAATGAAAAATCGTTGGAGAGCTCTACTCTTTCCAACAATCGAGTTACTTGTTGCAACAAGTATGATACTTGCCGCATCAAGTACATCGCTTGTTGGACATAGTTTCTGATTGTTGGATGAAACAGAGATCGAAAGTCGTCTCAACAAATAAGTGAGTTGTTGCAACTAGTAACCTACTTGTTGCAACAAGTATGTTATTTGTTTCAATAAGTCACTTAGTTGTTGCATTTTGTTATGAAATAGACAAAAACTGAAGCTGTCTCCAACAAGTAATCAAGTAGTTGGAACAGGTTACATACTTGTTGCAACAAGTACGTTAGCTGTTCCAACAATTCATATAATTGTTCCATTTTGTTATGAAACGAGAGAAGAGATCGAAGTCTGTCTCCAACAAATAAGTGAGTTGTTGCAACTAGTAACCTACTTGTTGCAACAAGTCGCTATTTGTTCCAACAAGTCACTTAGTTGTTGCATTTTGTTATCAAACGGACAAACCAAGTTTGTCTCCAATAAGTTACCAAGTAGTTGGAACAAGTTACATGTTTGTTGCAACAAGTACGTTAGTTGTTCCAACAAGTCAGATAGTTGTTCCATTTTGATATGAGACAGAGACAAAAACTGAAAATGTCTCCAACAAATAAGCGAGCTGTTGCAACTAGTAATCTACTTGTTGCAACAAGTCAGTTATTTGTTCCAAGAAGTCATTTAAAGTTGTAATTAAGTTAACTAATTTGGGTCCAAAATTACAGGAAAAAACCACTCAATTATGAACTTAATCATAAATTTAAGTGGCCTTTGGGCTTGGGGTGGTCAAAGCTGTCACCTAGAGTAATTTCAACACTTGACATTCAAGCATTGCAACTATTAGTTGTGACAAGTTTGAACATCCAAGCTCAAAGGCCGCTCAAAATTGTGATTAAGTTAACTACTTTTGGGTCAGAAATTTCAGAAAAAACTACTCAATAATTAACTTAATCATAAATTTAAGTGGCCTTTGACTTGCGCTGGTCATGACTGATTTTCTTAAAACAAAATATATTTAGTCACCATTAATGGGGGACTCAATAATAATAGGTGTTGATTGCCATGGTGAATGGATCGAGGTGAACAATCGATATATTTGGCGATGGAAGGGTAGTCACATGTTAGAGACGATAGCGATGACTGTCCCAAGAGATGTTGAGTTTGATGATTTTGTGAACTTAATCATTAACTATTGTGAATTAACTTGTGAACTGAAAGACCTTGTCATCACTTATATGCATAGCTCTTTCGAAAATCAGAGGGTCTTTCCTTTTAAGATAACCGATCAGAGTCGTTTGCGTACTTATTTGAAAAATGTAGCTAGGCCCATTTTAAGGGTATACGTGGTTGGAAGCCCGGTCGAGAACCATAATTTAGCTCAAGACCAACAAGATGTGTTAAATGATAAATTGAAAGGGGTAGATATGGTTATTCCAGATAATAGAAGTGTGAAGCCCCATGGAAGTGGGGGTGAGTCGATCCCTATACCCGAACTTGCGAGTAATACACCGTGTGCTGCACAATCGTCACAGTCCAGCCATGTTCAAGATAATGAAACAGGTTTTTATAAAGGAATGTCATTCAATTCGCGAAGTGTGTATTGCTTTAGATATGAACATCTGAAGTGCAAGTGGTGGCCAAGGGATGTGAAGCTTTTAAGTTCTAGCAAACGCGGAAGAAGGTGGACAAAGAAGGCTATGCGGAAAAAAAAATGCTCCTTATGCAAAACAGTTGGCCACAAAAAAACATGTCCAAGCCGAAATGCTCCATAGTTGTAGATTGCATTGTGTTGTAATAATAGTTATCTGTTGGATCTTTATGACATTTTAATGTTATTCTTTCTTAACATGATAATTTATATTCTTGGTGATTATGAACTTGGTTTATATGATATGTTGTTCGTGTTCAAATCACTAATGTGTATATTCTTGTTAATAAATTGTTGTACAGTTTCCAACAAGTAATGAATTTGTTGCAACAGCTCTGTAACTTGTTGGATTTTATCGAACAAGTAACAGGATTTGTTGCAGCAACTAGTAAGTCGTTGAACATATTACAAAAAATCGGAGTTTTTAAGCAGATGCAACTAAGTTATATGTTGGTTTTTCTAACAAGTGGGGTGACTCAAGTTTTAATTATTGAGTAGAGGGAATCAGCCACATTTAGTGATAAACAATGAAAATCAACCATATTTAGTGATAAACAATGAAAATCAAACAAGTGGAGTGACTTGTTACAGAAAATGGGTAACTTGTTGGGTTTTATCGAACAACTAACAGGACTTGTTGAGGCAACTAGTAAGTCGTTGAACATACTACAAAAAATCAGAGTTTTTAAGTAGATGCAACTAAGTTATATGTTGGGTTTTTTCTAACAAGTGGAGTGACTCAAGTTTTAATTATTGAGTAGAGGGAATCAGCCACATTTAGTGATAAACAATGGAAATCAAACAAGTGGAGTGACTTGTTACAGAAAATGGGTAACTTGTTGTGTTTTATCCAACAAGAGTAAGGACTTGTTCAACAACTTACTCAGTTTGCTGCAACAGATACTACACTTGCTGCAATAGATACTACAGTTGTTGCAACAGATACTACTTGGTTCACCCATATTTAGTGATCAATAAAGGGAATCAACCATATTTAGTGATAAATAATGGAAATCAAACAAGTGGAGTGACTTGTTACAGAAAATGGGTAACTTGTTGTGTTTTATCCAACAAAAGTAAGGACTTGTTCAACAACTTACTCGGTTCTTTTCTACGGACTACGGTTGTTGCAACGATACTACTTGGTTCACCCATATTTAGTGATCAATAAAGGGAATCAGCCATATTTAGTGATAAACAATGGATATCAGCCACATTTAGTGATAAACAATGGAAATCAAACAAGTGGAGTGACTTGTTATAGAAAATGGTAACTTGTTGTGTTTTATCCAACAAGTAACAGGACTTGTTCAACAAAATTCTCAGTTTGCTACAACAGATACTACACTTGCTGTAACAGGACTTTTTTTTTTTGAATTTTCTGCTATAATGCAACCAAACCCTATGTGGGCTGCCTACATATCCCGCCGAGGGAATCATGTTAGCGTAGTTCGTAATTACATTAAAGGAAAGGTTGCAAACTAAGCAATCTAATCTAATGTCGTCCTTTGATTTCTTCTTGAATTGATAGCCTTCATGCTTATGTCATTATCTATCGGCTATTTCAATTTCTTCCAAGTGGAATCTTGTCTTGTCCTCTAATTTCTTTGTTATTCTCTCGAGATGTATGTTGTCTTCCCGTTCTTCATAATCGTGTTCGGCACATAAACTTTATTCATTCATTTCGTTATATGTCACAATCATAAAATTGGCAGATTTGATAATTTATATACTAAATAAAATAGAAAATAACAAATAATAGACAGTTAAGGAAAAATAGAAATGCATTCATAGATTTTGCAATTAAGCTTCCAAAAGATGAGGCAAAACAACAAAAGTTTTGGGCACGATTCAAGCCTCAATTTTTAAAATCATGATATTTCAAAAGTTCACTACATGTTCAATCTACCAATACTCCCGGTGAACCAAGGACGGAGTAGGAGTCCAATTCTTCAAAGTCTCTCCTGGTTCGGCACCCCAGATGGTCGGTGTCTCGGTGTTGCGAGTAGTAACCTTCATTGGTTCTTGTCTTTGGACTGTTTCCACGGGAGCGACAAAGGTTGATGACATACCCCTTTTAACCTTTCCAATTGGCATGATGGTTTCTTTCAAATCCCAATCTTCCTCAATAGTTATCATGTTCACATTAGCATTTTCGTGAGTAGGTAGAGGGTTGTTGTCCACATTAGGTGAGCCCCAAGAAGTTGAATTGCCCTTCCTTGATTAAGGCTTCGATCTTATTTTTGAGACCATAGCAATCTTCGGTATCGTGCCCAAAGAACTCCAGAATGATATGCACAACGCTTGGAACCATCAAACTATCTCGGAATAAGATTCAGAATTTTTCCTTCAATTGGTTGTATCACGCCTGCTGTTTTCAAACTTTCAAATAATTGAGCCAAAGGTTTAGCGAATCGGGTGTAGTTGCGGGTATTTCTGATTTCAGGGTTTGAACGGGTTTTAGGTATAGCATGTGGTCGATTTTGATAAGTTAGAGCTTGAACGGATTGATATGGACGTGGATTTTGATAGAGAGGTGCTCGAGGTTGGGAGTAGTTTTCTTGGGCGTTGTAGACAGGGTAAGGAGTTAGTGGAGCTTGGTAGGGTACAACATATTGGTAAGGGTAGAAAGGTTACGTGGATGGTTAAGGTATGTAATGGCTTGGCTTGGCTTACGTCCTTGGATATTCATGGCTAGCAGGCGACATCTTCTTTCTTCTTTTTGGTCCCAATCGATAGAACCAACTTGAATAGCTTTGCTTGCGGCTTAACGCAAGCGGTGAGATCCCGAATTTTTTCCCCGATTTGATTCCTTCTTCCAAGGCTTCTCCCATTCTGACAACTTCTGTGAACTTTTATCCCATCATGCCTATCATTTTCTCATAGCATATGCCAGCCTGACATTCAATGAAGGTAGCAGTCATTTCTCTATCACTCATCGGGGGTTGAACCCTAGCTGCTTCTGACCTCCAACGTAGCGTAAACTCACGGAACGACTCAGTTGACTTCTTGGTTACCTTAGTCATGAAGACTCTATCTGGTGTGATATCGGTATTGAGCCGAATCGGTCCGTAAGTCTTGTGCCATATCACTCCAACCACGCCATTTATGAACATCTTGTTGCGTATACCAAGTAAGAGCCTCACTTGCAGATAAAGCTTCTTATGAATAGCTTCATCCTTATATTACGATCTCTACCTACTCAACCGCTTTGTCACAATAAGCCCCAAATGCGTATGAGGTCGCACATTCCATTAAATATATCAAATTTCGGCGGCTTGTAGCCTACGGGCAAATCAACGTCAGGCTGAACACACAGATCTTCATATTCTACACTCTTGTTTCCCCTAGCAACTTGAAGGTTTCTCATTACTTCTTTGAGATTGTGGATCTCTTTTAACAACATATCATCTGCCATTACTTTTGCATCCTTTTACATTTCCTAATATTGATCCACCTCAGGTTGGAACCTGACCGTCACTGGGTTGGTAAGGGCTTGTGTTTCCGCTGCATATATCGGAGGAACATATTGCGCGTTAGGAGTGACAAAATGTGCCCCTTGTATATGCTGGGTTGGATAAGTTTGGACGATCGGAGTGTTTTGGATTGGGGGTGTTGTGTTATAAGTGGTATTGATAGGTGGTTGGTTCGGTGGGTTTAGAGGAGTAGTTGTAGGTGGTGGATTAGTATTAGCGGATAAATGAACGTAAGGAGTGTGAACTAGCGATTGACTTGGTGGGTTGATGGGTGGTAGATTAGGAGTAGCATAGGTAGTGTAGTTGGGTGGTTGACTTTGTAGGGGAGTATAGACGGATGATGGATTTGGTGGATTTGCGGGGGTGATTGGAGGTAAGTTGTTATTGGTAGGTGCATTATTTTGCGAAGGGAAATGTTCAGGAACTGGAGATTCAAGTGATGGAAAACGAGGTGGGTTTGGTGCGACATTTCTAGGTTCAGGAGGTGGACTTTGGAGTGTGATGGACAAATTGGTCAAGTCCCTAACCCGATTCAGTTCTCCACGTAGATCCTCAATCTCTTGAGTCGAAGGGCGATATGTTCATCATGTTGAATAGTAGTTCTATGTTTGGAGTCTCGGGAGGATCACTAGGGATCACGATGTTTTCCAAACCAGTTGAAATAGATGCGGCTGGATCAGACATAGTAGTTTTCCTTCCTTGAACAACCCAACTACGTCGAGGTAATGCTGACGTCTTTGACCTTGTGAAGTAAGGATGGTCGACCAGCTCGAATGTCAACACGAATCAACTCTCTTGGGAATAAAAAAAAATAAAAAGGAAGAAACATAAAATGCAAATGATATTAGTCTCAAATTAAAATATCTAAGTGAAGTCATGATCACGTAGAGTCAAATAAAGTCACGTAGCAAATAATTCATCAAGTAAAGGCAAATAATTTGTCAAGAAAAATGTAAACAAGTATATCAAACAACAATAACGCGTCCTACTATGCATGTGATCTCTTTGTGTCAGAGGCAGGCCTAATGTTTGTTTGAAGGGTAAAATGTGTCATAATACGTCATCCCATTGCTCTTGGCTAATTAAACAAATTCTATTTCCCAAAATAAAGTACAAAAGTAATGTAATATTTATTACATATCAAATGAATACAACATAAAGTACTTCCTAATCTAAGTAAAGTAAATACAGTTTGTCATGTCTAAATTTACGCTCCATTTTGTGATGTCCTTGGTTCTCGTCAATTGTTAATCACAGATGTACTCCGATGTAAAATCCATACTTGTCATAGAAACGTTAGTCATTCCCTCCCTCCTAAAGTTTAATTAGTTAGAGCAAATGGTCAATATTTAGGCACAATTATCCTTCAAACATGCACATAAAGTATGATTAGTGTCACTTGGGGTCGTGGACCTACTTGGACGTTTGGGTAAAGTCATCTAATGGGCTTAATACACCAAGGGTATTAAACCTCCTAGGTCATGAAATGTATGATCCTAATAAAGGGTGTTGGTTTAGCTCTACTCTAGGTTGACTAAGAGTGGGTTCACTAGACGCAAGGTTCCCGAGCGGACAACTCGAGTGAGAAGGCTACACGGTCACACGAAAAATCCGGACACCCCACGCATATGCCAACTCTCTTAAAATTTGAGATTTTGAAAGAAATTTGCGCATCCGCAAAACACACCTCGCGTGTACGTGTGGTAGTGTGAATTTCCAGATGTGGAGAAAGTGATACGGGATGACAGTTTATATCAAAACAGTAACACTTAAACAATTTATATCAAACAAACAATTAATAGCATGTAAAAACAGTTAACAACAAATAAAGTAATTAAAACAAGCACACAAAGCCTATTTAAACTAAGTCCGTTATGGTTAGAACCTAAGTATATTCCCCAGCGGAGTCACCAAGCTGTTATACCCCATTTTAACCAGGGTCAAAATGGTTTACAACATTCCGGTAATTCCGGGGTTAATTAAAGTTAAGGAGTCTCCACCTAATTATTTATGGTGAATTAGGACACCTAAAGTTCATTAAAGTTATTTTCTAAAGTTAACTCCGTTTTAAGGTCTACTAACTTAAGATTCTAGGTAAGGGTTCAATTAATCTAAAGGGAAGGTATTAAACATCCTTTAAGATCCATTAATAATGGTTAACCGACCGGACTTAATTAATTAAAAAGGCTACGGTAATGTTCAAAGAGCGTTCCTTTTTAATTATGAAAAGAATACTAAGCACGAAAATAAGCCAAAGTATCATATTAACTTAAAGTATATTTCATGTTTAAAAGTAAAATAGCTGCTTGTTTTGGTACCTTAGTAGAAATCTGATTGTGGAGATTAAAAGCGGACACAAGATTGCGAGAGTAATACTTGGACCCGCGAAGTGAAAAATAAAGGACTTGATGTCAGAACTTAAAGAAAGAAACATTTTTAGAATAAAGAAATATTTAATACTTGAGGAAAGTTTCATATTCTTGGCTCAGTAACTTAAAAATTTGATACGAATTTGCTGAGCCTAAAAGAACGCCATAAGCATTTTAACTCAAGGTTTTAAAGGATAAATCTAAAAAATACATAATGGGGTTAGTGAAAAGTGAGCCAAAACTCAAAATAGTTGACTGTTGGATTTTGAAAACTAATTCTAAACTCTAGTATATCTCGTTCCGGTTCAAATCAAGCCACTGTCAAATTCTTCTAAGCATTGAGTCACTTCTTGATTATATGAAAATGCAAAGCTCTATCATGAAAAAGACTTGTGAAATATTGGAAGAAACTTAGATGACTCCACTTAGATACTGAACACAAAAACCTCCAAATTAAAATTCCTTTTTGAAATGCCCTGTTTTATATTATAGAGAAGATTCCTCGTTCTCTAAAGATGAAAAATCTAAATAATATTCCCGCTATTAATCTTATGGCCTGTACAAATTAAAAAAAAAAAAAAAAGAAGTAAACACATAATTGAAGATAAGATGTTAATCATAGCACACAATAAATAAAATGAGCAGCACTAAATGAGATGCTCCATGGTCGTGTTTGACTCCAACAGAAGGATAAAAATCTCCTCTGTACTTTAATGTTTGAGAGGTGGGAAAGAATAGTGGATATGCGGACTTCATGCGGTAACGATGTCGTTGAGCCTCAAAGTGAAACTCTTCGGCTCCAGCGTTCATGTAAAATAAAAGAAAAGTAGGAGAGGAGTTAGTATAGGAAATTAACCATTCTTAACAATGTTAAAGAGAAGTAATAAGTAACCATGAAAAATCATAATAATCCACGAGAAACTGTCACATTTGGTTTAAAACCAAGATATTATAAGCGTGGTTTATATACTAAACATCATGTACGTTGTTTTTTTAAAAATAGTCTAGATTCTCATTATCGGTACCTTCTACACAAACTAGAATATTTCAAGTACTTGGAAACAACAAGCGGGATTTGCAAAGATTAAAATTACACCAAAAACACACTCCATAGATATGACTTTCAAGGAAAATGGAAACAGAGAGTGAGCAGAGATCAATATTCCACCGTTACTATATCAAAACAAGTTCCATATTCCTTAATTGACCATGTGTTAATTACTATAATTTCTCTAAATAGTATATCTAATTCTAAATCATTGTAGTCAATTTGTCATGGTAAGAAATCAGTTCAAACATATTGTGTCTAGACAAATTTATAAGGGTTATACAAATCAAGTTTTAAATCTAGCAGAATTTTAACAAGGGGCTAGGCTATTCCACCACATAACAGAGAGTGTGATAAACAACCAGAATGTGAAATGATCTCCTAATGCTTGGAGTCTAGAACACACAAGGCAAATATTTTGGAACAAATAGAACACTCCAGAGCATTTTGTCGAACGTCTATCACTCATATTTTGGATGATATGCAACCATGAAATGTGACCTTAAACTTAAACCAAAGAACATGATTTTTAACACATCCATGAATACAAAACACATAAGTCAGAGCTTCTTCATAAAACTTTTGACAAACATGGTTCAAACATAGCGAGAAACGAGATTTTAACTTAACAAAAATAAAATGGTAGTCATGTTTCACTAGCATTTATTTCATATATTCCATTTATGACTACAGTCTCAAACAAGAGAAAGAAACGAATAAAAGGATTGGATTTACCTCTTGTTGGTGCAGTGAACGGGACGTCGGGGCCTCGAACTTACTCTCTCGTTATGAACAGATTCGAAACTAGAGTGGAATGAGCTTGAATACCTTTTTCGTGGCTAAAGTTCACCAAAAAAAGAAAAGAAAACTTTTGGAAGATGATGAGATTATCTTCAAGGTGTTAAGTGTTGGCTAAAATTTCTTAAAGAAATAATTTTGATAGTGAAACTATGGTAAATCTTGAGTGTCCCAAGAGGATTTCAGCTGAGAGTTAGAGATTTATTTATAGAAGAAATATAGGGTTTATGCAATGGTATATTTTTTAGGCGGGATTTCAAAGTTGGATTTGAATTAGACCCGTGAACGGATCTCTTGTGCTCGGACCAAATTTGCAAAAGCATTCTTGGATTCTTGTGATATACTAAGATAGGTGATGGGAAATTTGCACAAAAATGATATTGATAAAGTCTGTCAATGACTGATGGAGTTCGGATCTAAATCGAAAATGGAATGGGGAGAAGAGGGGTGGATGTGGCTGCTGGTTTTTGACTTAGGTTTAGAGAGAATTGGATAAAAAATGTGTATGTGTATTGTTGGGTTGTAGCTGACTAACATTTTGTTGGGTTGCTCTTATGGTTTGGGCTGCTCCTTTGAGCTGATTAAAAAGGGAAATGGGGCTTATAATTAAGATGGACGTGATTTTCGCCAAATGGGTCAAACTTCATCAACTTTGCCAAATTGTCAATACAATGGCTAACTTTTGTTTAGAAAATCCATTCTTCTTATTATTTCTTTTGGCCTTCTAACTTAATAACTAGTACAATATATTATCACATGATGGCAATTAGTAATTAATATGTAGAAAATAAAGTACTAATATTACGAACTTATCGTTAATGATTTAGCATATAAAGCATCGACTTGTAGCTAATTTAATAAGTACAAAAATAAAGTAATGACGATCAATTATTAAAAAGAGGTGTAAAATAATAAAAATGTAATTAAGTTAGTAATTCTAAAAATGGTGACAATGATAATAAAAAGGGTAATTGCTATAATAGTAGAGAATAGTAGCGAAAATAAGGTAATTATTAATTTAGAAGCTTAGAAAGTGAATAGGAAGAAAAGAAGGTCAAAATTGGGTGTCAATACAAGCGTTCAAACATGCCACTCTGCTTCAATAGTTTCGTCCATAATTCAATGACTGGCTGGATGTGGATGAAGAACTCATCCTCTTGGATTTTTGAGACGTTGCAGTCATAAACATTTATCACCCCCTCCTCAATTATGAATTCGAGGGTGACAAACTGTCTGACATTTATGTTCATAATAGTAAGCACCCTTTTGGCACCAACCCACTCACGACCACCTTTGGCTGGTACAGTACCTCTACAATAAGCGATAACATCATCATCCCATATAAAATCATTAAGCATTTGATGAATGGAATAGCTTAATTTGTGCTTTCATCCGACAACTCTGTGTATCGTTTGAGCATGATATTGTAGAAGTTGAGATCCAAGATTATATCTGTGGAAGCATAGTGCTCGGTGAAGAAGTGCTTTGCCTCAAACGCATTAAGAGCATAATTTCATCACCATACTGCATTAAAAGTATAAGGAATGTCGCCACACAACAACTAAGTGAGTTGTTGCAACGAGTAGAACACTTGTTGTAACAAGTATTGGTCTTGTTGCAACAACTCTCTTAGTTGTTGGAGATTGTTATACAGCGCGGGTCTATTTCACCCAATCGCGTAAGCAACCTCCAACAACTAAGTGAGTTGTTGCAAACAAGACCAATACTTGTCGCAACAAGTGTTCCACTCGTTACGCAACAAATATATAACTTGTTGCAACTAATACAACCAAAATAAGACTTGTTTCAACAAAAATAATTGTTGTTTTCAAACTTACACCGGCCACCACCAATCTTCCATGCTTGTCATTATCCTGAAATCATCGGCCTTAAACTCATGCAATGAATACATCGTACCCTTGCTCTTCTTGGCATTGACGAATTTTTCAAGCTTTTTCATTTTTTGAGCATCTGCATGCTTATACACATTTACCTTTTTAAGATCAACAACAGCAGCTGCCTTGTGGGGTGTAGAAGATTTCCTTGACCTAACATCGGCAAGTGCCTTGGAAATTGCTTTTTCCTTCTTGCGAATGCGAATAGGAGTATAGGGTGAGGTCAGCTTCTTGGATGGATTGACACCCCTCTTGGATAACAAACTCTGTAAAGCAGAATTTGTGTCTTTTTGTGCCTTCACCAACTTCTCAACATTTTTTATCAAATCATCCATTCACCGCTTGCAATAGGTGCATTCACAAGCACATTTCGATGTGTCGGCACCAACAAAGGAAAATCTACCACCAAATCCGCCACAACTAACATCTCCATCAATTGGAGTTTGTCCACCGACATCACCACCAATTGGAGTTTGTCCACCAACAACACCACCAATTGGAGTTTGTCTACCAAAATCAACATCATCATCTATTATTTTTTCACCGACAATTTCTGCCACAACATCATCAACAAAAGAAAGTTGACCACTAGCAATAACACCACCACCACCAACATCTACCACAATCGATTCTCTTTTGATGGCTGTCACTCCAGCCCAATTCTAATTTCATCCCCTCAATCATTTTATCGTAAATCGATTTTAAGGGCTCAAAGGAAGCAAGGAATGGCATCTCCAACTCCCGCATCGTCGGGACAAGCCACGGGTGCACAACCTACAACAAAAAAGTAGATATGTTAAAATGGTCCTAAATCATGAAATGCAACAGATGACAAGGTTGTTGCAACAGGTGTCATACTTGTTAGACATTGTCCAACAGATTAGTAACTTGTTGCAACATGTGTCATACTTGTTGGACATTGTCCAACAGATTAGTAACTTGTTGCAACAGATGTCATACTTGTTGGACATTATCCAACAGATGACCAAGTTTATTCTATATACATGTCTTAAGGCTTACCTCTTCCAAAAGAGGGTTAAAAAGATCAACACTCAATCTTGTGTTGCTCTTTGCAGTCAGCCATCTAAGCATTCTTGGAAAAGACACTTCTGAAGGGTAGTCCTTCACTTGTTGTCGGAGGTGAGGAATGACTTCAAATGCCTAAGCCTAGAAAACAAGATACCAGCAAAATCAGAATGATGATAGAAATACAAAAAGTACAAGAAATTGACATTGCAAATGCTTTACCATGAAAGCCCAAGGGAAGCCATATAGATTGACTGTCTTCACTGTTGGCTTAAGCTCTTTCGATAAATAGTCAACAGTCAACTTGAAGCTTTCCCGGCCCCATCCATGGTTGTTGAATGCCTCATAGTCCTCCGCAATTTAAGCGAACCAAGTGGTATGTTCGATACTTGTATCTTTTGCCATAAAAACACAAGCAGCACAAACCAAACTAAACACAAGAATCGCTATGCTTTTTTAACATGGTTTTGGACTGCAAATCTACAAGCACCTTATCTCCTTTGTAGCTTTTTCCAAATAACTCCACCAAACCAGCTTCACTCTTATCTTTTCCACCCTTTCCTATTTTCTTGTCTTCTTTGGTCGTCTTGCTAGTCCGGCTAGCTTATTCAATACAACGAGAGGGAAGCTCACAAGGATGACATCTAAGGCCAGTAACTATGGCAAACTCTTTCAAGCCAAAGCACATCGGCATGCCACAGTAATTAATCCAAAGCTCATCCTTTGCATCCGAAAGAATTCTACGCTTCATAAGCCCATATACCATTTTCATTTGATGCACCGGTCTCTTCAGGAAGATCCAAATACACCCCAAAACAGCTTTTCCTAAAGAAATCCTCCAACCCCTGCTTTTTAGCCTAAATATATCAAAGTTCTTGACCATGCCTGATTTGACCGTAAGATTAACGGTCAAATCATTATTTTCATTCAACGGCATCCTCACGGCATACTTGTCAATGCGAAAACCTTGACAACCTCGTCAATGGAAGGTCTCGTTATGATCTATGTCCAATCTACTAAAGATTCGCAATTAAATTGGCATTCACACTATTTCTCTTCTTTGTTCTTAATTCAGCTATGAACGTCGACAAGTGAATTGTATTTTCGGAAGCACTGTCCTTTTCATCATCTTCATCCAATCCATCTCCTTCATCTACTCCATCAGCAGTTTCTTCGGCTTCTAATTCTTCTTCACTTTGTTCATTTGTATCTACTGCTTTCTTGGCTCTATACTTCCTCTTTTTCTGAGGATTGATTGTCAGTTTGGCTGTCTCTTTCCTCTATATTTGCTGATTCAATAACAGATTTTGCTAAATCAGCAAGATTCTCTAATGATGATTGTACTCTAGCTTTTTTATTATCTCTATGACCCTCAGTTGATTTCTCAACTTTTCTTTTAGTCTTCGAGACAATTTTATCTACACACAGGAGAAAAAAAAGCTTCAACTGATTAGTGCATCATTCAAAGTAAACAGATAATAAGAAGTGCAGCATTTGATCAAACAAAATACAACAAGTAACAGAATTCCCCAACAACTGAAGAATTTGTTGCAACAAATGATGTAACTGTTGCAACAAGTGAATAGGTTGTTGCAACAGATTCTTCAGTTGTTGAATAAGGGATTAAGTTGCTGGATATCTTCTACAAACACAACCAAATAACTGAAGCAATGTCCAACAGATTTATAGTTGTTGCAACATATTGTATACTTGTTGCAACAAGTGTATAACTTGTTGCAACAACTAAAAATTCATTGGACATCTTCTACAAACAGAACCAAAAAGCAAGCTAAGTCTACTTGATTTGTAGTTGTTGCAACATATTGTATACTTATTGCAACAAGTGTATAACTTGTTGCAACATATTGTATACTTGTTGCAACAAGTGTATAACTTGTTGCAACAACTATAAATCATTGACATCTTCTACAAACAACCAAAAAGCGAAGCTAAGTCCAATGATTGTAGTTGTTGCAACATATTGTATACTTGTTGCAACAACTAAAAATCTGTTGGATATCTTCTACAAACAGAACCAAAAAACTGAAGCTATGTCCAACAGATTTGTAGTTGTTGCAACATATTGTATACTTGTTGCAACAAGTGTATAACTTATTGCAACAACTAGAAATCTATTGGATATCTTCTACAAACAAAACCAAAAAACTGAAGTCCAACAGATTTGTAGTTGTTGCAACAGATTATATACCTGTTGCAACAAGTGTATAACTTGTTGCAACAACTAAAAATCTGTTGGATATCTTCTACAAACAGAACTAAAAAACTGAAACTATGTCCAACAGATTTGTAGTTGTTGCAACATATTATCTACTTGTTGGCACAAGTATAGAAATTGTTACAACAACTAAAAATCTGTTGGACATAGCTTCTATAAACAGAACCAGATAAATACTTGGACAAGAACAAAAAAACCATATGTTGGATATCTACTCCTAAACCCTGGACCATACCAGGACAACAACAGAAAAAAATTATTTATTTCACTACAAACACACAACAACAACAACAACAACAACAACAACAACAACAACAACAACAGCAATAACAGCAACAAGATGGATTTTATCCAAGCTTTTCCTAAACACTGAACCAAACCAAAACAACAAGCATCTACTTCCAAGACAACGGCCCAAATCGCTACTACGTACACACAATCATACAAGTTAAACAAAATACACCAAATGCATGTGCAATAATTGTTTATCCTTTCTTTTCCTAAACCATACCATAACAGGACAACACCAACACCAACATCAACATCAACATCAACACCAACACCAACACCAACACTAACACCAACACCAACACTAACACCAACACCAACAACAGTATTTCACTACAAAATACACTAAATAGAGGTTTTTAAAGCAAACAACCTCAAAGAATGTCTCCAGAATCACAACAAGTGCGGGGTTGCCGCAAAGAACTTACTCATCTGTTCGAAAAAGTCAACAAGATTGCAAGCCATTTTTTTGAAATCCTAAGGAGAACAAGAACAAAAACATCACAAAAAACCATAATTTGACAACAACCTACGCTATTTACAAACGCAAAAATCCCAACCAGTTAAACAAATACCCTAAATAAGGGTTTCTCGAACAAGAAGCAACAAAATAAACAACATTGAAGACAAACCCATGTTCTTCTTCTTCTTTTTCTACAACCAAAATCACCAATTTCTACCAAATAACTTTTGGAACAAAGTGAACAAAAACTTTACCTTGATATTAAAGAAGAAGTAGCGAATGCACCTATGACGAGACTTATGTATTTGTGCTGAAGAAAGATGACAAGAAAAAGAGGAGAGATGAGAGACGTCCAAGTGAAGGAGATTAACTGTTTTCTTGGGATTTTGATTTTGAAATATGGAAGAAGTGTGAGGGAGTTGTGGGGAGGAAACTTTGGGATGTTTTGAATAATGGGTGGGTGTTTTGGATTTTTTTGTATTTTGTAAAAGATTAAGAAGTTTTAAAAATTACATTTTGGACCCCAATCTTCTTAATCCCAAATTTAATTGGGTTTTGATGTGGGGTGGGCCCCACACGTCACCTTTAGTAATTTGAAGACTTTTTAGTCACCTTCAGTTAATTCTTCGAAGTTTCTTACTCCTTTTAATTTAAAGACACGTATTTTTATTAATAGTTTTAGTACTACTTCCATATATTCTTAGTGAATACTCCCTCCATTCCATAATAAATGATGTTTTAGGCATTTTAATTTTTTCCAAAATAAGTGGTGCTTTAGGATTTCAAGAAAACTTTGGGCAGATTCTTCCAAGATTACGCTCATTTAAATAGTCAAGATTCATTAACTACATTTTCTTTTTTTAGAAAGTAGTAAAACTTGATTAGGGGTAAGTTAGTAAAAACACTCCTACTTTTCTAGGAGCCAGCAATTTCTTAAGGGATGTGCATGAGCATAAAAACCTATTTATTATGGAATGGAGGGAGTATAGTTTTTTTATTCTCTCCTTTTCTATATGATTTTTAAGTATGTTGATTTTATTTCAAATGATTGAGAAATGAGTGTTAAATTTAACAATGAAATTAATTAACTACTTAAATATTTCTTAGGAGGAAATTAGATTTCTTGCCTTCTTACAACTTGAATAGAAAAAAAATATATACAATAAATATAAATATTAATGTCGGTGAACGAAATATATTTTCTAGAAAAAATATACAATAAATATAAATATTAATGTTAGCAAATCGAATAGTTTTGATAAAACTTTTGGATATTAAAGATTGATCATATTACTTATAGTATTGGTAAAAACAAGTTACAAATGAGATTAAAAGTTAAGATGGTTTCGAAAAGAAAAATAACTTACGATCATTTTCTGCTTTGATGGAAAATTTTCCTTTTAAGGATATTTCCTGATAATCAACTAAGAGAAAATAGCTTTCAAAAAATATTTTGTTGAAAAAACGACTTGAGACTTTTTCAAGCATACTGAACACACAAAGTCTATGCATGAGCTAAATTCCATTCATATTTTCCCCACTGGTGACCCCTCTTTGGGACGAGACTTGCTATAAAAAATAATCATATTGGAAGGCAAAGCAGAACAAGTTGCAAAAGGGAAATAAAGATGTTCATATACAAAGGCACAACTACTACATGTGCTATGTTAATGGTGGTTTTCTTTGCACTGTGCATGAATTCTTGGTGTGAATATGGTGAAGCATCAAGAATATTCGTAGACTTCTCTCCAAGTACTCAAGGTACTGCGTTTTTTCATCTCTTTAATAGATCTTGATTTCTCCTTGTTAATAGACAGTATTATTCCTATTAATAAGGGCCCATCTAGATTGTTGGTTCGGCCGAAATCAATAGCTTTAGTTTAAACTCTGAATTCTTCTTAAAACTCATTGAATATGTACAAATTACTCTCTCCATCCAAATTTATGTGGCAACTTTCGGATATCTTGAGTCAAACAAGTTTTTCTTTAACCGTGATTTTTTGATATGCCTCATAAGTATCTTGAATTGTCAATTATTGTGACTTAACGTACTTTTTACATAATTTTCAAATATATAAAATATATTTCAAAAAATTTAAAAATTTCATGTCCGAATCCACTATCAAAATTTAAGAGTTTGACTCGAAATCCGAACGGTGCCATATAAATTGGAGCAGAGGGGGTATTTATTTAGAGTACAGTAACTTAAAACAAAATTACTCCTTCCGTTCACTTTTACTTGTCCACTTTTGACTTTGCACGCCCTTTAATAATTAATAAATGAATTACTATAATAGCCATATTTATTGGTGTATAGTCTCATTGGATTTGGAGAATGACTTAGAAATGAGTAATTAATGTTAAGGGTAAAACAAGAAGAAGAAAAAAAATTGTCTTTCCTTGATATGCTAAAGTGAACAACTAAAAGTGAAAATTTATTTTTAATATAGTGGACAAGTAAACGTTAATGGAGAGAGTAGAATCTAGAACCAGAGGCGGAGCCATTCGGTATCCTGCGGCCGTGCCTAATTATTTAATGTTACCGGGTTCGTAATTAATAATTTATACATATTTGACAAAAATTCTAATACAAATATATGGTATTTCGACAAAAGTGCCATCGGGTTCGGCCGAACCCCCACCGACAGGACTGGCTCCGCCCCTGTCTAGAACCCATAAACTTCAAATACAAGTTCTGCCTCTGGTCCTATACCATAATTTCTTCACACGAGTACTAAAGTATATTATGTATATGTCATATGTGCAGTACTAAAGTATATTATGTATATGTGCAATTTTATACATTTTGTGTGTTGGAATTACAATGGCAGTAACGCAAAGACTGGACGGCCTGGGAAGCAGCCACCGCCGGAGCACCAGGGCGTCGCCTGGTGGGAGCTATCCTTCCCCGGCAGCGAATGTGAATGACCATGTGCATCACTAGTGCTTGTTTTCATATTGTTGTTTCATCCGTGTGACAAGATCTAGTACCCAGTCTCTATTTAGTTATGCACTTCCCATTACAATAAGACTTTGTTTAATTTTGTGTGTGTTTATGACATTTCAAATATGAAGCAATGAAAGTAAATTTAATTTGGCCCGTCATTCCCATGACTTTCTGTTCCAATCGCATCTCGAATTTAATTTGTCTTGAGAACATCACGGAGTGTGGTGGGATCAGGGATGGATAAAACCTCTCCATCTATAATAAGAAATCTCGGGTTCAACCCTTGAGAACGGAGAAACCCCTGATTGAGAGCTCCTCCATCCCTACACAACACATATCTAGATTAGTTGAGCTACTGAGTTCTGGATACATATGGTTTATACCAAATAAAAACAATATCTGTCTTGAGAAGTCTTTCTCTGCTCATTAAAAACATGAGGTTATTTCTCTGCAAACCTACAGCCACAATAGTTTGACCGTGGAGACTCAATGAGGTTAACAAAAAAGACTTCAGGTCAGTCAACTTAGTAGGCGTTTGGCCATAGAAATTAAAAAAAAAAATCACTTTTTTTGAAATTTTGGAGTTGGAGTTGGAGTTGGAGTTGGCCATAGTTTTTGCAAATAGTATTTTTTGTTGAAATGTACTTGTTTTGGTTGTGAAAAAAGTGAATTTCTCATTTTTCAAATTCCAAATATAATTTCAAGTTGTATTTGGAATTTTCATGGCCAAACACTAATTTTTGAAAAAAGTGAAAAAAAATTCCGAAAAAAAGTGAATAATTCTTATGGCCAAACGGGTCCTTTCCTTAGTGTAAGCATGTTTCTACATTTGTATCTTTGATGTGCACAAATTTTTTTGGTTTATCGACTTTTTTCATCCAGAAACTCAAAAGTGATCACTTGAAGGAGTACATAGTTATTGCATCACTTTTAAGTTCAAGAATTCATTAAAAACATTTTAGAGATCTTTTACAAAGTATTTGTACACTGCGTTTATGTCTTGCTAGGGAAAGGAATATATCCATCAAACTCTTAATCGTTTTTATGCATTTCTTATAATATACTTCTAGTATTTGTTCATACTTGATGTACTCTAGAGATTGTGTGCTTTCTTTTTTAATTTCGTGTCAATTTGTTTCATATTTTTTCTCCTTATTTTCATTGTGTACATCTTTGTTTAATGTCCGTAATAGTTTCTTGTCCTTTTCTTTATTTAACTTAAACTACATTCTTCTAAAATTAAACGATAGACAAAGAGGGTTTGAACCTGGAAAAAGAGAAGAACTTAAACTCAAGTTGATGAACATAACTTTTGTTCAATACTCGAAATTACATGTAGAAAAATAAGAAGGCGGGGAGGTGCCACAGGGAGAACCTAGCGTAGCCGAGCCAGTCGCGATGCAAGTTACTGTTCATGTTACTGTTCATTGGAGTAGACTTGATTTTTCTAGTTTTCTCTTCTTCTTTTTTTTAATATTTGGAAGAAGAAGAAAAAACGCAAAGCAATTGAATCTTTTTTGTTTTTCCCCTTTGAAGCAAGAAAAGCGTAACATTGAGAAACTAACGAATTCCTTCTCATGATTGACATTCAAACAATGAACACAAGTAAAATAACTGCAAACCAAAAAAGTAATTTCTTATATTATCAAACCACCTTTATTTGTTATAGCATGTAATTGTCTGATTCTCAAAATTACAAATTATACAGTTTAAAGATGCTTGCTTGTAGATATTTATATTAAGAGACCAAAAAATATACTAATTTTTTATACTAATCATGTATATTACTCCCTCCGTTCACTTTTAACGTCTATTTATGGGACCAGACGCCCCAAGAAAATAATAAATGAAGTGCATGATTTACCATGATACTCATATTTAATTGGTGTATAGTCTTAATGGATTTAAAAAATAATTTGAAATAAACAATTAATGCTAAGGGTACAATAAGAAAAATAAATTATTTTTCTATTTATATGTGAAAGTAAATAAATAAAAGAGAAAATCCATTTTTGAAATAATGAATTGGACAAGTAAAAGTGACAGGAGTACTTAAAATCTCTTTTCTGAAAATAAGGGGAACTAAAAGTGACCTAATGTAGCATAAGTTAGTTTGACTTTCCCAATGAAAACAATGATGTAACTTGGTCCAATTTTCAGGCAGCATCTATTCATTAGTCACAGTCACAGCTCACAAATCACAATGGAAGCTTCCTTTAATAAAGAGAAAAGAAAGGGAAAAGAAGAAAAAAGCGCAGAAAATATTGACTTAATAGTCCTCATTTTTTCGGCCTGGCCTAATATTTCTCATGCACATTTCAATCAATCAATCAATATATAATATAAAGTTAAGGATAGATAATTTTATGTGACATCTCTCTATGAGCTCCATTGACATTTATTTATTTTTTCTCCTTTTTTTTGACTATTTTCCTCTCCTCCATCCTATTAGTTTAGTTTAACTTATATTTAAAAGTTAAAATTAAAGGTCTATTAAAATCTGTAAACGTTATGGTTCTTCTCCCTCCCTTTAATTTTTATTAATGTATAATAATGTGCTAAAGGTATGGGATAAAAAAATGTTATTATTCTTCTCCAACTTCCTGTAATTAATTTTTAGTAATGTGTAGTAAAGTGCTAAAAATAGGAGATAAAAAGACAAGAAGTAACCTACAAAGACAATTGGGTTAATAAGAAAATCAGCTCAACATTCTTCGGTTCAAACTCTTGATGATCACAACAATGCATTGTGCGAAGCGTAGAAACTCACAAATCACCATTCAAGCGTCAAGCGAAATTTCCACCTCCTCCAAGCGTCAGGAAAGAAATCTTATGTATGCATGGATGACTTCATATTGGAATTCTTAGGATTTTCTACAATTACTATACAGTGATTTTCCTTTTATATTGTGGCATTACATGGCTCATCATTATGGGTATACAAAGTTCACATTTTATGTTAAGTTCCCATACAAAGAGACTGAAAAAGCCATAGATATAGGTTTGGACATGTACTGAGCAAGAAATTAAAATATATGATCTATCCATTTTAGCTCCGACGGTATCAGGAAGTTCTCCACCATGAGGTCCAATATATTTATAATTTTTTACTTTGTATGGAAAAAATTTGTCTTATAAGATTCATGTGTTAGAGAATATTTTATTTTGGTTGAACTTAGTTGTATATGCTAGCTTTCCAGCAAATTCAAATAGACCCATTTAACTTACAGGCAAAGGTTTGCCAAATGTTTTGGTTGAAAAGGTTACACGTTTGTGTTTCATTATTTCTTACTCAGTATATGCTAAATTTTGGTTATTTTTGCTATGCCATCTACATCGAGGAGCCTGATACACTCAGTGATATCTATCTCAAAGTTGAATGCATTTCTTCTAAGGTAATTATATGCACTCTCTAAATTCATAAACTATTTTCTTCTACTCTTAATTTGTTTTAATTTCTTTAATATTTCATACTTATTTCATTAGATCATGATTTGTTCAGAAATATAATTAAGTCTGTTTAAGAATTGAAACAATGTAAATTTGAAAATTGTTTTGACATTTAATGATTCAAAAATAGAGACAAGACCTAACTTCTTAAAAGAAATGATAATTTGCCTATCATATGCTGGAAACTTGAAGTGGGTTTTATTCAAAATAGCTAATTTCAACTTGAGAAATTAAAATAAATTATTTTTGCCTTAGCTTTACCCAATTACTTTACTTATCCATGCTTTCTAATATTTTGTTAATTAGCATAGCAAACGAAAACTACATAGTATTATTATTCCTTGATTCTGTGTTTTAATATACATCAGACGTTGAAGGATAGTTTTGTTCATATAGTTTTCTACAACAACTAAGATAATAAAGAAAGTGTTTGTCCGCAAAGAAAAGGTTTCTATTAATTTTTCATCTTCACCTTCTTTTGTGACAAAGAATGGAATCTCTTTTTATTTTTATAACTATATATAGAGGAGAGGGGAAAAGGAAATGCGGAGGGAATTATAAAGGGATGAATTGTTTAAAAACAAGATAAAAATTCAGGTCGCCAACAATTAGATCATTAATATTTCCCACAAAGTTTTGAATTTCACTCTAAGTTATGCATCTATTTAAGTTTTGCATCTCCTTGTTTTTTTTTTTTTTTATAGAAAGGCTAATAACTCTTAAGTGATGAAAAAATATATAAGCTTAAGTGTTAATAATATAATTGGTTAAAACTTAAAATATTTTAAAAGGAATTTAATATCGAAAGTCTAATCCGTGCGAAGCACAGATAGATTCACTAGTTCATTGCATCACTCTTAACTTTGGGATATGGCATTCATTAAAGATATAATACTAGTATGTATTTAGAATTACTTTAGAATATCTTTATGGGAGATAATTTGTTGCTTCTATCATTTTTATATAATTTTTAAGTACTAGATGTTACTATAACGGAAAAGAAAGAGTCAGATTTGCGCTTGTACTTTTCAAAAAGGGTTATATTTATCTTTCGTTATACTTTTTTGATATATTTGCCCTTACCATCCAACTTCGGGGTCATATTTATCCTTAAGCTATCAAATCCCCATGTCCCACTTTTATTTTCCTACGTGGCGCCTATGTGGATCTTTTTTCTCCCAATTTAAATCTGGTCACAATTTAAATTATTTTAACCCGACCCATTAATCAAAAGAAACCCAACTCCTAATTCCCAAACCCGCCCACCCGATTCCAATCTGAGTTTGATAATACGACAATGGTGAATATATTTGCCGGTGGCGCCATGTAGGAAAATAAAAGTGGGACATAAGAATTTAACAGCTCAAGGGTAAATATGACCTCAAAGTTGGATGGTAAAGGCAAACATATCAAAAATGTAAAATGAAGGGTAAATATAACCCTTTTTGAAAAGTACAAGGGCAAATCTGACCCTTTTCAGTTACTATAAATTATAAAAGGATTGACAAATTGATATTCAAATTTAAAATGATATCTCTCCGTCCCAAAAGATTGTCCTCCTTTTCCTTTAATCATTCCAAAAGATTGTCCCCTTCTATAATTAGAAACAATTTAACTTATGAGATGATTTCTGACACACAAATATCTAAGGCATGTTTTTGGACCATACATTTCAAAAGTCTTCCTTTATTTCTTAAACTTTGTCTTGGAGTCAAAAGAGGACAATCTCTTTGGAACGGAGGGAGTATTAAATAGGGATGATTTTAGAGACCTCCCCTCAAGTTTAGCCTTATAACACTAACTTCCCTTGTGGTTTCAGACAATACGGTCACCTCCCTTATTTTCAAAATTTTGTAACCAAACTTGTTTTAATGTTGAAACTTATCCAATATTCCAAAATTGCCCTTTCTTTGCATTATATTGAATACAAAATTTTGGGACGAAAATCTTCAAAATGTATAACTTTTAGACTTAAAATATTCGACCTAAAGTGCTCCAATGCGCACCACTTTTCATTAGATGCATTTATTTATTTTCTTGTAAACTACAGAACTTCTTTATTGTTGTACTACCTAAACATATTAAATTTTAGATGTAATTTTTTTCAATTACATATGCAATATATTAAGAACCAAAAACTGTTATAGTTTATTATAAAAAAAAGTACAGTTTAGTAACGTTATGATAAGCTATTCTTTTGTGATAATGACTAAAATACCTTCAAATTTCTTACTTAGAAATTATGATTTAAAGTATCTTTATAAAAAAAGAAGGGATGTCAATTATGGTGTGAAGCGGGAGTTTTGTTTTTGTGAAATGTATTTTGAAAACTAAAAAACATATTTAGTATAAAACAGTAAAATCTTTGATAAAACTAAAAGTGCACCAAAAGAATAGCCTAGTATGTGCACTCCTCAAAAGAATTAATAGCTAAGTATGTGCGTTACAGCGGCAACTATCAACAACCTCTAAAAGAATAGCCTAGTATGTGCACTCCTCAAAAGAATAGAATAGTAAGTGCATACAACAACAACTGTTAACACTTAACAACCTTAATGCAGATGAACTGTGGAAAACTAGAAGTGCTCCTGATAGTAAGGCCCCGTTTGGACATGATTGAAAACTTTGACGATTGGACGTACGGTTTTGAATATTTTTAAGTTGTATTTTCTCTTATAGCATAAAAATCCCACAAATTGTGAAAACTATCAAAAACATTTATAGGTTGTATAATCTTATCAAATGAGCAAGTCATAATTCATATTAACTAGTACACTACTAGAAGACCTTTCTAAAAAATACAACATCAATTAATCAAACTTGGTTCAATAAAACGAAATTTAACATGAATAGTAATTAAGCCTTATCAAGTGGGTCGTGGCCAAGCATATAAATGCGTGGCCACACATGGGTCAGGCTGGCCGAGCTTATAAGGTGGGGTCGGGTTGGGGTTTTAGGTGTCCGGGTCTAAAACGCCTACCCGGGGAGGGATACATAGTGGGCTAAGTAGGCTGGCCGTATTTAATTATTTTTAAAAAAAAAATTTAATTAAAATTTATTAAGTTTGGATACTTTAAAATCTAGTTGTTATCAACTTTATTTTAGTCCATCGTCTTTAAATTATACTTACCATTTTCAATCTATAAATTCCATTCATTCTTCTCCATATTATCTCACAATTCCCTATTCTCCTCTTTCCCTAAATTTCCTACTCATCTAAATCTCTTTCTTTCTCTCTCTTCCAACTTCCAAGTTCAAATTTTAAAATTTAAATTTAACGGATAATGATAATCCTTCACCTCCTCCTCCAGTCCGAAGATCAATTTCAAGTCTGGTGTGGTTGTGTTTTGAGCAAGTAGACGAGGAACATGTTAAATGTCAACATTGTGGTCAAATATATCTCCATAAGACCGAACCGGTTTTTCGGGGTACCGGTCCGTTACGTAGGCACTTGGACAAAAGGCAAAAAATTGAACTTTGAAGTTTATCTCTTCTTTAAATTTCTCCATCGATGCTAGTGTTTGGAACTTTTCATTTGTAATAAGTTAATCGTTCAAGTTTGTATGTTTTGAATTCGCAATGTTATCAATTTAAGTTTGAAGTTTTATTTTAAATTACTTATGTAGTCTTGTATCACATTCTCAACTTTTTACAATTTTTAGCACTTAAATAGCCGTTGGGAGTCTTCATTCCAACAACATATTCAAGATATTCACAAATGTACAACTTAAATAATTTTTTTAAAAAAAATAAATTATTTCGAAGTGGTAAGCCGGGCCTCATTTGGCCGAACAACTCGGGTAGTGGGCCGGGCTACAAGGCTAAATGGCATGTCCGGCCCAGCCCCTTAATTTTTTCCACTAGCCCGACTTCCCACCCCTCTTTTCCCTAGTTGGGGGGCCGGGCTGGTTATGGGCAGGGATTAGGTGGGCACATCCCCGGCCGACCCGGCCCAATTAAAGAAATAGTAATGTCACTGCTCTTTAATATAATCCTCCCACATAAATTAAAGGTTGGTAGACATAAATAAAGGTTGGTGGAAGTTAATGAGATTGGTAAATGATTATGGGGGTAATTGTTAAAAATATCTACGAACTTATGGGTTTCTTTTTACAAAATATAAACTTATGAGTTAAATTTTATATTTAAAAAAGTTGAAACCATGAGTGAAAACGCATGTCCAAGCGCTGGTTTGGGGTCGTGGTTTCAAATCATGATTTGAAAACGCATGGCTAAACACTACTAAAGTAAACTAAACTAAACTAAACTGTGAATCCCATAACCCCACGAATTAAGCTGCTCCATTCATTAGGTAACATCGTCTAGAAATCAACACATGTACACTAAAGAGGAAAAAAAAAACTCCACAAGGAAGATAAGAATAACCGAACATGAATATAACTATACATACAATGTTGGTTCAACCAGTAGTCGCTCCATTTTATTTTATCTGATTCTGATTCTATGTTCTAACTGGTTTCTTACTGGATCACCTCCATGAGTACTCTCATTCTCAGTTCTCGCTGGCATTTACTGGAATCACTTGTATCAGTGCTGACAGTCTTTTACCTTGGAAAATTTATTAACTTTTTCTTGAACCTAAATGTCGAAAGCATTAGCATGAACAGGATCTCGATCCTTTTGTCTATACTCTTTTAGCTCATTAGCTTTCTCTATCAATGGGTGGGGGGATGGAGGAGTTTGATCTTGTTGGACTTGTGGTGGTAGTGCATTATCACCAGAAGCACTAAGATCTCCTACCAGTTTTCATTTTGTACAATAGATATAGAGCAACAATTTGATTTCTTTTCGAGAAATCCTTTCTTTGTATTTACTTCAAACTCAGTAGCAAAAGCAGATGTTGGGACATCAGGTTGAAGCATTTCGTCTGGATATAGTATCAGTTGTGTTAGGTTGAACCGCTGGTGATGCAGGTTTCAAAGAGTGGCCCAACACCTATTAGGTTTGTGGCCGTAAGGCATTTGATGGGCTAGTGGAATGAGACATCAAGCTGGTATGAATAAAGTGCATATTACTAGACAAGCCATTTGAACTGCCTTAGATAGATGGTTTGACTGC
The DNA here is from genome assembly GCF_029784015.1 of Lycium ferocissimum. Classification (NCBI taxonomy): domain Eukaryota; kingdom Viridiplantae; phylum Streptophyta; class Magnoliopsida; order Solanales; family Solanaceae; genus Lycium; species Lycium ferocissimum. The sequence continues at coordinate 50,503,767 of NC_081350.1, read as the reverse complement.
AAGACCTTCTCAAGGTGTTTAGAAGACAGTTTTAGATGGTTCGACCTTGAGCGGTGAGACAACATTCAAAGAGCTAATATTTATTTATAATTGGCTAGAGTAATTTCAAGTTTACGAAATGTTTGTCATTTGTTGCAAGACACTACCTTCAATCTTGTTGTCAAAAAATTTATTGACAAACATAAACTGTTGTTAAAATATTAGCTAAAGTCCTAAAATATTAGGCAAAATTCACTACTAAAAAACAGGCGAAAATCGACGGACTGAGTCGGTTTTTCAGTGAAAATCGACGGAAAATCGATGCAACACGTCCGTCGGTTTACGTTACATCGCTTTTCAAAAACCGACGGACTCCGTCGGTTATGTAATTTTTTTTTTTTTTTTGAAAATAAAATAATGAAATGTAGCAACTTGGAATCGAACCCGGGTATGTTCCTTGGCATTAATGGGCACTATCACTAGACCACACATGTTCTTTGTTCAAATACTTACATTGATTTGATTCATACTAATTTTGTAGTTCTAAATACCTTTATTAAAAAAATAAACAAAAACGGAGTCCGTCGGTTTATTTTAGAAAACAATATAAAAATAATTATATTTTTAGAGCGAAAAATAACCGACGCAGTCCGTTGGTTTTCTTAAAAAAAAAAAAAAAGATTTAAAAAATTATCGAGAAACTCACGGAATTCATCGGTTTTTACCAGTTTTTTAGTAGTGATTCTTGACAAATTAAAGGTATAAGTTCTGATAGTTGTTGGAATGAAAATTAAAGAAAAATGATTTACTGCTACTGAAATGGCTTTGTTGAAGACATTGTAAGTGGAGGGAATGAGATGGGCTGAGTTAAGTGGGTGGGTTTCTATGGGAATCATGAATTTAAAATTGGCGGTGGCTGAGGTATTTGATAGCGAGCTTGTCACGTGTCCCTCCGTCAAAATTAAGAGTAAATTTGTGCTAAAGTATAATGGGAAGGGTATGTTTGGACGAAAATATAATGACAGGGGTATATTTGGATCGAAGCTTAAATGAGAGGTATATATAATAAAAAAAATAGTACAGAGGTATATTTGACCTTCTTCTGTAGAATTATTTTGTCGTATTCAGATTAATACTAATCCAAGATATTTCATAAAAAAATCGATTAATTAGTGAACTAATAAAATCAGTTGTTACAAGACTAACCAGTTCACTTAAAATAGAATATTGATCGTTGTCTATCTCAATAATTTGATTTTCAAAATAAAAATAGATGGAATAAATGTCTCCATTCGCCTAGCACTCTTGGATGTTCATATTCATATAATAAGCACGACGAATGTAAATATTCTTTTTAACTTCTATTCTAACGGATTGAATATCTATTATAAACAGAGCGGACCCAGGATTTTAAGACGGCGGGGGCACTAGTATCTTAACATAAATGCCAACAAAATTTTTAATGACGACTGAGTGATAATACTGTGTCAGACCGGTCACTAATAGCGTAACAGTGGTGAAAATACAAGTATGTAGGTCAAATATATGTAATAATAAAATTTAACACAGTGAAGCAAATGAAAGAGATAGCTCAGTGGCTAAGGCTGTGCAACATGTGGTGATAGTGCAGGTTCGCATCTGGACAAGCTCATTCAACGCTTATTCTTTACCTAAAAATAGGCTCAAAAAAATAATTAAAAGTGACATTCGGGTTTGATCCGGGGTGACATGTAAGGGAAGCAGCAGTTGCAACTAACGTGCCCCAAAGACACTTTCGTTTGTTAGAGTGCACAATTAAATATATACTAATTTCTCAACGTATATACACACATATATATACATAATTTTTTCCGAAGTGCACTCCCATCCTTTCATGTAGGTCCGCCTCTGATTATAAAGAACCGTAATATGATAAGATAGAATGAAATAGAAATAAAGACATGGAACGAGTTACCTATTCTTAATATAGGCAGTGCAAAAAAAAAAAAAATATGTTCTAAATATAGGCGGTCTAAAGAATTTTTTATATTATCAAATCTAATTCTCAAAATAACAAATAATACAATTAAAAGACGCTTGCTTGTAGATATCTTTTAGGAGATCAGAAAATATAATTTTTTTACACCAACAATGTATATAACTTAAAAAAAAAAAAAACTCAAAATAAGGGGAACTAAAGTAACATTATGTAGCATAAGTTAGTAAACTTTTGCCAATGAAAAACAATGATGTAACTTGGTCGAATTTCAGACCCAGTCTATTCATTAGTCAAAAATCACAATATAAGCTTCCCTTAATAAAGCAAAAAGAAAGGAAAAACAAGAAGAAGAAAAAAGTAGAAAATATTGGCTTTGATTGTCCTCATTTTTTCTGCCTGACCTAATCTCCATTCACATTTCAATTCATTGCATCACGTCGACGTTGGGACATTGCATGCATCAAGAAACTACATTAATTAGAATAACTTTAAGGGATATAATTTGTCGCTTCTATCAGTTTTATATTTATATATGATTTTTAAGTACGTAGATGTTATTATAAAAGAATTGAGAAATTGGTTCGAATTTACAACGCTATTAAATATCTTCATCTTCGTATTGAATCTCGTTATGTTTTTTTCAGACTCGGAGAATAGTGACTTCAACTTATTTACAATAATATAAATTTTTTACAGTATCAGTGCGCCCCAAAAGGAGGATGAGTTCGGTTTAAGCGTTCATCGATTGGCTGGATCTATGTGCTTCGGGTGGTGAGACGAGCTAGTGTAGTGCAGTACGTCAGTGCCTCTTTCGGATACAGAGGGCCATAGGTTCAAATCATATCACCTTGATGTGGATATGGTAGCATTCTCCGTGGTCGGACAGTAAGGCAAAGAACTCAAAATTGAAAATGACGACGTCTTTTAGACGTTCCAAATTGGTTTTGGTAATCATTAGAGCTTTCGGAGTTGTCCTAGCTCTTTATCTTGCGTATGATTTCTTTTTTAGGATACGATATCTCGCCAGAATGCATCCTTTTTTTTTTTTTAGTCACTTTAGCTTATACTTCCCTTAATTTTCAAGTTATTAGTTACATTTGTTATTATGAGTATTTAACAAATTATAGGAATAAGAATCCTTACGTGGATGGAAAGTAACAAAAATGTAGGAATTTTTTTTTCCTTTTTGTAGATTGATCGAACATCATTAAATGAAACGTCAAAGACGCAAATATTAGAAATATAATTAAATAATAATTTGAGAAAAATAGCAAATGACAATTTTGTCTATTGCAGAGTGTTTTAATGAAGGACAAAAAGTTTAATGACAACAAGAAGCACTAGTAAGTAATATGCCTAATTAATACCCTGGCGCTCATTCGCTGCCGGGGGAGGATAACTCCCAATAGGCGATGCCCTGGTGATCCGTCGGTGGCTGCTGCCCGGGCCATCCAGCCTTTGTGTCGCTGCCAATATAATTTCAACACATCAAATGTATAAAACATATATAAATAATATACCTTTGTACTCATCTGAATAAAATGGGCTAAAAAGATATTTGAGTTGAAAATGGGTTACAAACCGGGTCATAACCTAACCCGCTCAGCTCTTACTAAAATTTAAATTTTTTTGTTTTGTTTTACTATAATTTGTTTAAGTGTCTAAAAGAAAAATTTCCTTATAAGACAGATTGTCCAGGGTGTTCATCTTCGCTGTAGTGGAAACAGGAAGTTATGCAATGCTCTAGCTAGATTAAACTATGATCCCCAGAATTTTTTTTTGAATTTGCTTGTGCCGGTAGGAATTTGATTTGTGACGGTAGATGTTATCAAATTAGGAGAGGAGGGGGAAGTACAGTAAAGGTTCGGTTTTGATGTTACATATTTACGTTGGTAATAAAGTTCATTAGTTACCAAAAATAAAATAAAAAATCACTTATTACTATATATAAAATATCAAATAAAAAAAATCTTTTTAAAAAAAATTGAGATAATGTTTTTCACAAGTCAACTTGAGTCATTTTTTTTGCACGGATTATCCTTCTTTTGGGGTGGTCTTTAATTTTTGTCCTTCAAATTGCTAGTCTTTAATATTTTCCCTTCGCTTAAAAAAGTGGCCGAAAATACCTCAAGATTTTGGGTTCGAACCCCCGCTCAGTCAAGAAAAAAAATCGCAAGGCAAGGCTTTGAGAAAAGTCTGCCTTAAGGCATAACTAAAGTTATGTCGTATCTGGCATAGGTTGCCTTAAGGCATAACTAAAAGTCTGCCTAATAAGGCAACCTACGCCGGATCCGGATGCCTTAAGACAACATATCTTTAAATCTCTGCGGCTTGCTTGTACATAACTAAAAGTCTACTTATATAAGGCAACCTACGTACGATCCAAATAGAACTTTAGTTATGCCTTAAGGCGCAACCTATATCTTTTATCAAAAGGAGACTTTTCCAAAAGCCTTGCCTTGCGATTTTTATTTTTATTTTTATGCCTGACAAGGAGGTTCGAACACGGTAACTCCGTGGTATTCTAAGGACAAAATTAAAGACTAGCAATTTGAAGGGCAAAAATTAAAGACCATCTGAATAAGGGGCATTCCTGCGAATTGCCCAATTTGAGTTGCATACAACTTAACATTCAAATGGGTTGAATTAACAACATAAAAGGGTCATTAAAATGCCCAAACCTAAGCGGGTTGGATGGATCATCCGCTACAAGCAAGAAGACACTTGCCAACAAAAAATTTTGTTGCCATAGTATTGACTATTGTTGCAAAAAATACTTTTAGCAACAATATTTTTTGTTGTTGCATGAACTTTTTCCATCGGCTGTTATTGCAACGACGTGCAATAACTTTTTTGTTGTTGCCAAAAGTAATTTTTGCTACAATAGTCAATATATGGCAACAAAAATTAATTGTTTGGCAACAAAAAAAAAGTTCATTTTTTAAATTTTCATCATATATATGCCAACAATAAATTAAGTTGTTGCCAAATATTGAATTTTGCCAACAATACTATTTTGTTACCAAGAATTGTTGCCATTTCTATACTTTCTTGTAGTGATCATTTTATGGGCTGATTTTGCCGCTCCTAGTTCCGTCAACTATCAAGGATAGATCAGGAGTAAAGAGAAGAAGGAAGAAATGCAATACCTTGAGTAGTTGTAGAGTAGTCTAAGAATATTCTTGATGCTTCACCATATTCACAACAAAAATTCATGCACAACACATAGAAAACCAGCACCAAAAGAGCACATGTAGACGTGCCTTTGTACCTAGACATGCTTAATCAATTTCCTCCTCCTCACTAAACTATAGAAACTAATTGGTTCCTCTTGGCCTCCAAATATTTGTTCTTTTTATAGCAAGTTTCACACCATTAGTGGGAGTGCCAATAGAATCAGCTGTAACATAAACAGTGAATCGACTCCCAATAGAATCAGCTGTTACATAAACAGTGAATCGACTCATACTGCTCATGCCACCGTCCATTTTATGTCAAAATATTTGACTTGATACGAAAATTAAAAAATTACTCTCTAATTTGTTTGTTTGATTTTGATTTGGTACGGAGTTTAAAAATGTAAAGAAAGCTTTTAAATTTTGTGGTATTAAACTAATTAAAGATATGTAAAATGTACCGAAATGCACTTTAATCTTGTGGTCTCAAACATGTCACGTGAAAAGTTGATATTTAAGAGTTGCCAAAAAGAAAAGAAACATTCTTTTTTCAAATGGACAAACAAATTGAAACCTAATAAAAACTTTTCGAATGTAAACCAAATATATGTAATTATAAAAACTATCCCTAGTGGAGACTCCACAAGGTCCGAGGTAAGAAAGACTTTTAAGTCAACTTAGCGTAAGCAGAAACTTTTCTGTTTCCACATTTGTATCTTTGATGTGCACAAAATTTAGGATTCATGAGATAAACGTTGATAGAAACGGATAATAACAATAAAGAAAAGATAGAAAGAAAATCAAAATGGACTTCATATTTTTCCCAAATATATTCAAACAAATTGAAACCTAATATTTAAAACTTTTCATTTATGCCATCAAACCAAATATATTTACGCCATCGAATTATATTTAATCAATAGTTTAACCCATTTAGTCATCCCCGAGACTCATCCATACCATTTTTCATTAAGTAATAAATGACACTTTTAGAGGTCTACGTCGTTTAATTAAACCAAATTTAATTTAAATACAAATTATTAAAAAATCTTTATACTGTTTCCACTAGCTAATTAGCTAGAGGCCACATGTTATATATGGTGTTGTAAAACCAATTTTTAATGAAATATGGCATGGATGAGTCATTTTGAAACGTTGATAAATGATCAAACGTTGATAGGAGATAAATGAGTATTTCGGATAATAACAATAAATGAGTCATTTTCTATAATTTGATAGCAAGAAAGTCAAAATGGTTGTCATTTTTGGATGACATATTAATATATTCTATTCAACTTTCAACACAAAGCAATTTTTTTTTTTTTAATTGACTTTTGCCTAAAGAAAAACTCAAAAAGGAGTCCAAAAGTCATTGCAGGCTGCAGCACTTTTAAATTTGAGAGTTCATTAAAAACGTTTTACATCTTCGCAATAGTGTTTATACATTGCATTTATGTCTTGCTAGGGAAGTGGAATCTATCCATTCATAATATAATTTCCTAATCTTTTCCGTACTTGCTGTTTTTATTCATTTTTTTTACTAGATGCTTCAAGTATTCGTCCATGCTTGGTGTACTCTATTATGTGTGTGTGTGTTTTTTTTTTTCAAAAAAAAAAAAAAAAAAAAAAAAAATCGTGCTTTTTTCTCTATTTTCATTGTGCATTTCTTTTTTCCCTGTCCATTATAGTTTGTTGTCCTTATAATGTAAAAATCCAACTCGATAAACAGTCGTTCAATCTTGAATATAGACAAGTTGAGTTATAACGACACATTCGATTCACCATCTTTCAAAATGGTTGAGGTCACAAATCTTTTATCGAGTTGAATTGAGTAAGTTAGATCGTGCCCATTGCACAACTTATCTTAAACCAGAACCAACTGGAAACGCCCAAGACATCATTTACCTTTTTTCTTTGGGGTGTGTGTGTGTGTGTGTTGGGTGGGGTTTGTTGGTTCAGAGGAGCCTAAGGTGTTGGATGATTTTTATTCAAAGAAAAATACACAAACAAAAGATCTATAGAACTTTATACACATTTGGTGTCAAATATTACAAGGAGAGATCAAAGAATAAAGACAAGTCACAATAAAAGTAAAGTTGCTTATATTTGCCCAGATATTAACATAAACACAAACAAATTGGAGATACCATAGAATGTAAAGAAACAAATAAATAACCACAGGAGATGAACGAATCTGAAGAATGATGTTTCCGCTTTCAACTGCAACAACCTCCTCCTTGAGAAGCAGCTCCGTCTCTTCCACCTGATGGTCCAGGAATGCCTCCATACCCAACTTTTATTCCATATGACTGCAAAGAGGATGAGAAAAAATCCACTCTTTAGATCAAAATTACATCGACGAAACCAAGCATTAAGCATTTTTAGGCAACTCATTTCTTGATTCTCTAGACAATAATCAGGTATTCAAGTTATTACGGAATGGTTTTGTCGTAAGTATTCAACTGATACATCAGCAAACAAGGACTTATGTGTGTAAAGATATGATCTACTGTTGGTCCATCTGATTGGTTAAAATCTCGTAAGAGTGAGATTTCAGATTGACAGGTTGGTGGTCAGTAATCTTTCAAATCTAACATGCTATTTCAGAATAACCTAAACTTCCCTCCTCAAATAGCATGTTACAATATCCCAACTTGTATGCTCTGGAATCTGGTTCCCAACTTACAATATCCTCCTCACCACATTTCCCTCTGGTCTCAATTTTTTTTTCCCTAAAACTCGTGTGCCCATGCCAGTTTGTGTGCACCTCCACTTTTCCATTAGGCACTTTTCCTCTGATGATCTCAAGTCTCCTCATAAAAGTTATCTTACGGGTCAAAAGCAGATCCCAGAAGCAATAACAGCATTTATGTTGGGCAGAAGGAAAAGACATTGGACTCGACAATATGTTCAGTAATATTGTTTTTCATTATTTTCTTTAAACAAATACGAAAAGAAGTATGTGGTGATAGGATCAGAAGGAACCATAACACGCTGACTACTTCATTGAATGCTGACCTTATTTCTTCTATACTTTTCCCAAATTTTCGTATGCTGTTTCCTTTCATATATTAGTAATAGATTTTGACAGAAGTCAAGTCTTATCTAACAAGTAACAGGTAACAACATTTGCTGTCCACAGCGAAACATATTAAACAGAACAAACATAAATAGTCAGGATAAGGTATACCTCATTTGATACATCAAACACTCCATCCTGTATTTTCTTATAGATCGTGGAGGCCGTTCTGATAAAAGCCTGAATAAGTACAATAAATTACTTTTGAGATATCCGTTGTTTAATATGAAAGCTCAAGTAGCACATTACAGGATCTTTTACCTCCTCAACATTCTGAGCTGTTTTAGCAGAGGCCTCCATAAATATTAACCCATTTTCCTTGGCAAACTGCTCGCCTTCCTCTGTGCTTACTGCTCTTCTGTGAGCAAGATCACACTTGTTTCCAATCAGCATTATAGTCATGTTTGCATTTGCATGCTGCCTTGCATCTTCCAGCCAACTAGCAAGGTGATTAAATGTTTCCCTCCTATAAAATTTCCGGAGGAAAGAAGATAATCACTTCTTCACTAACATAACAATGCATGACATATGTCATTCAAGAAAAAGGTAGCAAATACATTCATGATGTTTACTTTAACAACTAATACACTTATTTGCCAATTATATTTGCTGTTTAGTACCGCTATATTCAAAGATAGAACTCGTATGCAATGATGCGCACACCTTAGTGCCTTGCCTACACTGAAGTGCAGCTTAAGCGAGGCGAAGCGCCCTGCCTGAGCTTTTTGGAGCTTCAGGGCTTGAGCGCGCCTTGAATGAGCCTTTGACAACACTGATTTATCCATATGAAAGTAAAAAGACTCAGCAACAAAAATATGTAAATGACCTTATTTTGATATGAAGTTTAATTTGGGGGTCGAGAACCATCAATGCACCACAAAGGCACAAACACAGTGATGCAGGCAATTAACTGTTGTCCACATTAGAAACTTCTTTAATTCCTCTCTTTGACAGTAAAAGACAAATTTGATTCAAAGCACCATTAGATAACATTTTACAAGAGCACAATGTAATCTTCCACAGACCACACTTAATTAATTTGTATATTACAATGTATATTGCAGGTGCAGCCAAAAGTCTGATATATAGATAACATGTCTGGGCGACAATTTGTGTGAGGAGTATTGAAAAGCTAAAACAAGAAGTATGTCTTGGGTAAAAATGAGAGCAAATTTATGCTGACTAACTCCAATTTCATGCATAAAGAGTGTAAAAAATAATGCAGAATAATACCTGGTAATATCATAAACAAGCAGTGCCCCAGCAGCACCTCTGTAGTATGACCTTGTGATAGATCTGAATGATTCTTGGCCAGCCTGTAATGGAGATCATTCATTAGAATCATGCTATCTGCCATTTAATGACAGCACAAGCAAACAATAATGGGGACAGTATGGAAATGATTCTGCTGCCTAGGAAAGAAATTAAGGCATATACAAAGATGGTCTTAAGCTCCCTCCAAATGACAAAAATAAGATGATTAGGCAAATCTAGACTAATAATCACATTCTTTTTAGAAATTCAGCATATATTGAAGCAGAAAAAGAAAGAGAAGATGTGAAACATACCGTGTCCCAGATCTGTAGTTTTATTGGTTTGTTGTCTATCGTAATCATTCTAGCTCCAAATTCAACTCCAATGGTCAAGTCATGGACTGGTTGAAATCGTTTGTCCGTAAATTGCAACAGAAGACATGATTTTCCGACTCCTGCAAAACAAAATTGTCATAGATGATGTCATCAAGGCTTCAAAAATGTATACATCAACATCAGAAATACTCCACTAGAATCCAAAGAGTTATACGGAAATGCTAGGGCAAAGTGCACTTGTACGAGGCAAAAGAAAGAAAAGATTGCCCCAAGGTATTCTGGGTATATACACATGACCATAAAAACTAAATTACCATGAGGAATCACTCAGCAAAGTCACCATTGCATATACAAGTTAAGACGAGAGTTTAGAATCTCCTCACAAGGATTTCGAATTTTTGAGTGCCCCTAAACCAATAAGAGGGCAATTTCTTATATAAATAAGGTCGCAAGACTCGTGAGTAGCCATCTCACCACAAGCCAGATGTAATTCATCTCCTAAACCATGTGCTTATTATTACAAGCATTTCAGAGTTTTAATCAACAGCCACTTCACCATCTACAAAAAGGCAGATACATTTCTCGGAATAATTTTCCAATTACTCTTTTATCATTGTTGAATTACTTACTTTAATGATTGTTCAAAGGATTTCTATTCAGAAAATACAGCAATTCTACAAGTCAAAGGAGCAGCACTGGTATGGCTCTAAGAGAAAATGTTTAAGGATGCCCAGAATGTGAGAAATTGCAGAAAACAAGAGTTGATGAGCAGTGATGAGAGAACTAAAGGGAAAAAGAGGGAGAGAAGGAGAAGAAAAAAGAGGTATTTCTTAGACAATCTTTCTAGTGAAACTAAAGGATATATATCTTTTATGAGGAAAACTACTTTCAGCAGAAGCAAGAGTTGCAGCCGGGATTATAAGCTTTCAGAAGCCCTTTGACTGTTTCTAGACAATTGTTAATCAAGCTTGCTGTCTAAGGTGCGGTCTAAAGACCCCTAACTTCAAGCCCGATACTCCTATAATGTGTTGCTGCTGAGTTTTTCACTATTCTAGCAACCAAAACACAGCATACAAAACAAGTGACTAGACTCATATTAGAAAACTCCGAATTAAGGTTCCCCTTGCACTTGTAAGATTTCTATAACTTTTTATACATAGCATTACTACAACTACATTAGAGACTTTTATGTCCCTGTTAATGAGAGAGATTTAGATAACATTCAGTAGGCAAATGATTAGGTATTGAATATTGCGATAACTGGGCACGAAGCCAGAGTATTCATATAGCCAAATCCCAACTAGTTTTGATTTCATGCAGTTGAGTAATTGCTGATTGATCTCTATAACTAAATCCACAAAACTTCACATAGACGCAAAAACTACAAACTAAACAAACTTCAAATCCAACTAAATTTGCTTATAAAAATAGTCTCCAACTGCTGAAACTCTAATTTTATTTATTACTCCCTCCATGTTAATATGTTTGTCTTACTTTCCTTTTTAGTCCGTTCCAAAAGAATGTCTCTTTCAATTTTTAGCAACTCTGTAATTCCAACTTTCCACGTGGTATATGTTTAAAGGCCACAAGATTAAAGGACATTTCGGTCGCTCTCTATATCTTTAATTCAGTCTTCTTTACTTTCTTAAACTCCATCCCAAAATGGGGACTATTGGGTAACTAGGGCCACTTTTGATTCTGCAATGTTTTCTTCATTAATCACTCCAGATTCTTTCATTTCCATATAAAGATCATTTCCTTCCCTAGTACGTTCACCCACTCCGCCAAATACGGATTGCCAAATCAAAACCAGACAAACAAATTGAAACAAAGGGAGTAATAACATACTCCTTTTGTTCGTCTTACTTTCCTTTTTAAAATGTCTCTTTCTATATTCAGTAAGTTTGACAATTCAGACATCCAACACGGCAAGTTTATAATCACAAGATTCAGAGGACATTTTAATAGCATTATATACATCTTCAAATAAGACCACAAGATTCAAAAGTCTCTCTTTTATTTCTTGAACTCCGTGTTACTTAATATAAACTGTATTTCTATGACCCAAAGCATCAATTTTGGCCTAACAAAATATTTCCCATCAATTGTCAAACCCCATGGATATATCAAATGCAAAAGATAATTGAATTGTTAGCATAGCATAAATTCAATTGCCTTTATAATCTCATTCCAGATCCATAATAAAAAACAAAACAAGCACAAATAGATTAAATTTAAAATCACAGATGATCAAACATCAGGAAAAAAAAGGAGATTTAGAAATCAAATTAAAGCAAAAAAATCAATCAAAACTGAAAATTAAAAAAAGGGAAAATTACCGGTATCGCCGATAATGATATACTTGAAAAGATAAGCGTAAGACATGGTTGATGAGATCTTAAGAGAGAATACGTAAATGAGCTGGACAATATGATTAGTTGTATATTTATGTATGTGATTAGTTATATATATAGGGAATTTGCTGGTAAATTAATAGAAAGTTTAAGAAGAAGATAGAAAGACAAGAGTCTGTAAAACTTTCAAAAACCTCTTTTTTCCTTTTGGTTTACTGAAGTCACCAGCAAGATTAAAAAACAAGGAAAGGAAGTAAGTCAACAAAAAAGATATAAGAAAAAGCGCAAAATGCACAAATATATCTCTCTAACTTTACAATTTAGAACATATATACCTTCATTAAAAAATAATATATATATATATGTACACACACTCTTATCGTTACAAAATGGTGTAAATATATCCTTTTCGCTAATAATTTTTTTAAAAAAATCATTTAGTTTATTTTTTAATTAAAAAAAAGTCATGTGGCTTTAAAAAAAAGTCTACTCATTTTTTTTAGCAGACATATTTTTTCTTTTTTTTTGATGCTTGAGTGCCGGTCTTTATATTTTGCCCCTCATTTATGCCTTCTTTAATTTTTGCCCCCGCCGCTTTGTTTAATGAAAGTTTTTGACGAAATTACCCTTACCCCATTAAAACCCTTTCTATTTCGTCATTTCCCTTTTCTTTTCTTTTTTTTTTCTTCTTCGTTCCTCCTTTGTTTTGTGTCCGTCTTATCCGTTCCAAAATTTAGGTACGAATTTGATCTTTTGCTCGTTTCAATATTTGTTTTTATGTTAAATTGTTGTTTTTTGAATTGATATCTTTGTCTTCGTCGTTTTTTATATTTAATTGATCCTTTTTGATTTAAAATTATAGTGTTTTGTTAAAGTGTCTGTATGATTTTTTGAACTTTAGTTTTCGTTGCCCATGTATATATATATTTTTTGAATGTTTTATGAATGTCGTAATATGTTTTAGTTGATTTTGATATGCGTTTTGGTTTTCTCTTCGTTGAATCTTTGAAGTTTTGCACATGAACACTGCTTTTATGTTGTTGCTTTTGTTGTTTTTGTTTAATAACTGGTTTTTGTGAAGAATGTGTTTGTGCGAGGCGGCATATGCCTGTTCCTACAGTAATTTTTGTTTTTTGAAACTACATTTATGCCTATTCCGATATAATTTCGTGATTTAAGTTACTTTGTATGTGTTATGATTTTTTGGTGTTTTTTTTTTTAATAATGTTGGTTTTTATGATAGTTTATATGTTTTCCTGATTATAAGCTTTGGTTTAAGATTTTTGGTGTTTTTTTTGTTTAGTAACCCGTGTTTTCATGAAGACTCGTGTTTGTCCGAGGCAACATATGCCGGTCCGGCAGAGTTATTGGTTTTTGAAACGGTTATGCGGTTTCGCATAAAGTTATGCCTGTTCCGGCATAACTTCATGAATTAAGTTAATTTATGTGTGTCTTGGGTTTTTTGGTGTTTTCTTGTTAATAATTTTTGTTTTTATGCAATCTTATGTGTTTTGGTTCTTTCTTCTATTATGTGTTTTGGTTCTTTCTTCTATTATGCAGTATTTGTGTACCACTAGGGCCGATTTTTTATTATGGTATATGTTAATTATTTTCATTCTCATTTTTGGTTTATTCTTATGTAAATTCTTGGTTTTTGTTGACATTGATTTTTTCTTTTATAGGAGGAACATCCCTTGGTTAAGTTTGAACACTGGGTTGAAGGAGGTGGCATGTGGAGTGGTGATTTTCATTTTCGGAGTTTGATTTTGTCCTTTTTGAGTGTCTCTCAATTGGACTTGTTGAAAAGGGGTGTTTGGACAGGTTTATGGATTTGGTTGATGTCCACCTGAGTGATAGTATTTTCCATTGCTTGATCTTATCGCAACTTTCATCTAGTAATGATAGTGCGTTAAAGTTTAAGATATTTGATCGTGTGTGTGTATTTGATTCCGAGTGTTTCCGTCTTATTACTGGTTTGGATTCTTGTCTTGGCGATTTTAGTGTTGTGTCTAGCAGGCCAAATAGATTGTTGAGACTTTATTTTCCAAATCAAGATAGAATAAGGTTGTGTGATCTCCAGAGTTTCTTACAGATCAAGTCAAGTAATCGTACTGGTGGTTTTTGGGAAAGATCTAGTGATCCTGTTAGACTTGCTGAGATCTATATAATGGAGAGGGTTTTGTTGGGTCGTAACGAGAAATGTGTTGTTAAAGGTCATCTAATGAAGATAATTGATGATGACGCCTTCGAGTGTCTTATCCTTGGGGTTCCCTTAGTTTTAATTGGTTGGTACGGTCGATTCGTGGTTGTGTGAAGACTTTCAAGAGCATGCCATCTACACGTTATATGATTAGTGGTTTCCCTTACGCTTTAAATGTGTGGTTGTTGGAAGTTTTCCCTATCTTTCGAGGGTTTTCAAGTTTTCATGGTCCGAAGTCTCCTCGTATGTTGTCTTGGGGTCCTTCAAAGCAAGTTGATTATAAAGTTATTACCGATAATTTCTTCCATGCCGAAAAGTATGTGTTTCCTTTTGTTGATGCTTCTTTTTCTGGTTCTTTTTCCCTCTTGTTATTTTTTGTGTTTTTGTCTAATTGATGTGTTTATATTGTGTTATAGCGATTCAAGAAATTTATTGTCCATGCTGTTGTTGTTGGTACGGAACAAGAGATGCTGGATTATCCAGTTGCACTTAAATTTCCTGATGATTCAGGCCCTTGTTCTTCCCGTGCGGTTTTTCCATCTCGGTTACTTCTCGTATAGTTGATGTAAGTTGTACTTTGCCTTTTGTGTTTTTGGTTGTTTAACCGAATTCGAGTTAGAGGCCTTGTGGTAGAGTATTTTAGTAGGTGACATTTTTGTAGTCTTTTCGTTTTGGTTATGGAAATTAAAGTTTATGCCCCTTGGGGCATACTTTTTGTTTTGCAAACGTAGAATCCGCCCTTCCGCATACATTTCTCCTTTCATATTTCGCTCGCCTCTACCGGCATAATGTTCTCATTTTGAGACTTATTTTAGTAGGTAAAACTTAAAATACGCCCTTCCGCATACATTTCTCCTTTCATATTAGAGTTCGCCGATACCGGCAAATCGTTTTCATTTTCGTACTTAAGTTCTTTCTACATTCAACATTAATTTAATGACATCAAAAGTAATGTGTTGTTTTATTGATCCGTATACAGGGTGTTTTGTCTAGTGTGAAGAATCAACTTGATGATGAACGATCTACAATTGTCAATCAAGTAAACGTATGGCTTTTTATTTTTTTAGAGGCCTTGTGGTAGAGTATTTTAGTAGGTGACATTTTTGTAGTCTTTTCTGTTTTGGTTATGGAAATTAAAGTTTATGCCCCTTGGGGCATACTTTTTGGTTTTGCAAACGTAGAATCTGCCCCTTCCGGATACATTTCTCCTTTCATATTTCGCTTCGCCCTACCGGCATACTTGTTCTCATTTTGAGACTTATTTTAGTAGGTAACACATTTTGCGCTTCTCTGTTTTGGTTTTGGAAATGAAAGTTTATGCCCCGAGGCATATTTTTTGGTTTTGCAAACTTAAAATCATTTTTTCCGCATACATTTCTCCTTTCATATTAGAGTTCGCCGCTACCGCAAACTTTTTCATTTTCGTACTTAAGTTCCGCCGTCCGCATACTTATTCAACATTAATTTAATGACATCAAAAGTAATGTGTTGTTTTATTGATCTGTTATACGGGGCGTTTTGTCTAGTGTGAAGAATCAACTTGATGATGAACGATCTACAATTGTCAATCAAGTAAAGGTATGGCTTTTTATTTTTTTATTTTTGAGTTTGTTAATATGATATGTATACTTTGCATGCTGCATTCGTTGTTTTTGTTTATTCTCATTTTCTTTTCTTCTTTGTTTAATTTTTTTTTCGTTGTTTTGTAGTCTTTGGATAGCCGTTTCAAGAATTGGATAAAAATTTTGTTGGTGCGATTAAGGACATCAAAAGGGATAGCTTAGTTCGTGTACATGATGAAACAAAGTCATGTGTAGCATTTTTTTATTTTTGAAAGTGCTAAAAGAACTTGTTTGGAAAGTAGACTTGACTTGGAAAGTAAATTTGATTATGTGATGCATTGTGTTGAAAGTTTAGTTCGACCGCATAGCGAAAACAAATCTTGTAAAGCTTGTGCATCCGGTAAAAGACAACCAGATTTGGGTTATTCAAAGGAATGATGAGGTGAAGTTAGATGCAAATCTTGGAAAAGATTTGCAGGAATCTTGTAAAGCAAGGTTTACAAAAAATGAGACGTCTCCCATGCTCGATATGCTCTGTGATGCTGCTGTTTCTTCATCAAGTCAACTGTCTGATAAAACTCAAACTCTTTCTCGCCTTGAAAAGGAATTTGTGAAAGAAAATGAAGACCGCGCAAAAAAAGAAGCACTTAAAGAAATTGCTGCAATTAATAATGCTTTTCAATGCGAGATTATCTCGTTTTCTTCTAATGAAGCATCACAAAATGTAAATGAAGTAGCAAATTGTCATTGAAGATAGTAGAAAACGTCCGAGATGCGAAGATGAAAACAAAGAAGATGATGGTTATCCTAATTGGTGTTTGGTTACACCAAGCAAGACTCCGCTTGAGAAACGGTTGAGTTCTCATCGTTGAAGATGTATACTTGTCTCGCGTAAGAGTTAGGAAAGTGAATTGATTTTTTTGTTGTTATTTATGGCAAGTGTTATGTTATTGTGTCTCCCCTTTTTCGAATGATGTATATGTAAATTGGTCTTTCATTTCGTACATATAATGAAGTTTCACTTTTTCAAATCGTGCTTTATTGTAGTCCGCCTTAACCGGCATACTTTTGCCATTTTTGTGAATGATGTTCTCCTTCCGCATACTTCTAAGATGGAAGTAATCGTTTTTCCTAAAAATGAAAAAGATAATTAAAAAGTGACAGCTTACATCTCGAATAAGTGCGACAGCTTACTTCCAATTAATACATTTGTTTTTAAAAAAAAAAAAATGGAAAGAAAAACTGAAAAATTCTTTGTATTTTTGTCAATAGTTGCGACAGTTACTCCAATTTAAATTTGAGTAGTCGTTTTTGGTTTTAAAAAAAAAAAAAATCCAATTGAAATCCAAAGAGCTTAATATGCAAAAGTCAAGCCAAATAATCTTGCCGCTCCGATAAGTTTGCCCGTTGGGGAATGTGTTCGCTCTTTCCGCGCATCGCTAAATTCGTAGTAACAGTTTTTTTTTTTTTTTTTAAATTTCTAGAAATAAAAAAAGATAACTAAAAAGTGACTCTTATTCCCAATATCTCTAATAGGTATTGCTAAATTTACTTCCAATTGAAAATGTATTAATTCTTTTTTTTTTTTTTTTGTATTTTTGTCAAAATGGGAAAAAAGAAGAAACCGAAAAACTCTTTGTATTTTTTCAACACACTTACATTATTTTTTTTTTGGCAAAAAAAGCTCCCCGTATGTCATTCAATGGTTAGCACGTTATAATAATCGCTTTTATACTTTATATAAAGCCACACGCTATGCCCACAACGGCAAACATTTTATTCCCGACACACTTACATTATGCCGCTTTCGCATAACTTTTGTCACGTGGTTAGCACGTGTGCGCTTTTAAATTTTTTTTTTTGGTTCAATATATATTTGCCCGCTCTTCCGTAATTTACTTTTTATTTTCGTTTGTTCACTTTAAAGTCAAGAAGGCGCTTGCTTTGTGACGTTTCCTATATCATCTTTATCAGCTTTTTTCATTGATTTCTCTTAGTGGGGTTTCAATATCATCTGTAAGTTATTAGTTACTATTTTATTACTTGTTGATAAGTTATTTCCTTCAATTGTTGGTGTCTCTATTTTATTTGAATAGGGTTTTGTGTTTTTTTTTTTTTTTTTTTTTTTTTTACGTTTTTCTTAATGCATTGTGGTAATGTATTTTTGTTGGTAATGTTTTTTATGTGTTTTTTTTTCCTGATTGAATTTTATGTTTTGCTCATGTTAGTGTGATAAATGATGAGACGTCAATTTGGACAAGTTGTTGACTATTATATTCCTCCGGAAGAGTGGACACACACGCATCGTTGTCGTATGGCGAGGGGATGAAAAGTTTGTTAAATTTGTTGAGAAATTTCTTACAAAAGAACAAGCTTGGTAATTTTGAAGAATCGTCTTTTGGGAAATTTATGGAATTACATAATATAAAAATGTCGGGTATCTTGGTGAATTTTATGTTGTTGTCGGAAGTTCAGTGTTCTGAAACAAATGAAATGCATTTTAATATACAAGATAAACTTGTGACATTTACAGAACAATCATTTAAGAGAGTCACTGGGTTATCAATTACTGAACCTCCTAGATCTTTCTATGCTAAATATAACAAAACCAGTGGCAGTCGTCTTTTGAGAAGATATTTTGGTGTTGGAGATGGTAAAAGGAATTTGGAAATTAGGGATTTGAAGAATGTGATGAGTGCTGAAAATGTAGATTTTGAAGATGACCTTGATGCGGTGATGCTAGCAGAGGTATACATTCTTGGTCGTGTTTTATTGGGCGGTAGAATTGATAAAAAGGTGTTGTGGCAGCATATTGTATACATAGAGGACACTGAATTGTTTGAGCGTTTAATTGGGGGTCTTTTTGTTTTGCCGAACTCCCCGAGGTGTTTCAAATCAATATATAAGCAAGGGACAAACAGACATACCATTGATTATGGTGTTGTTGGTTTTGTTTTTGGCTTTAGTGTTTGGGTTTGGTCTAGGTTCAATGACTATCGCAAACAATATGTTGATATTATTGGCGATTGTCGTGAACCTCTGATGTTGTCGTATGTCAGCAAGAAATCTCCGCATTTCAATGAGGTGAAGAAATTGCTTGTATCCGAAGAGTACACGAGTGGAAAGGTAATGGTGTTTATTGC
Organism: Lycium ferocissimum; assembly: GCF_029784015.1. Classification (NCBI taxonomy): domain Eukaryota; kingdom Viridiplantae; phylum Streptophyta; class Magnoliopsida; order Solanales; family Solanaceae; genus Lycium; species Lycium ferocissimum. Next base: position 50,484,707 of record NC_081350.1, on the reverse strand, counting down.
CCTTTATTTTTCGTGTCAACTTTTAATGTGGTTTTTCTTTTTCTATTTTGATGTCATTATTTATTATTATTGTTGTATGGATTTTATTTCAATAGCGAGGTAAAGGGGTGGTTGATGAATCTCCTGACAATTCAAGCGGCGATGAAAGTGAATCAAGATGCCAATATTGCTGGCAAATCCAAAGAAAGCTCTCTCTCTGAGCGTCGCATTGAGGTATTTCTCACGGGTCCTCTCTGTTTTTCCTATAAAAGTTTTGTTCCTTTTTTTTTTTTTCTCTTGAGTTTAACACTTTGCTGTATTTGTTTATATTTACGAGCTTCCTTTGGAAAATGTTTGTGAAGTTAAATTGGATAGGATTTTGAATAATCAACGTAGGAGAAGGCCGGATGGATCGGTCGATTTCGCTTTGCAAAAAGGTTAAATTTTGAATCCCAATCTGCTTCTCATGCTGAAAATGTTCGTCGACATGTTGATTCTCCTCGTCATGTTGAAAAGGGTAGGCGCAAGAGCACAAGATCTGTTCGTAAAAGTGCTGCTGCTAAAAGGAAAACTAAACAAGCCATGCCTCGTAAAAATGTTGAGCAATCTTCCGTTGGGCAACGAAGAAGATCGGTGCAGTCTGATGTTGAGGAAGATGTTGCTGATCTTGAACAGGAATCTGAAACTGCCACCGGAGACGAGGGGGGCAATGGTGTTGATTTGTCTAATGTTGAGGGTGAAAGTAATCAAGAAATTCAGATGGAAGATGTGCAAGCCGGTTCTAGTGAAAGAACCGTTGATGAGACAGAGTTGGGAGGCAAAATGCTGTTTTACAAGAGAAGAAAATTACGCAAAACATTACAAGATGCAAATGCTTCTCTAAATGTGGCATTTGAAGATGTTTTTGGAGAAGGCCAAGCAAATGTGACAAGGCCCATGGAGACAGATGTTGAACAAGTTGAATCTATAAATGCAACCGAAAATGTTGAGGCTGAATTGCCTTCGGTAATTTTACATTTATACTTTGTTGTTTTCTAAATCTAAGTTGCCTGGCACACTTTTCTGGTAGTTGACACTTTGTGTGCTCTTTTTTTTGTTTCCCCATATGCAAATGATAGTTTTGCCCGTCCCGGCATAATCCCTTTTTTATTGCAACTCATGTTCGCCTACTCCCGCATACTACCTTTTTCACAAAGTTATATTTCTCTTTGCCTACACCGGCATACTTTCACATTTTATATGCAAACTCATGTTCTTGCCTCCTCCAAAGATACTCGTCTCTTTTTTGGAAAGTTATTTTCCGCCGACTCGGCATACTTTTACTTTTTGAAACTTAAATCTTGCCCCTTCCGGCATACTTTTCCCTTTTTCAAGCATAAGGTTTGCCCCTTCCGGCATATTTTTTCAAAACTTGTTCATAAATCTTTTACCACTTTCAGAATTTGTTAATTTTTTATTTTAATATTTTTGTTTCGATGATGGATGTTGTGTTTCTTAATTTGTTACTTTATGTAGGTTGTTGTGGAGGAACAATTTGCCAGTGAATGCTTGGTGATGCCAATCGTGAAGAATCCAACGTTTCTCCACCGAAAGAACATATGCTTGAAAATGTTGAGCAAATTCAAGATGAAGATGTGGTGGTTTACGATCATCTCGAACGAGATTTATCTCTGCACGCAGAGATGATAGGATAGAAGAGGGTGATACGTTGGTGTCGCCTCATCATGGTGAATCCATTGTATCTCAAGCTGAAGGAAATGCAACTGGAAATGTTGAGGCTGAATTGGCTTTGGTAAATTTACATTCTATACTTTGTTGTTTTTAACACTTTGTTTGCTCTTTTCTGTTTTGCTTATGCAAATGATAGTGTTGCCCCTCCTGGCATAATCAACCCTTTTATTGCAAACTCATTTTCTCTCTACTCTCTCTCTCTCTCTATCTTTTTTCGCATAGTTATATTTCTGCCTACACTGGCATACTTTTAGTTTTTGAACTTAGCTCTTGCCCCTTCTGGCATACTTTCACATTTTATACGGAAACTCATGTTCTGCCTTCTCCGGCATACTCATCTCTTTTGGAAAGTTATTTTCTGCCGTCTCCGGCATACTTTTACTTTTTGAAACTTAAATCTTGCCCCTTCCGGCATAATTTTTTCTTTTTCAAGCATAAGGTTTGCCCCTTCGGCATATGTTGTGTTTCTTAATTTGTTACTTTATGTAGGTTGTTGAGGAGGAACAATTGGGCGTTGAACAGTTTGGTGACGCCAATTGCGAAGAATCCATTGTATCTCCACCAAAAGGAGATATGGCTCAAAATCTTGAGCAAACAACACTTGAAAATCTTGAGCATATAAGACGTGAAACACACAGAAGCTCAAGTTTCTAACGAGGTGATGAACACGATGTTGTTCCTCATATTGGGGTTATGCCCGAGCCTTTTAATGCACTTGAGCCATTGAGGAGCGAACCAGCCAATGCAGACCTGCCCGAGCCTATTAATACGGTTGAGCCATTGAGGAGCGAACCAGCCAATGCAGACCCCGTTCAAGTCAGTACTCCAAGGGAGTCCGCTGTTGTTGATGGAAAGGGTGAGAACTCTCAAGGAATGGAGGACAATTTTCGATATGTGTCCTTTGAAGATATTGTAAATGTCGCTTCTTCCGCCGTCAAAGAGAAAGTACCGTTAGTCAAACCCCTCCTATTAACAAGAAGAACTCGTTGTTGAAGTGGCGGAAGTGCTTATCTTCCTTTGAAGACAAGGCGCCGAGGAAAAGGAAAGTAGTGGGTGATACCCCCAAGGCACCGGATGGATGCTATATTAAGGACGAAACGATCTTCCTTTTGGGTCACGGAAGGACGAAAGTGACGGGATGAACGATGCGAAGGATGTGCCCATTCCATTACTTCAAAAGCAAAATTGGCGTGAACTTTTGGAAAAAAATTTATCAATCCTCAAAATCTTCCACGTAGATTTCGACCTCTTGGGTAAGTTTTTAGTTATTGTGTGCTTTCTTAAAAGTTATTTTCTCGCCCACTCCGGCATACTTTTACTTTTTGAAACCCAAATCTTGCCCGTTCCGCATACTTTTCCCTTTTTCAAGCATAAGGTTTGCCTCTTCCGCAAACCTTCGTTTGTATTTTTCTAATTGTTGTTCCCTTTTCTTTAATCGGGGAAGAAGATGAGGTAATGTATCTGGAAAGTTGAACCAGCCGAGTGAAGTTTATAAGTTGGGTGATTTTGAGCCAAAATATAGGATGTTTTTTTGGAGCTGTACCATGATGTCTATGCGCTTAATGATGAGGTTCGTGATTGTCTTTTACTTTTTCTTTTCTTATTTTTCTATTAGTTATTGCTTCTTGCTTTTTTTTTTTTTTTTTTTATTGCTGAATCGCTAATTTTTTTTTTCCTTAACACAGCATATTGATGTGATGCTGTATTATTTGAGGAAGAAAATGATGTATCATCCTCCAGCTGCCAATGCTGTTAAGTACACAACCGTAGATATGATGTTTGATCAGCTTGTGCAATTTGACATCAATAGATACTACCAAGACCCTTAATTACCACCGGTATCTTGGTGGCGTTGATGATGCATTTTTGTTGAGTAATATTGTGTATGGGCAAAGAGGAAAATGTGGTATATCGTGGGAGAATGTCGACGGGGTATTAATTCCTATTCGCCCGGATACGATGATCCTAAAGCAATTTCTCACTATGTACTTTGCTGTTTTTATGATTGATGAGCGTAAATTGGTAGTTTATAACTCACTCAATCATAATGATGATCGTTTGGTTCGCATTCTCGAGGCCTCTTTTGTGGTATGATTCCTAAGTTGTTGGAGGTCAATGATTTTCAATTATTCGTGCCATCATACAATAACTTCGATGTCGACATATACAGGTCGCCCTGTGCAAAGCAAGGATCGTACGTTTCATTCTTATCTTTTTTAGCTTTTTCCATTGTTTTTTGTTGATTTTTATTTTTGTTTATTGTTTTTGGTTTTCTGTTGTTCTAAAACATCTCTCTTTTATGACTTTCAGAGATTATAATTGTGGTCGGTTTTTGATCAAGTTTGCTGATATGCTGATTAGTGGGGAAAATCCTGCTGATTGGGATGGTTATGGTTTGATGGACTACATGAAAGAGTGGTCAATCAATTTGGTTTGTCATGGGAAAGATAAGGTGAAAAAGGGTTATGACACGCACCGTATACGGTGGAAGTGATTATCATGAGCATAACAATATGGTGTGTGATTATGAGATGAAAAAGAGAGCAAGGTCTACGAAGAAAGCAAAAATATAGTTTGTTTTAGTTGAGCTAGATCCGTGAAGAAAGGAAAAAAAATAGTTTGTTTTAGTTATTTTTGCACCATGTAATTCTTTTTTCGTGCGCCCTTTGTGTTTTTTGTAAATGTTATAAGATTGTATAGTTTGTGTTTGTGTTATAAATTTCAACTTTAAGCCCCTTTGTAATTTGATGGTGTTCATTTTTAATCTCAACTTCTCTGTTGATAAAAGTTGTTATTTTGTTGAAAATCCAAGTTGTGCCCTTTCCATCACAACTTCATGGTGGTTATGTAATAGAATTTTTATTAATAGCCGGGTCGGCATAGTTTCTCATTTTGTAAATAGAAGTTAAAATCGCCCATTACGGCATAATTTAAGTTCGAGAAAAGTTGACAAAACCAAGAACAAAGACAAAACCTTTGAAGTTATTGACCGTACCAAAATGCATTTATTGGGGATTATTTGTGACGTAATCTTGTTATTTTGTTGAAAACCAAAGTTATGCCTTTTGCATCACAACTTTATGTCGGTTATGTAATAGGAGTTTGCGGGAGTCGGCATACTTTGTCATTTTATGAATAGAAGTTCCGCCCATTCCTAAGATAAATTAAGTTTGCATAGTTTGTTTGTGTTATAAATTTCAAATTTAAGCCCTTTGTAATTTGATGGTGTTCATTTTTAATCTCAACTTATCTTGTTCATAAAGCTGTTATTTTGTTGAAAATCCAAGTTATGCCCTTTCCATCACAACTTCATGGTGGTTGTGTAATCGAATTTTGCCGGGTCGGCATAGTTTCTCATTTTATAAATAGAAGTTCGCCATTACGGCATAATTTAAGTTCGAAAAGTTGCCAAAACCGCAACAAAGACAAACCCTTTGAAGTTATTGACCGGACAAAATGCATTTATCGGGGATTATTTGTGACGTAATGTCATTATTTTGTTGAAAACCAAAGTTATGCCATTTGCATCACAACTTATGCTTTTGAAGTTCCGCCTTTCAAAGAAATTAAGTTCGTAGAACTTGCCACAATAGCAACAAAGACAAAAGAAGATAACAACTTAATAAAAGAAAATAATAAAAGAAATAATGGACGAAGAATAAATGAGTGATAAGATGCTTGAAGTCTCGCCTTAGTAATACCAAAGTTTTGCCATTTCTTTTCGGCGCAGTGTGCATTATGCGTCAAGAATCATAAGATAAATTCATATAAACCATGTATAAGAGTGTGATGTTAGGATGACAATTTCCTCTTCCCCGTATCTTCGAATATGGATTGAGAGCCGGACCGTGGTTACGTCGTTGCCCTAGTGTGTCCAAAGAACTTGCATCTACCACATCCGTATGTGTACTTTGTCGATTCTCTCGCTTGGGCGATATCTTTTTGTTTGTTTTCTTCCAGTCTTATTTTAACATCAGGCGGCGTTATTTTAATATCCAAAATGTTTTGTGGAATAATCCATGAGTCTTGATTTCCAACTGATAGTATTTCACCTTTGTATGTCTCTTGGCAGGCTTGTTTCTTGAACCAGTCCGCACAGTATGTAGATTTTGGCAAACTTCTTTTGTCTATAACGCCATGGCATGTGTGCACGGTAACTCGTCGGTTGGAACTCCAAGCACTCACAAGTCATATTCTTCGGGTCTACATTGTATTGATATCCTTCATCTTTCACAACAAATTTGACGGGAGTTATGTTTTCTACCGTGGAAATTGACAATATAAATGAGTGATATTTTTTGTGGCAATTTTCGGATTATATGAGAGTTATGCCCTTTCCGGCATACTTCCCGTACATTGAAAATAATATTCGCCTCTTCCGGCGTAATCTAAGTATAAAATAGGGTCATAGTTGTTCCTTTGTCCAAGATAACTTTTGTGTTTGGTTAATTTTAAACTATCCATTGCTCATAAAACTAAGATTGAAGTGTGTGTTGGTAAAATCTACTTACTTTCATTGTGAGCATAAAAACAGTGTAATAGTTATGCCCTCACCGGCATAATTCCATGCTAGTTAATATAAGTTTCTGCCCCTTCCGGCAGAACTAAGTATAAAAATAGGGTGATAGTTTTTCCTTTATCCAGCATAACTTTTGTGTTTGGTTAAAATTAAACTATTCATTGCTCACCAATCTAATATTGAAGTGTGTGTTGGTAAAATGTACTTACTTTCATTGTGAAGCCTCTACTTATCTTTTCAAGCAGAATCTTTTCAGCCCAACACGTCAGGTCATGGGACGGTCCTGTTGCGTCCAATTTTCTCGGTAAAACCAATTTTGGAGCTTGTTCTCGGATGTAATCAATACATGCCATTATTGGCAACTCCCTTGCTTTCCTCAATACGAATTCATTGTCTCGACATTGTTTGTTGTGAGCATGTTGTAACGCCCGTTGGTGTGGAATGAACGTGCCCATCTTTCCGGTGGTTCTTCTTCTATGTATTCTCGCAGCTTTTGGGTCGATTTGTTGTATCCGTGACATATAGGTACGAAACTCGCTGTTTGTAGGTAGTTGCTTTGCATTGTAGAACAGTGATAGGATCGCTTCGGATGGGAAATATTTCAAGTTCTTCTCCAATAGATGCATATTCCATGCCGGGTATCTCGGATACGCTTCTTTGATTGCGATTTGCAATTGACGAGTGGCGATCGGAAAGAATTGATAGGTCTTTGCGCGTGCCAAACACCTTTTTCACGTGTCCGAAGAACCACCGTAGGATTCATTATTCTCGTAGTCGCAATACCAAATGCGAGAGGAAATATGCTGTTGTTTCCATCTTTTGCCATCGCTATCATGAGCACACCGCGGTATTTTGATTTCAAGGTTGCATCCACCATCATTACCGGTCTCAGTGTTTCCAACCCTCAATTGATGCTCCATACGCGAAAAAAGCATATTTAAACTTATTGTCGGCGGTCCATTTGATGTTAGCAACCGTTCCAGGATTTCTTAATTTCATCATGCGAAGATATTGCGGTAGAAGTGTGTAGTTATTTTCTTCGGGCTTCCTCTTATGACATTATAAGCGTGTTGGAGGGGAACGCCATGCTTTGTGGTAACCAATGTGCAAGACATATCTGCTTTTCATTTCTTCAATGACAAATTTGGGTGTTATCTCTTGTAGTGTATGGCGTACTAGGTCTGTAATGTATTCCGCTATGACTTTTGAAGTTGCATTCCTCATGTCAGAGGTGATGAAATTTATTGAACAACTATGTCTCTTTTCGAAGTTAACTACTTTGAAAAGTTCTGATCCTCTGAACCTTGAACTGTGGAAACGCCAAATGCGGTTGATCAACACATCCGATGTAATACCGTTGCGTGCATGACTTTTCTACCTTGTACCGTTGATGACGAGTAATTGCAATGTTATTCATGCACTTTTTCACCGTATCTTTGTCTTTGAATAAAATATATATATCATATATATATATCATTTTGTATCCTCTTCCTTTTTAGTGTCTTTGTTTTGTTGCATGGCTGTGTTTGTGTCTCTTCAACTGTCATGCTCGGAGTAAGTGATACAACATTCATTGAAGTTGGATGCTGAGAAAGGTCATTGTTTACAACTTGCTCAATGTTTGGCGGTCTCCGGCATACTTGTTATTAAGGTGGTTCAGAACAATGTTTGCCGTCTCCGGCATACTTGTTATTAAGGTGGTTCAGAACAATGCCGTTAACGGCATACTCTACTCCTGTAAATTGAACTTTTGCCTCCTCCGACATAAGCACTTTTTGTTTTCTTGATGATAATGCGGAATTGTTTTTGGTTAAAAAAAATTAAAAAAAATGAAAACCTCCTCTACCTTCATCCAAATAAAATCAAATGCACAATGATTATTCCAATTAGAGGATTGACTCAATCGGACTAATTTATACTTCTACATAAACTTAGAACTTTTGCCTTCTCCGCATACTTGTTATGAAATTGGTTCAAAACATTGCCGTTAACGCATACTCTACTCTTTTGTAAATTGAACTTTTGCCTCCTCCGGCATAATGAATTTTTGTTTTGCTGATGATAATGCAAGAATCGGACTAATTTATACTTCTACATAAACCGTAACTTTTGCCTTCTCCGCATACTTGTTATGAAATTGGTTCAAAACATTGCCGTTAACGGCATACTTACTCTTTTGCAAATTGAACTTTTGCCTCCTCCGCATACTTGTTCTAAATTTTTCTGATTCCTTAATTCAAGTTTAAATCGATAAGCATTGCCCGATTTAAATTGAATTTACTATAATTACAATTTCAAGTAAATAAGCATTGTATACTAATTTAATTAAGGTATAAAGTAATTAAAATCGAGCAAAGCATTAAATCCAATCGATTCTATTTTGTTCAAATAATTTTATAGTGCGTAATGTTCAATCCGAGCCGTATGTCATCTCGTTTCTTAATAATCGGTCGTAGAAGATGATCTTTTTCAAATATTAACAATCTAAACTCCATAAAATCGTTAAATTGAGTTGAATTAAGATTTGTACCTTTTACCGATGTTGTAGCACAGAAATCAATGGAGAAATCGGCTTGAAACAACGATTTGAATAATTGAGAAATACGGTTTGGGAACGAAGTTGGGCTGGGTTAACGATAGAAGGATTTGAGAATAACGATTTTTGTTGTGTTTTATATGTAACGGTTAGGGGTAGTAATGTCTTTTTACTATGTTAGTTTTGCTCGGAAGGGCAATAATTAAAGACCACCATTTTGAGGGGCAAAATCTAAAGACCAGCCCAAAAGAGGGGCATTCGCGCCAATTGCCCATATTTTTTTAAAGCCACATGATAGATTTTTTTCCAGTGGGTCGGGTCTGGTTAGTTTTAAAAAATGGGTAGACTTATTTTTTTTAATTGAAAATAAACTAAATGATTTTAAAAAAAAATTGTCAGCAAAATAGGTATATTTGCACTATTTTGTAACGGCAGGGGTGTATTTACACCACTTTTATAATGAAAATATATCTGATCTAAATCGCAAAGTTGAGGGATATATTTGCATCTTTTCCTTGATAACAATAATACTCCCTCCTTCCTCTTTTACTTGTCAAATGTCAAATTTATTAAAAATAAATTTTCTCTTTTACATATTCACTTTATCACATCAAATGGCACAAAAATTAAAGACCACCAAGATAGCGGCATTTGTGCGAATTGCACATCAATTACAGCAAGGTCTCCTTCAACTTATTTTAGAGCACAATTTTCAATAGTCCTCATTTCATTCTTAAATTTCGTGGTCAATCAAACAATACCGCATATTAATACAACTAATCTTATTCTCTCTTCAGATCTTCTTCTGCTATACATATTCATCAAAATTTCGATGGCTTAGCGTTGAAAATAATTTACTAGGTGGAAATACTTTTTTCATTATATTGAATTCTTAAAGTTCATCTAAAAATATTGTTGAGGGGCTATCGTTCCATTTGAAAGGTGAAGGGGATATTATCTCTCAATCCTTAAATACTAAAGGGTTAAAGTGAAATTTTATTGATCATACGTTTATAAATTTGGTGCATGCATTGAATCTAGATAAGTATTCTTAGCGAAAGTCACACCGGTAATTTTATGCAATCATCTCAAATAGATGGTGCAATTGTCTCATCAAGATTCAAGGTGATACACTTTAATGAGATGTAGTTATCATAACTATGTAAATATCACTATATAGAATGTACTACGAGTTCTGTTGTTCATTGAGCCATTCACGAAGACATTCTCATGGTATGAGAGCACTTATGGGTCTTATACCATGTGGTAAAAATAGCTATGTGCCAGAAAGACTTGGCTTACATTCTTTCTTGGTGCCAAAGAATGCAATGTCATGTGATGGAGATTGTACTTGTCATATGATGTAAATTGTAACCAATAACATTATTGATGAAGAGGGTGCATGTGACAATTGGACAAAGTTGAAAAGTCTACTTACTCTACAAATAAATTGTACCTAACGAAGATCACAGAAAATGTGAAAAAGCCCAAAGAAAATAGTTTGTAAGAAAAAGTTAAAAGTGTGAACAGTATTATAATGAGGTAGAATAATCAAAAGAGGGCTCTTTCTTTTGAGTGTGTAGTGTTTTCTGGAGTATTTTACTCAAGATTACCAATATAAAACTATTCTTATTATAATGGAGTACTTTGCTCCTCTTGATCCGTGGGTTTTCCCTTATTCAAAAGGTTTTTCATGTTAAAATTTGATGTCCTTGTTACTTTTAATTTTGTTGATTACCGTGTCTCTTGATGTTCCATTGTTATTATTGTTCTTTAGAATATATTTTTTTGAGTGCTAGTTTTCCAACATATCTACTCTTAATGTGTGTTTCATATAGATGTAGTTATTTGAACTTTAAAGGTTCCGATTTGAAGTTCTATAATAACCCGCTTGATTTATTGAATTCGAAATTTAATAGTTACACTTATTTAGTGAATTGTGTAACACATATACATGACATGATTCAAAAATATAGGTCATATTACTAGGTCCGCCGCTGCATATAATACGGAGTCCATGCATAGCTCATTGAATCATTCAACAAAACATTCTCATGAAATATACAGCAGTTGCACGAGTGAACAATAGTGTCCACTTTTATATAATTAAGATGATTGCAATTTTTCGAATACTTTTGAGTGCAATGAATAGTATTATACAGGTAACAATAAGTGGAGAAATGAATGCTACCTAAAAGTCTTAACTAGCTTTCACTACAATGGGACTTCTAACATAGTGCTTGTTATTATCAGACCATATTAACTGACCAAACACATAATCTTTTGGAGCAAAATGTCCTTTAACTTGCAGAGTAACCTTGAAACTTTTCTCCTCTCCAATCTTTTTGAACTCCAATGTGTTTGGCTCAACAACAACAGAAATTCCAACCGGGGAGCGAATACGAGCTTTATAAGTGCCCGGGGATCCAACATTCTTCAAAGTTCTAGTCACAACGACCGAGCTATTGAGCTTGGGCACTGTGATTGAGGGTAGGTTCAAATTGATAAAACTAATGATAGGCTTAGGACATTTGAAGTAGCCTTGTGTGAAGAAGCTGATTTGAGTTTCGTTGTACCCTTGGGCGCAGAGAAAGTTCATATAATCATCAATAGTTAGGTCATAAACCAAGCCAGGGTCCATGGCGCGATTTGGCCATACGTGTCCTGATCCATAAGAAAATGGTGATACCTTAAGGTCAGTCGAATTTGTCATTGGCTTGAAAGTGTTATCTCGCGTTCTAGCTGCACAAGAAGAGCAGTAACAAGGCATCATAATCATATAAAGGTTCTCATAAAACTTATTTAGTTCTTATTCGTGATGCCTAATATGATCAAGAATTTCAGAAAAGTTGCATTCAACACTTAAATTGTATAACCAGACAACAAGCCTTGACCTAATGTGCCTCCCCTAACAGGCTTTATTAGATCTTTAATAGGGCCTACAATACTACCAGTCCACATGAATACATAAAGTGATTCATGCCCAACAAATAATCCAATATATAAACGGCCCAAGTCATGAACACCAACCATATTTACTTAGCCCTTTTTATAAAACGCAATAATTAAGTTAATGTTAGTCCTCATTTAGTAAAAATTCTAACGTCATATGCATAATCGAAAGGGTTGTTAAGCCCTACCAGATGTCATAATTGCAGATTTGATAGCTGCGGGGCTCCAAGTTGGATGGAGAGTTTTCAAAAGGCCAACAACACCGGCAACGTGAGGGCATGACATTGAAGTGCCTGTCATTGTGTTAAATTTAACTCGGCGATTATCTAAACCTATTTCTGCAGGCCCTTGAACTCCAGTAAAGGCAGCTAGTATGCTAACTCCCGGGGCAGTAATATCTGGCTGGAAATATAATGCCGTATAAATACTCATAAGAATGGCAATATTTTCTTTAATATACTTGAAATAACAATATTGAAAAGGTAGAAAACCTTAAGAATCTCTGGTGTCACCCTATTGGGTCCAATGGAAGAAAAGGCAGCCATAATTGGTGCTGCCTTCGTTCCCAATTCAGTTGTTGGCCGAGTAATGGAACCTGTAGCCGTCCTGTTCAAGCAGAAAAAGAAGGGCAATATAAAGGATTCTGGTTATGCTATGTGCATACTAATTTAATTTGTTGTGCCATGAAAATTTAATTCAACATCATGGTTAGCATAACGCGAATTAATATACCTTGTTGAATTAATATAAGATAAGATTTCAAGTCCATCGGAGTAACTGATAAGAGTTGCAGGGCAGAGGTAAGGCTCAGCATACATTTCACTTCCAAAGAACGCGCTGTTGAGTATAACGATACCAACTGCACCTACTAAAGTCGCTTGCGTGCACTTGTCAAACGCTGGACTACCCCCTCTATTGCAAACTAAAATAGCCCCCTTTGCCTTCTTAGGGTCCAACGTCCCTGCAATGCAAAAGTTACTGCACAAGCACTTATAAAAGTTAGCTAAGTGAGATTAGTTTGTATTAAGCAGTAGGGAAGAGAAGTATTACTCACGCTTCTTGAGCTGTTGCATTGGCAATTTTAGCAGATGCACCGGTAATAAGTGGGAACGATTCGCCTTTGGGCAGTACTCCAGTAGCAAGGCTTACTCCCTGAAAACCAAAAATCCGAATACTGTTAAATCACCACATAAGCCTCGCTTATGAGAACTGACGATTCTTAACTCTCCACAAGGAACTCGTCCCCAAAGAATATACAGTCAAATCTCTCTGTAACAGTCTCATTTTTTCTTATATACTTTGGCTTTTATAGCGATAGGTTGTTATACACCTATTACAACATTTGACATTTAGATATTGTTTGGCTTTTATAGATAAAGATTATCGAAAGAAAAGTGAAACTAGTAAATTAAAATCAACTAATATTTGAGAAAGGTTATTACAGAGGGGTAATTTTACAAAGAGTGTACTGTTACAATGATAAATGTTGTTGTTATAGAGAGGTAAAATATAAATTAAAAAGTTGATTAAAAAAATTGGTTGCTATCATCAAATGCTGTTATATAGGGCGGTTGTTATAGAAAGGTCTGACTGCATTGTTTTGCAGACAAAAAGAATAGTGGACAAGAGAAACATACTCGGAAACGCTTATTGTTTCCTAGGACAACATAGCTGGAAAACTCGCGATCAATGGTGCTTGCCCCCACGGTAATGAGCCAAGGTGCAGTGTTGGCTATTGTACCAGGGTAAGCACCCGAATTACCACCCGAGGTTACCACAACAATGCCATGCTTAACAGCATGAAACGAACCGATAGCAATACTGTCAAGGACATATGGTACTGGTAGTCCTCCCATTGATATTGAAAGTACATCAACGCCGTCATGAATTGCCATATCGAATGCAGCCAAGACATCTGCATCAGTGCACGAGTCGGATGGAATAATAGGAGGCCAGCAAGCCTTGTAAGCCGCTACTCGTGCTCTTGGTGATCCTCCCTTTGCTGTGCCATTTCCGTACCCGAAAATGTTTGCTCCCTCGACAAAATTTCCACCGGCTGTGGACAACGTGTGGGATCCGTGCCCTAAAGTGTCTCGTGGCGTGTAGAATTTGGACGTTACAAGAGGTCCTGCCGCAGCAGCGAATCCTTTGATGAAGTATCTTGCTCCAATCAACTTCCTTCAATATTTAAGGAAAACTCCAAAAGTCAAAAAGTTATCTTGATTTTAAGCTAGCATAAACCTGTGTAAATCATACTTCATTCGTTCCAATTTATATGATGGACTTTGCTTTTGTGTCATTCCAAAATGTTTTCATTTTTATACAATATTCATAACTTTCAAGAATTGATCAAATTCATTAAACTACTTAAATATTAAACTTTGATGTGATTTTTCATCTGCCAAACTAACTTTTGCACAGCAACTTTAATATTACTTCACTACTAGAAATATTAAATACCCTTCAACTATGGAAATTGAACATATTTGAGCTCCATTTGAATTTGACCCAAATTTTGAGGCGTAAATTTGAGCAAGTCCACTAACAGTAAGGGCATATTTGGGATCAAATTCACAAGTCCACTAACAGTAAGGGCATATTTAGGACCACGTAATTAAATGAAGGGTTAATTTGTTCTATTTTTTTTTTTTTTTATAGTTGAGGGGTAAATCTGAGGCTATCCACTAATGGTAATGGTATAGTTGGAACTACATTCAAATGAAGGGTTAATTTGTTCTATTTTTTATAGTTGAGGGGCAAATCCGAAGCTAATGGTAAGGGTATAGTTGGGATCAAATTCAAATGGTGGACAAATTTATTCTTTTTCTCATAATTGAGGGATATTTTGACCCTTTTCCCTTGTATAAATATTATTTACCCTGTCAATATATGTGAATATAAACTTAATTTTGAAAACAGACTGTTGGAAATAGAGACGCACCTATTGCAACGGAAGGTGGGATCAGAACCAGTTTGGCAAGTTCCTTTCCACCTTGATGGAATTGGTCCCATTCCTTCATCACTAAAGCTTTCTGATTCTGGCCAAACACCTGTGAGCATTGAGGAAATATAATCAGTAATTCATTAAAAACAACATAATCAGTAATTCATTAAAAACAATATAATCAGTATAATTTCACAGATGGGGCCTAGAAAGAGTGATGTGTACACAGACCTTAAGAAAAAATAAAGGATGATCAACTCTTGGAAAAATTGATGGGATGATCATCAAGTTAAATTAGCTTTCAAATGCCAATAAAAAAAATTAGGTTATTTCATCCATCAATCTAAGTTTTGGTGATGGCGTTACTCAATAATTATACTTGTGGGAAGTAACAAGTGTCTACTGAAACAGTTTAGATTGATACGCGTAAAGACGAAGTTTAAAATTTAAAATTTATGAGTTTTCAACTTGTTACTTATTTTAATTACTAAAGTTATAGCAAAAGTATTTCTCAATAAAAGAATCCTCTACTTTATATAAGTATCATGAAAATCACTAAATTATTTTTTATAACAAAACAATCATTCAATTTCTCATAAGTATGACACAAGATCATTAGAATGCCATACATTTTCAATTAAAAGACGTGTATATAACTTAAATAAATAAAACACAACTTCATTCCGAAATTAATAATCTAGTTATCCAAATTCTTTAAACGAGCCATGGTTGATAAAGCAAGCTCTGTAAAGTGAAGAAGTCGTTGTCGAATGTGAAACTGGATTGGCCAAGTTGGGGAGAATAATGAGATCTTGGTACATTAAATATTTAAATATATAGTTTATTGTCAAGTAGACACTCTAGCTTCCCAGAAAGTGATTATCAAATATTAAAATATGTGTAATAAATAATACATACATCTTACATCAATAAAGTCAATGATCCACGTGACTTACAATAAGAAATTGCAAAAAGAATTACAAAATGTATTTAAGAAGCGAAAAGATGGATTATAGTTCATTACAAGGAATTTAAGAAAAAGTTTTAAAATATGCTGAATTGTTATAAAAGAACTTAACTTATATGCTTTAATCTTATGCTATCATTTTTCACTCTTTAGGTATATATGACCTCCTTGACAAGTAACTAACCCTGTACCAATTTATGTGGCGCTATTTGGATTTCGAAAGTTAAAATTTTTAGTTTTGATTGTAATTTCGGATATGAAATCTTAAAATTTTTTGAAATAAAATTTACATATTTAGAATGTTCATAGTAAGAGTAATTGACAATTTAAAATGCTTACAGGGCATTTAAAAAATTTGAAGTTAAAGAAAACTTGTTAATTTGACTTTCAAAATTCGAATGATGTCATATAAATTGAGACGGATGGAATAGTAAATATAATTTGGAAAACCAACATTACGTAAAAAGGACCACAGTTTAGATTATATTGATACAACATGAATTTATGCGCAAGGTTATTAGATATAGATAATGAAGGATTGTGATGGGATGAATAGAATTTCTTCATTTTATTCAGAGTTTTTGAGTATGAGCTTTGGGGCTGAAAAAATTCTGATAGGAGCATTTTCCCTTTTGATGATAAACTTAACACGGTACAAATTCATATTAATCAAACCAAATGAGAAAAAAAAAGTACAAAAAACTCATACCAGAATCAATGTTGCCAATAATAATGTCTTCTCCAAATCTTGCTTTCTTCCATAAAGAGCTTTTAGGGATTTTTCCCTCATGCTCCAACCCCATGAAGTTCCATGATCTAGTTGTGTGTAGTTCTTTGCCCTTGTTCAAAAATACTGATACTACCTTTGGATGCTCTGCAAAAAGGTTCATATAGATACAGTCATAAGCGGATCTAAAGCGGTTCTGTCGATTAAACTGAACTCAATTATTGTTTTTCGCTTGAATTACATATACATGTGAAAAAATTTATTCTCTATCTCAATTTATGTTACACTTTTTGCTTTTCAAATTCAAATGTTTTAATTTTGACCGCGTGTTTAAACGGAGAAACTTTAAGTTTCTCAAAATAAAATTTACATATACTTGAAAACTACTTAAAAATTAATATAAGTCACAATAATTTAAAATATTTAAAGGCGTACGAAAAAAATCAACGAACAACTCATTTGACTCTCGAAATCCAAACACCGTGAGGGAGGGGGGAGTAAAATTTATATGTATAATCTGCGTCAGAACCAGGAATATATTTTGCTAAAGGTGTTCATGGAGATATCCGAGATTTAATTTATAAGTATAAATTAAGAAGTAATAACTGACCTATATACGTAGCATAATATTACAAAGAAGGGTGTTCCACTTAATGAAGGACACAATCGGGTTCATTCAGACCCATTATTTTTATGCGAAATATAGATATATATGTGAAAACTCACTAAAATTTCAATCAGTATTAAATTTGAACTCATTATTTTTTAATACAATTAGTTTGATGTTAAAAATTTAAAAGGTCAAACTCATCAAGTTTTAAATTTAGAATCTGTCTCTCATTCAACTAACCACCCTTCCATATAGCTTCCCTAAGATTACGCTCACTGACTTAATTAGATGCTAAATTCACCTCTGACACAGTAAAAAAATGTATACTGAAGTAAATTAAAGAAGAAAAAAGGTGCAGTAGATGGAAAATCAGACCATTTAAGAATGCTTACTGGATAATGCTGCAGCTTCTTCATCTTCAAGCATGGCAGCAAAGCCATTGATGTGTCTTGTATAAGAGTAGAAAATTGCATCCTTTGCCTTTTCAACACTAATTAATATTGAGATATCAAACATGTTAGAAGAAAAAAAAGACTTAAAGGTATTTCAAGATTTGGGATTTCATATAATCAAATAATAAAGTACCAAAGTTTTCATTTACTTACCTTCCTAAGTGTGTTCCAAGAAATTCATGATGGGAATTAGTAACTCTATCAAAATCAATGGATGTTGCTTCTTTTCCATGTGAATGTGCACCCAAATACACCACATATGACTATATACAAAAAAACAAATTATTTTCATTACTAAAAAAAAATCTTAAAATTCCAACTGAAATTCTAATTTCGTCGAAAATTAATAACAAAATATAGTATATGTAATGATGCAAGTAGTGATAACAAATGTACAATTTACAAAGAGAATTGAAAGACAAACGTTTACCTTTTTTATGGCAAATGTGGGTGTAAGCAATAGAATAAAAAGAATAGAAAGAAGACATATTGTTTTTCTCATATTTTCTTGAAAAAAACCACAAATCTTCACTCTCCTCTTTGTGCAACCAGCTTCTCTTCTTCTTCTTCCTTGTTAGTTCTTCCCTCAAAGTAAAATGAGGGAAAATCTACTTTCCTATAAACAAGGTTCCTATTTTATAAGGAGTCTTATTGGTTGAGTCACTGACCATATAGAATGAATTTAAAAAAAATTGTTAGATCTTATTTTTATTTGGAAGAACCATTGACTTTAGAAAGTATATTGTTATTTATGGGCTACGAATGGAATTATTGCATGTTGTATTGTATGAATCCAATTCTCTTAATTTAAATCTAGATCATATATAGGGAAAACTCTTAAAGGATTTACTAAATATTTTATGGGTCAAACATTTCATATTTTGTTAATCTTAAATCCAATTTTTATGTTAAACATTTTGGCGCCCACTGGTGAGCGTTAACTGTCAATAAAAATTATCTCATCTTACTTTTTTTACCGTAACTTATCGTCTATTTCACAATATCATAACTTGTCTGTGGCACTATATTACAAATTCAATTATTAATCTTAATCTAAATTTTAGGTTAAACAAATTTCCTTTCTGAATATATTAAAGAAAATGTAAAAGATTTGCATATGAAATAAGTTCCCTGGTATTGGTTATGGGACCATTAAGAAGGAATTACCCCATAAATGATAGAATGGCTCTTGTTAGCTACTTTTTTATTTTATCGCAACTTGTTTATGTAGTAATACTATTATACATTTACCAAAAAAAAAAAGTACTATTATCCCTCTAATGACCAGAATTTCTTGGATTTGAGGCTATCATAAGCATAGGAATTTGGAATATTATAGTTTCAAAGAGAATGACAAAGCGAAATATAGAAGTAGCAAATAATTCCATCCATGTGCTATGCTAAAAGTTGTTTGGGATTGGAGAGACATTATATATATCTTCACTAAACACGATGACGGAAAGAAATATTTTTTTTAAAAAAGAAAAGTTGGAATAAAGTAATAGAACCTTTGATACCTCAATTATTGAAATTTTAATTTTGATCCTTGTAAAATTTGAATGTGTACATTTAACCTTGGGAAAAAGATTCAAAACACACTTAAACTATGACCAAAGTTGTCATAAGCACACCCAAACTTTGTAGAGGTTCTAGGACCCCCTTCGACTCATTTTTGTGTATTATTGACGTTTTTATAAGGACAAAGTCACCCAAACTCAAATGAGTGTATGCACGCGCTCTTGAAAAGTTAAAATCAGACGTGTCTTTTTCATTTCTCAACTTTCCGAAAATTCAAACCCAAAAAACTCTCCACCTCCCATTCGATTTCTACTCGAATCATATGTGTAATCACTCAAATCATAGCATTTTGTTCTGCAAATCACTTTGAATCACACTTAAACTAAGTTTAGCTTACAACATTGCGGTGAATTTTCAAGGTTGTCGTCGATTTAGCTTCAAGGTTGTGTCAAACTGTTAGTGGACTAAAAAACACCAGGTTAGTCGTGTTCTTTGTCACTATTTTACGCATATTTTTTTTCTATATTATATAGGATTTGTGATATTGTCAACTGAAATTCTAGGGTTTGTCGAAAAATTATGGGTTTTTTTTTTCTAGTATAAATTGGGGTTAAGAGGTGTGTAATCTTATGTTGTGTATTATTGTTGTTGTATGTGTGTCCAATCCATTTTCACCCCAAAATTTGATTTTATACAACATTTGGCCATCTATTGTCACATGTTTGAATTTAATTGTTGCTATTTTATGTGTGTGTGGGGTATTGATTGTTGTTGGCCATCTATTGTTGTTGTATGTGTGTGGTATTGATTGTTTGTACTACTATTGATTTGCAATTTCAGGTATGAGTGGGTTTATATTGGTAACATTCAGATGATACCATGGTGGGGTTTTGGATGTTAGTAGTGAGGAACCACAGTATGAGGGTGGACAAATAATAGAATTTTTGGATGTTAATGTGGTTAGGATGTCTTTTTTTTTCTTTGAACTGAGAGACTATATTAAAGAACTAGGGTATACTACAAGTTGCTCATTTTGTGTTAGGATACCTAATAGTGACAGTCTTGTAGAAATCTAAACTGATCAGGACATTTTTGAACTTTCACAAAGTTTTGAAAATGGGGATATTATTGAAATCTATGTCTGTCACATGGTTGATAATTTAGATGGTCCCATTGCTTTGTTGGAGTACACTAACACTAGGCCCAATGAGGAATCTTTTGCTGCTTTTAGTGAAGAAGAGGATGGGTGTGTTCAATAAGGGGATGGTTCTGCTTTTAATACAGAACCAACAACTACTTTTAATACTAAACCAGAAGCTACTAAAACTATTGCACCTGCTGAAATCGAGAAGATCGCATCTCAACCAACAGCTCCTGAAATTGCTGCTGCTGATGACCCATTAAGTAGTGAATTTCCTATTCTTGAATCTAATCAATCCGCCGATGATAGTTCTGAGTCTGACCAAATTGAACTATCTAATGAACGTGATGTTGAACATAAAAGTGATGATGTTCATGAAGAGTGCATAAATTTGAGGGCTGAAAGGAGGTCATATCAGAGGAGGAAAAGAAGAGAAACAATACAAAATGATCTCGGAGAAATTTCTGTTGGTGAAGTTGGTTCAGATCTAGGCTTTGATGAAACTGTTATTCCTGATAAAAGCTTTAAAGGTAAGGTCGCTGGGGATGAGCCAGTGTCAGTTGTGATGCATATAGTATTGAATCATATACAAATGATGAGTCAGGGTCAAGGAAGGCTATGAGAAGGATAATTTTTGACAAAACTACTGAAAAAGTGATATGGGAGTTAGAGATGGTTTTTGAGGATGTGAATAAGTTTAGGGATGTTGTTACAAAATATGCACTTCAAAGGGGTGTGCAATTAGAGAAAGACGTCAACGAGCCCAAAAAGTTTAGTGAGGTGTAGGGGAAGGTCACGCCATGGTCGTTATATGCAAGTCTTGACAACAAGACTAAAGATTTTATGATCAAAACCTACAATCCTAAACATAGGTGTATCAAGACTAACAGAAATTACATGTGCAATGCTAAGTACTTGACTAAGCATTACAAAAATAGAATTACTGAACAACCAAACATAAGGATTTACAAGTTTGAGCAGTCGATTAAACAAGAACTTAACATACATATTGGAAAAACCACTACTAGAAAGGGCTAGAGCTACAGTACTCCAAGAAATCATGGGTGATCATGTGTTATAGTTTAGAAGAATATTGGACTATAGGGATGAAATGTTGAGGACTAATCCTAGGAGTGTTTGTGTTGTTAAGGTTGATGACTCCGGTGAAAGTGGTAGGTTGGTGTTTGAAAGTTTCTATATTTGCTTTGATGCTTTGAAAAAATGTTTTTTATGTGGCTGTAGAAAATGTTTTGGTTTCGATGGTTGTTTCTTGAAGGGAATAACCAAAGGACAACCACTGGCTGCTGTTGCTAAAGATGCCAATAATCAAATGTTGCCTATTGCTTGGGATGTAGTAGAAAATGAGAATAAGAACACTTGGACATGATTTTTGAAATTGTTGATAGATGATTTGGGATTAGGAGATGACAGAGATTACACAGTGATATCAGTCAATGGAATGAAATATTAATTTCAATGGTGAGAGAGGATTTGAAATTAGTGATAGGCCATATCAATATGTTGTTGATTTGAGAAATAGAACTTGTAGCTGTAGGACCTGGATGCTCAAGGGATTTCCATGTCCACATGCCCTTACTGCCATAATATATAAGAAGCCTGAACCCATTGTCTTTGTTGATAGCTGCTACAGTAAGGAGACTTACTATCATTTCCTTCAACCAGTCACCAATATGAAAATGTGGCCTGAGTCCAATAACCTCTATGTTCCACCACCAGTTGTAAAACCTATGCCAGGCAAGCCAAAGAAGGTTGGGAGAAGAGAAGCCACTGAGACAAGAAGATGTGGTAAGTTGTCAAGAAAAGGAGTTGGCATGACTTGTAGCATTTGTCATGGTAAAAACCATAACAAAAGAGGTTGTCCTTTCAAGGTATGAGCTTTTAAATTACCATTCATTAAATTTTAGTTGTAATGGTTTGAATTTGACATTATGTTTTTTATACTCTTTGTAGAATTCTGCTAGAACAAGCTTTGGTAATGGACCACCTACTGTTGCAGCATCTGAACCAGCTTTGGTAATGGACTAAGTGACTTTGCTGAATCAAGTGCTCCTACTGAAACAAGAACCAAGACTACTACTGCTGCACCTGCAAGAGCTAGGGGAAGGCTAAGAAACCCACCTGCAACTTTTGAAGCACCTGCAAGAGGAAGGGGAAGGCCAAGAAAGCCAACTCTAACTTCTGAAGCACCAACAAGAGCTAGGGGAAGGTCAAGAAAAAATCCATTAACTTCTGATGCACCAGCTGTAGCAAAGGGAAGGCCAAGAACGACTACAAATACTTCTAATATACTAGATAGAGCAAGTGCAATGCTAAGAAGTACTTCTCAAGCACCAAAGAAGAGGTATGGGAACAAGGAGGACAACCATTACTTCTAAATGATTTGAAAATGCAACAAGTTATGCTGCACCTATTGCACCCAATGCACATGTTCAACCTGTTGCTTCTCCGTCTAATGTGAGTAAGGCAAGACCAATAAAAACTTCTCAAGCTTCTAGTGCAACACATGTTAACAATGAAAGAGGAAGAACAACCCTTATAAAAGGCATAGGATAGTTGAAATGGGTATATTTGTTGTTGAAAATGGGTTTACAACATACAATGTAAGTGCTGAAATATAGGGTAAAGTTTTATTTTGCAAGTGAGTTTACTAACTATAAACACCTAGTTTTCTTTGTCTACAGCATGGCTTGTCAAGTAGTGAGATAATAGATACTGGTCCAAAAAAGTCTATAAGGTCAATTGATGTTACTACGGACCTTGGTCATAAACCAACGACTGGAGTGAGGTGGAGGGGCAAAGAAACAATGACATCAAGCCAACTTGAAGAGATGAGGGTAAAGAAAAGGAAAAAATTGACAACAACCCAGAAATCATAAACAAAAGATCCATGGAAGTAGTGTTAATATGTTGGTAGTTGCTAGAACAAGTTAATGTAGTTGGCAGTTTTTGCAGTTTTTTTTGATAAACAAACTAATGTAGTTGTGGTTTAGATATAGTTATGGCTTAGATGGTTGATTAAGATTCTTGTTTTGTGACATTATGCTACTGCACTTGAATGTTGCATCATTATGAATGTGACGTAATACTTTACAAACTTATATTGGTGCATTGGTTTATATATATTAAGGTCTCTTTCTATTGTGAATTTGTGTCCAAGATCTTTGGGTTCCATTTCTTTTTGGCAATGTAGTATGTTACCAATATGATTCTTTATAGCAATGTACTATTAAATCAATTCCACTTGAAACAACTTCTTACCAAAATAAACAGGATTTCATTGATCAACTTCCACGTTACATTAACCACATGACAAAAGTCAACTACAAAGCACTTCCTAACTTACATTAACCATAACACAAAAGACTTCAACTTGAAACATACATGCACTGCTATGGCAATTGGTCATGACAAGTCTTTGCATATCCTTGCATTAACCAATTGATCCAACTAGCAAAACAAATCAAGATACAAAAAAGTGAAAATCATATTAAAGCTAAAGTTGTTGATCCCTTCTTTTTCATTTTTATCTCTTTTGAATTTTCAATTTCGGTCAGATTGATCACACTTGATTGTTCTTCCATATCCTTCATTTTCTTAACACTTGCGGCAGATTGTTCATCCATCTCAATCTCCTTCAAAGATCTCCGCAATTTCAGAACTTCCATATACTTTTTCCATCTCCTTGATCCTCTTCTGCTTTGAAGCTAATTCTTCGTCCATCTCCTTCATTTTGTTCACCAACTTTGGAATAATGTACTTTGATCTTTCATCAACTTTGGAAGCATCCCTCCATCGAAAAAATTTACACTTCTTTGGACCATAGTAGAGGCAAAGACCAATATCTTCTTCCAGGATTGTTGTCAAACCAGGAAGTCTTCAAAGGGAGCTTCAGACCATGACTACATCACACCTTGGCATTCAACATTGGATCTTCATTGTCCATACAAAGCTTATTCAAATCCAATCTTACCCCTTCCATAGCTAACCCTAATTTTGTAACCAAATTTTGGGAAAAGAAAGTGTAAGCCCTAAATTTAAAAATATAAATTAAAGAGAAGAAATTGAAGGAACCTAATCTTACCTCTTCAAAGCAAAGGGTGTCAATGGAGAAAAGCAGCGGCGTCAATGGAGAAAAACTCCCGTTGTTGGAGTTTTTGGTTTATGAATGGTGGAAATAATGAAAAACAAATAAAGGGATTATGTGGACTGCTACGTGGCAAATTCTTACTGGTCCATTGAGTTTTAAGCCTAGCCTTACGCACTCAACAAGTGTGTTCTCACTTGCTTGTCTAGGTCACTATATAAAAACATTAATAATAAACAAAAAATGAGTCTCGGGGGTCATAGGACCCCCGCAAAGTCGGGGCGTGTTATGACAGCTTCGGCCATAGTCTAAGTGTGTTTCGATACCTTTTCCCTTTAACCATCAATTGAATGAAGTATGTGCTTTTTATCCCTTTGATAATGAATATTTCATAAATATACCACAACTATTAACTGGTCACTACTTATTTACTCGTGTTACAACAAGCTTGTGCTGTTACTGTTACTTCATAAGTAATACGAGAAAATTACACGTGATAACTAATTTTTGGCTAATTGTTGGCTTGTGTAATAAAGAAAGTGAGGTCACTTTTCATGTCGCTTGGTTTTAACTATCAATTTTTTTCGTTCAATGGCTCTGTGAACATTCGACAGTTTAAATATAAAAGTAACAATACAGTTATAATATAGGGTGATTTTAATGTATTTTTCCAATTCAGAATTTTGCAATTAATTGAGAATTAAAAGTGCTATTATCCCCCCAAAAAATAGGCAAAAGATTTATCCATGTGAATGCTAATACAATCAAACCATTATATAACGGCGTCACTTGTTTTGATACTTTTTGCTACTCTAGTCATGAAATGTTGTGATACAGAATATATTAGTATGACATGACAAAAAAGATCAGTTTCACAAAAAAATTGAATGTTATATAGTGAAGTATTATTATAAAAGATTTCTGGTCGCAGCTCTAACATGGTTGTTGCAACCAGGGGCGGATCCACACCAGCGGTGTGGGTTCACGGGAACCCACAATTTTTATCCGAACCTTGTATTTATAATGTGAAACCCTTCAAATATATAAGAAATTTGAGCTGAGAACCCAAAAGAATAACAACGTATTAATCGTTAGCTGGGAACCCACAAGCTTTAAATCCTGGATCCGCCTCTCATTGCAACTCCATTATATATGCATCAGTTAAGTATACTACTGTAATAAGGTAGGTCCTTTTCTATTTTTACTTTTATTTTTTATCCTTTTCTATTTTTACTTTTATTTTTTACTTCTCACTATTCACTGCAACACTCTCATAAAAGAATGAGAAATAAATAAAATAATGTTTCAAATTATTTTCTTAGAAGATTAAGTTCTAACTAAATAAGTTGAATATATAATCAATAATATTAATCCGATATAAGTTTTCAAGGGGGGACATAAATCATAATAAAAATGTCGCAGTCCCAATTTTAATTCCTCCGTTCTATTAAATTTATATGCGATGCCACGTTAACTTATATTTTATACTTAGTAAATAAAATAATGTTCCAAAGTATTTTCTAAGAAGATTAAGTTCTAACTAAATAAGTTGAATATATAATCAATAATATTAATTCGATATAAGTTTTCAAGGGAGGCCATAAATCATAATAAAAATGCCGCAGTGCCAATTTTAATTCCTCCGTCCTATTAAATTTATATGCGATGCCACATTAACTTATATTTTATACTTAGTAAATTGATAAAAAAAGAAATATTAAAGTAGTTTCTGAAAGATAAGTCTCATAAGTAAACATCACATCACAAATTTAGATTTTTCAGTAGTTTAAAAATTTTAAAATAATAACGACTGTATAGAACTAAAACAATATCAAAATACTCTAAATATATCAAAAACAAAAAGTCCAAAATTAAATGATAAAGACTATGTAAAATCTATTATGGTGAAAGGATTAGGGTGAAAGTTAAACACTATTTATGACTTACTAATAGTGGCTATCACTATTAGATTATAACATTTTTCTGTATTACGGATCATATGTATAAAACCAACTTTTGAATTAAATACAGCAAAAAAAAAAAAAAATTAGATGCACAAATTCCGGCGGAAATGATTCGAGAATAAAAATGGTGACATCACATAAACAAAAACGAAGAGAATATGAACTTATGACTTGTTTAATGCAATTAGGGCGCGTAGCAACGTAACAAAGGCAGGACTCTGGGTGGTGTTGGGTACGGAGCAAAATATTTTTTCAATTTTTTCATGTTTGGTAAGTTCATTTTTTAAAAAAATATCTTCTTCTTCTTTTTTTAAGAAAATAGGTTTCTTAAAATAGAGAAAAATGATTTTCCTAATATCAATAGTAAAAACAAATCACACAAGTGACATTCCACACTAATTGTCTCCTCCTCACCTTATCTTCACCCCCACCCTTACCCCCACACCTCACACTCCCACCCCACACCCCACCCACACAGCCACCACGACCCACCACCCCGCCCTGCACACCATGCACCAACCACCCTCACCCCTGCACTCCCACTCTCCACGCCCACGCCTACGCCCTACCCGCATAATATTTGTCTAGCTTATATATAAATGCTTTTAGGATAATCTTTTTCGCTTACGTACCGAACACAAGTATATAAATAAGAAATTTACTTTTTTTCGTGACAAAATATTTTCTATAGAAAACACACCCCCTGTGTTTTTTTTGTTTTTTTTTATTTTGTAATTTTGTCTTCTTACATCTCTAGTTGACAAATGACGGTGTGAAGGAGGAGGCATAAAATGCAGCTGCCAGATTGAAATTGAAACTGATCTGTCCCATGTGATCAAATCCGTTGACATAATTTGCCTCAACAATTGCAATACCGATGCCGTATGGTTTTTTATTTAATGAAAGGTTAAATACATAGACATTTAAAATTAGAGACCCATAAAATTATCATGATTTTTCATTTTGATGCAATTGAGGTTGTGACATATATGTATATATTTATACATAAAATGTTGACATGACATATGCTGTATTATTCGCCTACGCTTGGGCGGGTAAAGCTCATTTAAATTTGTTGACCTCACTCTCTTTACTGTTAATTTAAAACTCAACCACAAAATGCAACTAACTTTGCATTGCTTTGTTCCTCATCCTCATTTCTTTAAACAAAAAACTCTAACTACCGAACCCATCTAATTATCTCCCATGGATTAACAGAAACGTGAAAATTAAAAAAAAAAAAAAATACTAGAAACACAAGTAACATTTTTGGGTGAATAATCCTAAATAAGAATCATATACGCGAGAATAAAAAAACAGACCAAAAGTATGAGGTACGGAAAATGACTTCTCTTGGACTAAATTTTAAATTTTAAAAAATAAAAAATAAAAAAAAAATAAAAATAAAAAACTGACGAGAATTATACTGTAGAAATTAAATCGTTGGAGTTCATTCTCTTGAATTCAATTGAAGAAACTTAAAAAGTTTAAGCTTTGTACACTGTCAACGTACAAAATATTTTACATCATCAGGTGATTGTTAGTGCGACAACGTTAGTGGTAGTTGAAGAGCCAAGGAGATAAGGAAGGGAGAGGGGGAAGTGGCGGGTCGAAGTGGTTGTGGAGGTCATGTGACAGTAAGGGAGGTGGTGGGTCTGGTTGCGGAAGATAATTAGTATTACGTCAAATTAAGAATTACATGCGTTTGAAGTGAGGCATTGTGCAAGCACATTCGAAAATTTAACCTGTGGTGCAACTTCCAACTTGACTTTGAGCTTGAGCTCCCTTTTGACTTTAATTTACTTCAACACACCTCCTACACTTATGATCGTCCTATTTGGTATGGTACTACTCTGTCGCCTCCTTTGACGCATAAGAACATTATTTCTAATCGTTGCAGTCACACTTAGAAATTTTAGACCACCTGTTCAATACTATAATACACTGAAATTTTGACATTTATACTTGGACACAATCTTATTCTTTCGGGTTCGGGTACATTTATTTATAGCATGAGTCGAACGTTAGCCCAAAAGTACGGGGTGTTATATAATCTCTGCATAACTCCCTACATATATAACATCTTATAATATATACCCCCACAACTCTAACCAAAGAACCGAATGACCCCTAAAAAAAAAAGGGGCGGATCTATGTAGTGGCGTGGAAGTGAGACGCCACCCCGACGCCTCGGCGGAAACTTTGTGTATGTATATATGTGTAACATATCGTATAAAAGCCACTTGTGCCACCCGGAGTAACAATAGAGGCCGTGATCCCAACGGTTAGGCGCCAGGTCCCCAGCAGCGCTAGTTTGAACCCTAACTGCTACACTTCTTAAAACGATTTAGTATAGGCAGATTTTGTACCTGTGTATGGTGGGTTTATTGTGCCAAAGTGATGGCTAATTTTCACTGACTTTTTTTTCTCATAGGAATTTGGTAATATACTTAACAAATGTACAAGTCTTTTATCTTCTCTGGACTCGTACCATTTCTCTTCCTTTTTATTTTAAGCATAAAATATATATCAGCAAGACTGTAAATACAATAGTTTTCTTCTTCCAAAAAACTCTTTCTCTTCTCCCAAATCTTCTCCTCTCTCTTCATCAAAATTTTAATAATTTTTTCCTTCTCTTCCGTCGTTGTTTCTTATCTTTAATTTTAAAAAAGTGAATTTCAAGTTTGAAAAATGATTTTGACTAGGTGTTTTTAAAACAAAAAATATTATTTTTCATGTTAAATGCATGTCCAAACATAACTCGATTTACAAATATCTTTTTAATTTTTTTTTAAATACTACTCCCTCCGTTTTAATTTATGTAAACCTATTTTCTTATTAGTCCGTGCAAAAAAGAATGACCTCTTTCTATAATTTGGAAATATTTACCTTTATGCAATGATTTATAATCACACAAAATATATGTGGCTCATTTAACACCACATATTAAAAAGTCTTCTCTTATTTCTTAATCTCCGTGCCTAGTCAAATGGGTTCACATAAATTAAAATTTTTAAATATCACACTTTTATGTTCAAACGCCAACTAATTCTTCGGTAAAAATCTTTCACACAATAAAATGTGGTATTTAATTCTCATTTTGCTCGTAGAGGACTTTGGTATAAGCTGCTTGGGAATTACTGTAGTGGGTAATCACACTTTATAGTACTTCATGTAATTCATTTTACGTTACACTATTTTCTTATTAAATAGCACGTCATATTTAAAATTCTTAATTTGTAAAAGTCCTTCTTTTATCTTAAACTGTGTAACTTGTCAAACACCGCGGCATAAAGGTTGTGTGGTCAGTGTACATATATTACATTATAGAAAACCAATTTGCATTTCCAGTGGACACAAGATTTTCTTTTCCACTTTATATAAGAATTGTAATGTAATATGGACATGTAGTTATGTTGAATGTATAGATCCAGGTAAAACTGAACCAAAGATCTCGGATTGGAACCCGAAAATAAAGAGAATCCTGACAGAGAGCGTTTTACGCTTAAAAAGGCAGAAAAACTTTTCCTCATTCACTATCAAACAATATTGGCTAGTTGTTGATTATCGTGAGCCCCAGAGGCATAATCGTCACGAAGTATAAATATTTGTAAAAACCTACTAAAATCGAAACTGCGGAAGTGGAAAGTGAGCTAGAGAACATATATTTTAAGGCTGCTTTATGACTAAAAAGATGGAGAACCACAAAACTATTTTCCACTTCTACATTTTTGAGTGCTCTTCTCCATCAGTTTTCACAAATTAAATACAAACTTACTTATATCAAGTGATTACAATGATGAATCAAACTGTATATGCTTACTGCTTTGCTTTTTCCTGTTTTGTTGTACTAATGAACAAGTGTCGGCTCCTTAAAAAATATACTACTTTTGAAGGATCCAACACGCACCCGTCAATATTTCTGAAGATTCTGAGCAACATACGAGTGGTTGTGTGGATCACTTCTATCAACAACTAGATAGTTGCTCTCTTCTGTGTGTGTCCACTCGATTCTTTCAAACATGTCAAAGTTACTGAAAACAAATGATGAGGAATTTTGGCAACATCTTGAATATATAAAACAAAAGGTGAACATATTTCTTAAGCACTAACATGAATCATTTGCATTGTATTTTCTGGTCTAACTTATTGCTCAAATATCATATTTTTCTCCATATTTCCTTCAATATAATGGAAATTCACCTCCATATCTAAGTCACAGATTAACGGGTAAATCTATGTGTTTAGGTGGATCATTCTGCTATAATTACACATATAAGTTGCTATCAAAACATAATCACATATACAAACAACAAACATAAAATTAAAAAGAGAAAAAACAAAAATAGAACAGTTCAATACAACAAGCTAAAGCACATACTAAAGCATAATATTGATCCTGGGATAATACCAACATTACTTATTATACAAAGGCAAGTTGGCTCTTTCAATCTTCAATTAAGTCCGCCGTCTCAGCCTTCTCTTCTGTGCCCTTCTCATTTTCTTGGGAAAAGCACCTTCAAGAAATTCCACAACCCATTTTGGCTTGCGAGCTTTAAACATGAGGCTCCACATGACAGTTCCAACAAGAAGTCCACAATTGTAGCCTATGACCACTGATTCGCATGTAAATCCACTCGCAAAATATGAATCATCTTCTTCATCCGACTCCAATGGGTGAGGAACATGTGATGGATCACTCGTTCCACATTGCTTTGATAAAGGAAAACCACATAAATCAAGGTTGCCACCATACGAGTCATTTGAAAATGTGTCGAATTGTGAACCTTGAGGAATGGGTCCGACAAGAAGATTCTGAGAGAGGTTTAACTTTTCCAGAAATGTTAGCCTTGTCAATTCCTGCGGAATATTTCCAATGAGCAGATTCCAAGAGAGATCTAACACTTCAAGCATATTCAATTGTCCCAGTTCCATTGGAATATACCCTCTGAAATTGTTATGCGATAAATTGAGTAGCCAAAGTGAGCCAAGATCCATTAGTGCTTTCGGAATCACGCCTTCAAAATGGTTGCTTGAGAGATCTATGGTTATCATAATTGTGCTAATTATTTCTAGCTCAATATCCTGGCCTTTGATCACCAACCTCACTGAATCCTCATCCACTGCATAAGATGTGTCTAATCCTTCCATATATCTAAAGTCACCTTTGTATGTGCCATTTTTTATCATTGCTTTGAAGTTTTAAAAACTTCTGCGGGAAGTGAGCCATTGAACTCATTATGAGAGAGATCGAAAATCCGCAACTTGGGAAAGCAAAACTTCTGCCTAGTACTTATAGGTCCATGGAGACTTTAATATAAGGACCAGTGGCTACCATTCAAGAGTTCCAAATCACCAAAAAAATGTGTCATTTATAGTATTATTCCCCACATCGAAGATTTCTAAACGATCACACTTGAGCAACGACATAGGGATAGGTCCTTCAAAATGATTTCCATTCAAGGCAATGGTATATAACAAAGTGCTTTGAGTACATAATGGTGGAAGACTCCCCGCGAAATTATTTCTTCTCAAGTCGAGAAAATTTAACCAAGTCATGCTTCCCAAGCAATGTGGAACTGATTCATTGAAGTGGTTGTGTGACAAATACAGTAACGTAAGGTTCTTCAACTTATAGATAGAAGAAGGTAGCCGACCCCGAAGGAAGTTAAATTTAACATCCAGATAATCTAAACTATGATAATGAAGTTGTTCTATGTGTCCTATAAGTGAATTATGAGAAAGATTTAGAATCAACAATGAGTCCCACCTCCTGCCGCTAAACTAGTTGGGGATTGGACCATCAATCTTATTGTTAGAAAGATCCAAGTTCTTAAGTGTTATTGAATTTCTCAAGTATGGAAAAGTCTTTAGTTCACAAGATGATAAGAACAAATATGCTAGGCTAGGAAAATTTATATTTATTCCCGCATCCATGTTATTTGATGAAAAGACAAGGAATATTAGGTTAATGAGATTCTCAAGTGATTGAAGAAAAGGACAACTAAGTTGATTATGACTTAAATCCAAAGACAATAATGTCGGGTTTGTTTTAAGCTCATCAGCCACTCTACTGAATTGATTATGATGGAAAATCAATGTATTTAAGGAAGGGAGGCTAAACACCCAAGACGGTATTGTGCCATTCAGTGAGTTGTCAGATAAATCAAGAACAACTAGCTCTTGGAGGTTAGAGAAAACATTGGGAATTTCGCCTCCAAGGGAGTTAGATGAAAGATCTAAAAATGTGAGCTGCTTCAAATTAGAGATTGTTGATGGAATATGGCCAGCGAAATGATTACCATGTAAATCTAACTCCCTAATTTGGGTTAGGTTGCCAACGGAATTAGGAATCTAGCCAATATCATTTGGGATTGAAGAATAATTCAAGAAATTGTTAGCAAGGTTTAGCCTCTGAAGATGATGAAGTTGGAAGAGGCTGTTGTTGGGATGAATAATTCCATAAAGTGAACTCTTTTGGGAACTAAGGTCCGGTTACGTCCGTAGCGATGACATGAAACGCATATATGGTTTAACAAGTCACAAGTGACTCCATCCCAAGTGCAGCAATCCCTACTCTCATTCCAAGATGTTGTTTTTGAGAAAGAAGTACGACACTGAGAAAAGTAGTCTTCGGAGATTCCAAAGGCTTTCTTAAATTGAAGCAAATCGGAAGCTTCACTGGGAGAGCAAAGATGATGCACAGATGATGAAGAAAAGCTTTGACTTAGAAAGACAAAACAAAGAAGTGAATAAAAGAAAAAGAGACTTGCCATTTTCTTTTGTTTGTTTTCAGCAAATTACAGAATGTTTCTTACAAAATCAATTGTCCCAATCCTTACATATTTGTAGTTATTTCAACACCTCATTTCACAAGAGAGGTTGACTTGGGTCAATATAATTAGGATCTGCACCCTTGTATAAGGAACACTTCAGAAAATTTCTACAGATTCTTGTAATAAATTTCCACGATATTTAAAACTATGACCTTTTGATATTTGGGGA
The DNA here is from genome assembly GCF_029784015.1 of Lycium ferocissimum. NCBI lineage: Eukaryota > Viridiplantae > Streptophyta > Magnoliopsida > Solanales > Solanaceae > Lycium > Lycium ferocissimum. The sequence continues at coordinate 50,451,557 of NC_081350.1, read as the reverse complement.
TTTTAATATTAGCAACCAAAATTGAATGAATATCTTGAAGCGTAAATAAATTCAGTATCCTTAAAAGAAATATTGTTCATATATTTAGGGGCTAAATTTCACATATGGTCAAACAACTATGATTTTTTTTCCACCAAAGTCACTAACTATGTATTCTAACACAAAAATCACAAAACTTTGCCCTTACTAACACAAAAGTCACATATGCCGGAAAATCCAACTTCCGGTGGGTGATAAGATTTTACTATTTTATTTATTTTTAGTTTAATAGATACAAATTTAATTAAAAAAATACAACTTCCGGTGGGAAAATGTTTTGCTAATTGTATGGAGAGGAAATGAGCTACTTCACAACAAAAGAACTTGTGGTCCATGGATGAGAAGTGACTTCTAACAAATTTACAAGATTGATTATTCAGTTGTCGTCCAACTTGTTAGTCATATTTTGAAGTATTCTACAAAGCTTTTCGAAAGGATGGAGAAGACTTAACAAACCATACTCTCTCTATCCTAATTTTCTCTAGTGTTGTGTTCGTTTGGGATATTCGAGGTCATAAACTATTCCCCTGAATTGATTATGTTTAAGCAGCAACACAGGTAAGGAAGGGATGCAAAACACCCAACACAGGTTCTGTAGGAAATTATTGCTTGATTAAGTCAAGTGAGAAAAAGACATATTATGTAACTTCAATTCCTTCTCCATCTACTTAGAGTATGTAAGAAAACTCACTCTTTCTTTTTCCCAAAAAAACATGATGCAAAGGTTGGGATTTGATTCAAAAATCATGGTTAATCTGATAGGATAGTAGGGTATTCAATGAAAAATAAAAAGATCTGGCAAGGAAAACGGGTTATTGTGATCCAACTAGCACTAATTAATGTGTGGGCGATGACTTCCAAGTCTCAAGTCACTTTGTATAAAGACTCTAGGGCTAATTCTTGATTGTTGATACATGAAACCTTATAATAATTGTCTCGTGAAGCTTTGAATAAGTCAAGTTTAGGCCTTGGAATGCAATTTTTTATTGAATAGACGGATCATACTTTATTATATCCCACAAAAATCTATTTCAAGAATTTCTTTGATATAAATTTTGCTTTTGATCGATAACTCAGTACACAAAAAATAAAAATTATAAGAGACTAGATATGGTTTTGCATCAGAACTATAAAACTCCTAAGTTAGGATTACCATCTAATTTCACCACGATTATGTTTGAGTAGCAACACAAGTAAGGAAGGGATTACACCAATATTAATGCGACGATGGCACCATGCGTAATGCACCTTGTGAAGAAAACGAAAATTTTTTCCACATGATGCAAAGGTTGGGATTTGACTTTTCAAAGAAGAAAATTAGACTAGGAAGATTTCCAAAAACTGGTCATTCAATGGTCCCACGAGAAAGTAGAAATGTGACTGGAGACAAATTTCTAACTTCATATGACATTGGATTCCAACTTGTTAGTGAGATTGAACTATGCGTAACACGTACTTTAAAAAATTTCTGCACCTTCTTCTAACAAATTTCCTAGATAGTGATGGTTTTAGCCGTCTTTTCTGCTATCTGTAACTTGTGAATTTAATTGAGGCATTAAATTACAACACAAAAAAATCTATATCACAAGGGAATAAAAAAACAAAATTAACAACATGAAAAATGGTATCTTATAGTTGTTCACAACTAATTGCATGATACCATTGTGCAAATTTGGCATAAGCGTTATATTTAGAAAAAAAATTTGCGTTGTGCTTTAGCAAGATGGTGTGACTTGGTCTCATTACGTATAACACACACTGCTGGGGAAAAAATCTGCAGAGATAGTTTGGCATATTATTTAGTTTTCCACAGGCTTCTCAAAGGATAGAAACAAAGAAATTACATAAAAATTCCCAAACACTAATCATTCAAGGATTCGAAAATTGCAACATACAAGGTTATGCTAATTGTGTGGGGTTCTATTACTAAAACAAATACAGAAATATTGCTTCCTTTAAGCTGCCTATCTATTAGAATTTGACAATTAGTAGGCAGTGGTGAAAATTATACTTTCATGGATCAGTTCTTTACAGCTAACAACTGTGCTATTCTTGGCCCATCAATCTAATTTTCCACACAACTTTTCAAAGAAAGAAAGTATCTCTTGACTAAGTCAAGTGAGAAAGAGAATGTACAATAAAGACATATGACGTAACTCCAAGTCAATTTTCAGAAGTACTCTAGGGCATCAAATTAAAAATAAAAAAATCTAGTAAAGAAAATGCGGTACTTCTCCCCTACTAGCACTAATTAATTTGTGGACGATAACTGCAAGCCTCAAGTCAATTTAGAAACACTCCAGGGCTAATTCTTGGTAGCTGGTACATGATCCTTATAATAATTGTATCGTAAAACTTTGAATAAGAGTTGTAATAAAAGGACTTCAGAAGTATTGGTACAATCTTAAGAGAATAAAGAGATACATGTCTCATTTAACATAATTTGGGTTCCACGGATCAAAGTATACATTCGTCAAGTCAAATTTAGGCCTTGAAGTACGATTTTGTATGAATAGACGGATCATACTCTTTTATATACCACAACAATTTATTTCAAGACTTGCTTTGATATAAATTTTACTTTTGATCTATAACTCAATATAGACAAAAAAAAAAAACAGAAAAGGCTCAAATATGCCATCGAACTATCGGAAATGGCTCATTTATGCCACTCGTCAATAGTTTGGCTCATTTATGTCATCAATCTATCGGAAATGGCTCCTTTATGCCACTCATCAACAATTTGGCTCATTTATGCCATCGTCGTTACCAAAATGACTCATCCATGCCATTTTTCATTAACGTCGGTTTTATAATAATAGATATGACACGTGACGTCCAATTAGAGGTCTACGTCATTTAATTAAAACAGCCTAATTTTAAATCCTGAATTAATAATAAAATCCTAGCCATACACCCGACCCACCCTCAACCATAATTTTTCGTAACACATACTTCAGAAATCTTCTGCTAACAAACTTCCAAGATAGTGATGGTTTTAGCTATCTTTTCTACTATCCTCTAACTTGTGAATTAGGCTCAAATTGGATTGAATAAGAGTTGCAATATGAGGACTCAAAAAGCACGGATACAATCTTATAGAGTATAGAACTGATCGAAATATACTTTGGTCAAATTCAATTTTGAGTGTTAAATTACAACACAAAAGAATCTTCATGCAAAGGGGGAAAAAAACAAAATTAACAACATGAAAAATGTATCTTGTAGTTGTTCACAACTAATTACATGATAAAACTTTACAACATTTACATACAAACTGATAACTCAACTACTACCATTTACCCCCTTTTTTTTTTTGGTAGTGGGAGGTATAAAGGCATCAAATTTTGAAACAGCATGCTAAACATATTCTTAGTTAAAGGCCAATAATGCTTTTTTGTCCAGGACCACATCTTGTACAACAAAATTGAATGATTTACAGTTGAAGGTGCACAATATTTGTAGTTGCCTATTATACATGTCTATTTCAAGCTTAAACGTTGTTACTGATGCGGAACCAAGATTTTAACTTTATGGTTCGGACTCGAAATTCTACCACTTGATAATTATAATTTACCAGATTCGAAATTTATTATTTGTACTTATTTAGTGATTCTATTTAACGCATATACACAGTCTAAACCTGCTAAACATAATCCAAATATATATGTTTAGTTGAACTCCTGGCTCATGTCATCCTTCTACAGCTTTTTATAAATTGACAGGTAAATACCAAACTTTTTTTTCCCATAAATGACTAGACTTTCATTGCTAGAGCAAAAAGAGAAATTATACATGTCTATTTCAAGCTTAAACGTTGTTACTGATGTGGAACCAAGATTTTAACTTTATGGGTCGGACTCGAAATTCTACCACTTGACAATTATAATTTACTAGGTTCGAAATTTGTTATTTGTACTTATTTAGTGATTCTATTTAACGCATATACACAGTCTAAACCTGGTAAACATAATCCACATATATATGGTTAGTGGAACTTACGCTCACGTCATCCTTCTATAGTTGTTTCTAAATTGACAGGTAAATAACAAACTTCTTTTCCCATAAATGACTAGACTTTCATTGCTAGAGCAAAAACAGAAACTATTGCTAGACTAAGTCAAGTGAGAAAAGAGAAATTAACAATAAAAACATGATATGTCAAGTTGGACAAATGTAATAATTTTTTAGTACAATTTTTGCGTGGAATCGATACAATCATAAAAGGTCAAGACGTGTCGAGCTGCTTAAGTTAATAATACCGTGTGGAATTTTAAACTCATTGAACCAATTATGAGAACAGTTCGTTCCGCACTTCACAAATTTTCCACAAATGCTTCTAACAATTTTCCACAGATAGTGATGGTAGTGTGTCTCTTCTGCTTTCATCCAACTTGTTAGGCATACTTTCTAGTGTCCACAAGACTGTTTAAGAGAATAGAAAATAGGAAATTCATCCCTTACCATCTTGTATGTTATGTTTATTTGTTTGGTCAAGAATATCCCTTTTAGTGAAAGTATAGAGTGGATTGTTCAATATTACATAAATTGAGAGAAAATGAGCTACATCACATATACAAAACTAGTGGTCCATGAACGAGCATTAAGTAACTTCTTACAAATTTCCAAGAAAGTGATGATTTTACTCATCTCTTTAGTTGTCTTCCAACTTGTTAGTCAAATTAATTTTGTAGTGTTCCGCAGGACTTTTCAAATGATAGAGACGACAAACCAAATAATTATTGTCTTGTGCAACTTTAAATAAGAACTCTAAGGAAAGGACTTTAAAAAAGCACTCTGATAAACTTGATAGAGTAAAGAAAGTCCAACCCCCCCCAAAAAAAATGTCAATAACAACAACAACATACCCAAAGGAAATCCCACCATGTGGGGTACGAGGGTAAAGTGTATGCAGACCTTATCCCTACTTTGGAAGGTAGGGGGGTTGTTCGAAAGCCTCGGCTCAAGAGAAAACATGACAAAAAAAGTTCAGATAAGGACAAGTAATTAAAAAAACGTCCAACCAGAAAAAAGATAAAGAAAGGTTTCATTTAACCAATATGGGTTTCACAGATCAAAGTATACTTTTGTTAGAGTCACTTTTAGGACTTAAACTAAACACAAACTGGTCTCTTGTAGAATGACAATAATATTGAAACACCACAAAATAAAATTCAATAATGGATTTGATTGAAATTTATACTTTTGACAATCAAAATAAAATGTATGTGAGGACTGGAGCAATGACTATCTTTCTTTGCACAAAAAAAGCTCAAAATAGGCACAAAAGAGAAAGAAAAAAAAAACAGCTAAGATTTTTTTTTTTTTTTTTTTTTTTAATCTTCTACTCTTTTTCTTATGCAAATCTAACGGGGGTCCAATTTTCTCATTTTTAATGTCCAAAATCATGGAATAAACAAGTTACTATCAGCAAGTTGCCACCTCCGTTGAGGTCCAGGCAATTCAGCAATCATATTTGGTATTCCTTCGGTCTCAATTTTGTGTGATGCGCTTTCCTTTAAAGATTATTCCAAAAAGAATGATAATTTTTATATTTTGAAAGAATTTAACTTTAAACTTCTTATTTTACCCTTATTAATGACTAGTTTTAGACCACAAGTTTCAATTATCTTTCTTTTTCTTTTCTTTTCCCTTAAATTTCATGTCCAATTAAACAGTATTGAAGGATCTAATAAAGGTGGGGTTGAGTCCGCCATCATTAATTCCCGTCCCCTTCTCCTTATATGGGATTGTGGGGTATAAATTAAAGAAAGAAAAGAAAAACATCCAGACATAGCGGATAATTGTGGTTGCATATAATTCCTCTCAAAGTGTTAAGTTAATTTTCAGAAAGACTTTAAAAGTTACAGTTGTTTACAGCTAATTGAACTTTGCTGTTCTTGCCCTATCAACATCTCTTCTGCTATCATCCAACTTGTTAGCCATATTTATCTAGTTTTCCACAAGAATTTTCAAAGAGATAAACTATTGCTTGACTAAGTCAAATGAAAAAACGAAATAAACAATAAAGACATAATATGTAACTCCATTTCCTTCCCTCCATCAACCTAGAGTATGTAAGAAAACTCAATCTTCTTATTTTTAAAGCAAAAATGGTAATTTATGACTATGTATCTTCATGGTTAATCTCATAGGACCGTGGAATATCAAATTAAAAAGAAAAAAGATCTAGTAAAGAAAATGCGGTACTTCTCCCCAATTAGCACTAATTAATTTGTGGACAATGATTACATGTCTCAAGTCAATTTTCAGAAATACTCTAGGGCTAATTATCGGTTGCTGGTACATGAACCTTACAATAATTATCTCGTGAAACTTTGAATAAGAGTTGTAATAGAAGGACTTCAGAAAACTAATTTAAGAAAACTCAATCTTCTTAAGAGAGTATATATATTGTGTGTGTGTGTGTGTCTCATTAACACAATTTGGGTTACGCAGATCAAAGTATACTTTCGCCAAAGTTAATTTTAGGCCTTATAGTAAAATTTTAATAGACGGATCATTACTCTTGTATATACCATAAAAATCTATTTCAAGAATTGCTTTGATATAAATTTTACTTTTGATCGATAACTCAGTATCGACAAAAAAAAGTTATAAGAGACTAGAGATGGTTTTGCATCACAACTATAAAACTCCTAACTTAGGATCACCATCTAATTTCACCGGAGAAACTGACTTACGCCAATATTAATGTTGACGATAGCACCATGCATAATGCACACAATAAAGAAAACTTCTATAAAACTAGTGGTCCATGGACAAGGATATTCTGTAGTTTTCATTTCGAGAAGGACTTTTTCGAGTAGTAGTTCGGAGAATACTACGAGAGTTAATAATCCGGTTAATTAGCAATCGTCTATAATTTGGATTAAAGGGAAATAGTTCAAAAACTCAATAGGATTGGTGAACCAACCGCAACCCTGGAACATTCATCTTATTGATGATATAAAAACCCGCTCTTTCTTGGTTGAAGTTCATTATTTGTTTTCTTTTTATTTAATTAGTTTATAATCACAATCTTCGAATTTCATCTCTTGTATAGATAATTTAGATAGTTTAATTTAGTTGACGGTTAATCACATCCCCCACTTAGACTTTGCTCGCCCTCGAGCAACCACTTACCAATCATTTCCCTAGTACTCTAGACAACCATGCCACTCAAACAGGTCTACATCGAATTTCAATTGATATGATAATTTCAAAATCACATTACAAACCAATCATTGAGCCAATTCTCTCAAAGGTCACGCCAATCACTTCAAAACAACTTCTTTCTTTAGTTCCAGAAAATCAATTACCAACCTTCTCAAGAAATGACTTATTTTCAAACCAGCACATGACTCAAGACGCCACTCAAAACACAACAAGTATGCTACTTAACTGAGAAATCAATACTTCACCAATCTCCTATCAACTATGTGCCGAGTAAATACTCAAAATACCCCCCAACGTTTGACCAAAATCCCAACTACACACCTAACCTTTGTTGGTCCTATTACCCCCTGGACAATTTTTTCGCATTAAAATGCCCCGTTTTTGTTAATGTAGCAGTCAATATCACAACCCCACTATTAATAGCACTTATCCACATGTGCCTGGCCCGTCTGTCACATCTTTAATTTCCCCCATTTTTTTATTAATTTCCCCCTTCCTCCATCCATCTACTCTTCGTCAAAAAAAAAAAAATCTCTCAATTTTCCATACTCCATTTTCAGCATGAGCATCCGAAAATCCATACCCAATTCTCCTTCATCTTTATCAACATCATCATCATCATCATCATCATCTTCATTAGGAGTTGAAAAAAAATCACACCAACTTCCTCAAAATCGATCCAAACAAACCCAAATGTGAAAGGAAGCTCTTAACACCAAGTAAACAAAGTTCATCCATTAATTTGATCAAACAATCAAGAATTTAAAGAAACCCACTTGGTGTTCTTCATAGCTTTCTCCAAATTCCTAGCAATGGAGTTTAATTTTCTCCCTAAATCAACTCAAAGAATTAGTGCTAAACAACTCCAACCAAGCAACAAGCAAAGAACTCCAAACAAGCAACTTCCAATCAGATTTTCTTTAACAAGATTCGATTTTCAACCTTGTTTTTTTTTTTTTCTAGATTTTTCATTTTTTTTGTCTTCAGATTTTTTTTTTTTTTTTTGAATTTGATTTGGGAAAACAGTGATTATAAGAATAATCAGTATCCTAGCTCTAAATTTATCTATGTGGCAGCTATGTGGCAGTCCAGTTGGCAATGGAGTGTACAAATCAGATTTTCTTTAAATTTATCTATGTGGCATCTATGTGGCAAATCCAAATTGGCATTTTAAAACACGTCGATGTCGTTTTTTAAAGGCTATAACTTGCGCCACCGAGAGGTGTAGTCACGCTCTTGTCCACATCAGCAAAAAAAAGGCATTTTAATACGAAAAAAAATTGTCCAGGGGGGTAGTAGGACCAACGCAAAGGTTAGGTGTGTAGTTAGGATTTTGGTCAAACGTTGGGAGTATTTTGAGTATTTTCTCACTATGTGCCCTCACCCAACAGAGATTTGTCCATATCTCACAAGAATTCAATGACATTATTTTAATGGACATAAGATGCAAAAATATCACTCATTCTCACAAGAAAAATCCAATGCTAGAACATGACGAACCATAGGCTCATCCTTAGTGTAACCGCTTCACAAATTAGAGTATGTTGAAGGTAGGATCAAGTAGGACTTGTGGGGTTGTAACGTAGGCTAAGGGACAGGTAGGAAATGTTTTGAAATAGTGACTATCCTCCCTAAGCACTTTAATACTTTCCCACGTATTCATTTTTTGCACAATCCTTCACCAACCACAATTTTCAACCACAAACTACCCATTCTCTCCAATCAACACCCATTTTTTTTTCCAACCTTTAAGCACCATAATCTTTTCGACAAGCTAGTGGGCGACTATACTAAGAAAGCAAACATCTAACTACTAGGTTTTCTCTTTTTTCTTTTTCATTTCTTTTTTGTTTTTGTTTATATACATATATATATATATACTAACAAGCATTTCAAATACAATTAGGTGCACCAATAGACTTCGCTTCAACTTTATTCAACAAACTTTCCCCTCTCTTAATGCCCCAACTCCGATTTCATTACTTAGCAATTAAAGTGCTTGAGGAGTAAAAAAGGATCAAATTATGGTCAAAAAGAACAATGGGGTAAGCTTATCGACGGCTATCAATGGAAAAGGCTAAAGGCTCAATGAGGCTGACTAGGGTGATCTACAGAAAGGGTAGGCAAGCAATGGTTAAAATTTGGCTAACAAACAAATGCCTATATCACTTCCTAAACTTAACAACTCAATTTCGCTTCACGACACACACCGGGCAAGTTCTAGTCATCAATATCAAGCATCCTCACTCACACGTGGCACATACTCAATAAAAAAAATGGATCCATAATGACCCTCAAATCAAGCAGCAAGCACCAATGATGCCAAGTGGGTCATAGATGAGTCAATTCAATTTAATAAGAAAATGTATCGAGAGAGGTTACTTCTTTTCAAGCATGCTTTCAAAGTCATCAAGAACAACTCACGATCTCTATATTTCACCTAACCCGAGCACCTAGCATTCAAGTGGTCTTACAGGCTCGACTCATACTACTCTTTACAAAAACTAAAAAAAACAAACCCGGTTCAAAGGTCCCCCTCGGGAAAGAACCGAGGCCATAAGAAAACCCAAGGGGACGGATGATGTATGCCACTAACTAGGGACTCAAGAAGCTATAAAACAAACTTAATAGAAAACTAAAATCTTTTTGAGTTTTTGTTTCCTTTTTATTTTTATTTTTATAAGACTCTAAGACTCAACACTACTAAAAAAAATCCTAAGGCATATTGATCATCATCTTTGACCTCAAAATGTTGTTACAAGGGATGTATCTCCCACCCTACACTTAAATCCTGCTGTGCCCTCGAAGCATATAGATGGACAAATTAAAACAAAGTAAGGCAAGAAACACTCCCTGAGGCCCACTAGGGCCTAGCTAGCAGCATAATCCTCAAAATCAAGGGTCGGCACGACCCCTCACTTAAGCTCAAACATGCTCCTCAACTTTCAATTTCGGCTACTCAGACTTCCCCTAATCTGCAATACCCAAAAAAAAAAAAAAAAAAAAAAAAAAAAAAATCTAAAACTATTACACATTGGGTTGCCTCCCAATAAGAGCCTTAGTTAACGTCGCGGCACGACGTGAACTAGATTTTTCCTCCACCTCGAACTTATGAATTGTACCCCCAATTTCGCCTCAAGCTTTCGGCTATGATTCGGGGGTGGAGGTACATATCCAATTGAGCCTGATAACCAATGTAGTCTTCCCCACCTCCTGGCCTTTTGATGAGGGATTTAATTCTGTCTTTCTGGTTCAACAAATTCCAGAATATAGGCACTTTGTTCCTCATCCTTTGATTCAATCAAAGGTTCAAATGGATTATCGACTATTATCTCACTATCCAAGCACAATGTAGAAAAATGATTGGAGTGAGGTCTAATGCGCACAGCTCATGAATTGCATTACTATTTACATCCTCACATAAACACAAGCTAGAGTCATAAAAAAATATATATATTATCTACTTCCTCAGAAGACTCTAGTGCACTTGTATCAACATTGGCATCATCAAGAAAAATATGGTCTAATGATTTACTGTCTAATTTTAACTCCTCAATTTGCCTTTTAAGTTATTTTTTAGCTACACACAACTTATCACTAAACTGTTGAGCGTTAAACCCATCAACTTTTGCACCCAAATTCTCATTCAAGTAGTGAACAGCCAAATAAAAAATTTCAAGCTCATATAAGAGCTCAATCTTTTCTTTAGCTATGTGAGTAAAACCCTTTGAGAGTATATCATGTTGAGCAACATATATTTTAAAGTTGTACTCCAAATATGCCAAGTATTGACAAGATGAAAACACCATGTAAAAGAAAACACACAAAATAAAAGAAAAATAATATAAAATAAAAAATTGTAAAGTTAAAAGGAAAAGTCTAATCTAGAAAAACAGTTAATTTCTAAGTCCCCTGCAGCGGCATCAAAAACTTGTTGCTCCCAAACGCACACGCAAGTATACGTGGTCATACAAGCAATATAGCGATTTTAGCAATCGGATGTCGAACCCACAGGGACTTATGATTAACCGTCAACTAAATTAACTATACAAATTATCTATACAAGAGATGAAATTCGAAGATTGTGATGATAAACTAATTAAATAAAAAGAAAACAAATAATGAACTTCAACCAAGAAAGAGCGGGTTTTATACTATCAATAAGATAAATGTTCCAGGGTTGCGGTTGGTTCACCAATCCTATTGGGTTTTCGAACTATTTCCCTTTAATCCGAATTATCGACGATTGCTAATTAACCGGATTATTAACTCTCGTAGTATTCTCTCAAACTACTACTCGCCTATTCAAAACATTTCACCGCCTATATTTATATAGAATTGACCTGTTATGAACGCAATTCGTTTACAGTATTTAACTAAACGCGGCAACTAAGTATATTCCTATCCTAGACACAAATTCTAGCCCAACTGTAGGGATAATCAGATCACGCCCTCTCTACTTCATGTATATTAGATAGTCTATAGAACTTACTATTGGCCAAACAATCAAGAAATTATGCACATAATTAAAGAAACAATCAAGATCAATAATTTGTATTACGATAAGAAATAATCATCAAACGTCAATATTCATGATTTACTACAACCCTAGAACAAGAAGTTTAGCCCCACATAGACATGGATGAAAAGCAACAAATCATTCAAAGAAAATATAAAAACTAGTAATAAGGAGAAGAAAAGATAAAACCCAATAATCTCCGGCCTCCACGGAGGCTTCTCGCTCTCTCTAGGTCAAAAGTCGTCTATTCTAATGTAAAAAACAACTATTTATACGCTAGAGCAAATATGTGATAAGTTCGCCCAATCTCGGTCTAATTAGGACAACTGGAGTTGCTTGTGCATTGGTCATGCGTCGCATGGCCATCGCATGAGTACTTTTGTGCATCAGCTGTGCTCTGCACAGCCAATGCATTACAGGTGTGAGAATCAGAGAGAGGTATTTTGTGCGCTGGCTGTGCGACGCACATCCAATGTATGAAACCCAACCTTATTGAATTAGACTCAGTATAATTTGTAACGTCCTAAGTTATAGGTTGTCAAGGCACTATCATAAAACCAAGAAGCTATAGGAGTTTAATATCTAATCGTTGTTATAACGAAATT